>NC_092858.1:15891778-15894422 GCF_032062135.1 Pyxicephalus adspersus
TGGATCCTGTTGGTCCACCAAGCCACATAGTGAAATAAAGCTCTTGTATAGAACCCAAAAACTCCAAAACTTTTTATTCATTACAATCAGGGGGGGGGGGGGGGGGGGGAGAATTCACAATATAGCCATGCCCTGACTTTTTTACCTTGTGGAAGACCCATACCCATACCCGTAATCATAGAGCCATAGATCTCTATAATCATGTCCTACAAAGGGCTGAAACATGTTTGGGTGTAGCTCTATTGTGGATTGATTGTCCACCTTTTTTGTGTGTATCTTCTTTTTAAAAATGAAATTCAGTGATGTGAATGGGAACGAAAGGTTCATGGCATTAAATATAATATTAAAAATTTTATATAATTTCTATAAAATTGTTGGATTGATGACCACTGAGAGAGAATCTAAAAAAATGAATAAAACATAAGCAGATAAGATTTTTCTAAAATGCTACTAAATACTAACCTTGCTATACTGGGGTAAGGGGACAAGGGCTTTGTGTAATCTTTTTTATATGTTAAAGAAAGCATTAAAATAGTAAAAATCCTAAGAAAGCAGTATTTTCATCGCTGTCAGAATGATGACTCAAGCAAAAGGAAAGAGCTTATACGGCATAGCGTGCTTTTGTATATTTCATATGACTAGGTGGATCTAGAGCATGCTGTTTTTATACAAGGTGCAAAGGGCAAGTCTTCCTATCAAGACTACAAACTGAGACATCTCTGGCAGATAGCAAGGAAAAGATGAAAATACTTTGTAATCTATTACCAGAGCAGTCAAGCTTGTGCGACTGTGTATCATGGATGACTGTGTCAAAAAACCTTTGTAGAATCAAGAAAAATGGGCCAGTTAATTATGCCTACTTCATTGCACAGTGTGTCTCATTACATAGGATTAGCTGCACCGTGGATAAAGAGCAAGATTTGGTCTGCAATTCTTTTTTTTTATAATCATAGGACTAGTGAAGTGCAGGAAGAATTGTGGCAGGTTTTATGATCATTTGGCCAGTTTCGATCCACTGGAAAAGTCTTAGGAGCACCTAGTGAAGAACCACGAGCATATGTTAAATAATACAGATAAAAATCAGCTAAATAATAAATAAAGCAGCTGATTGTCTCCCGGAGCATCAGTGATGCCAAAACCTGAATCACATACAGCACTTTTAGCTTGTAGTACACAGTTTGTCAGTGCTAGTGTAAGACTGTTTATGTTTGTTTTGCACACTGAGGACTCAGGTTCACGCAACATGCAAATAAATCTATAAGGAGTTTGGCTGTCCAATTTAAAAAAAAATATTTTTAAAACTGCTATTCAGATCATGGGGCATATAGCATTAGGCCTGGATCTATAAAGGGGCCACACAGGCCGTTTGCCAGAATGGTTTGGCCGGAAGCTGTGTGACACATTGACCCAACAAGCCTTTTGGGTAATGGTCGAGCAAGGAATGGGTCATATATATTTATAATGTAATGTGGCTCACAGGTTTGGAAAAATTTCATAGTGCTATAATGGCTCTCCCCCCCAGTCTCTGAGTCCTTCTCTCTTCTTCTTCTCCCAATCTCTCTCACTCTTTCTCTCTGTCTCTCTCTCTCTCTCTATCTGCCCCCTTCTCTCTCCTGCTCTCTCTTTCCCTCCCCCTATCTCTCCCGTTCCCTCTTCTTCTTCTCTCAATCTCTCTCTCCCTCTCTCTCTCGCTCTTCCCTCTCTCTCTGTCTCCATCACCTCTCCTCTCTCCTCCTATGAATATGTAATGCATTAATAAATATTGAATTATTGAGAGATGTATTTGTTTAATTGTAGAATTATTATTATTAATTAAATGGTAATTTGCCTGAGTAAAGAGATTCCTGATGAAGCTGCAATAATAGACCTGCGAAACGTGTTGAGTAAAGACAGACTTTATGACATTATTGTTATCAAGTTTCTTTTATTAGATTGAAGTTACTACAATGCCTATGATAATAAACAGCTAATTTTAATAGTGAAGTGGTTTGTTCTGTGACGGTAACTGACGGTATGCTGTTAAAGTCCCATTTGTAACCTTGGTTCTCTGACAGCTTTATGTATATAAGAATGTGACATTTTGTAACATAGATCCATACCTGTGCTCACTTTGTAGCAAATAGATTTGGTCGATTACATTATTGTACAAAGGCCACAGAGATATACATCAAAGACCCACTCACACCATTGTGATACATATCACTCACACCATTGTGCTACATATCACCCACACCATTGCGATACATATCACTCACACCATTGCGATACATATCACTCACACCATTGCGATACATATCACTCACACCATCGTCATAACACTCACACCATTGTGATACATAACACTCACACCATCGCGAAACATATCACTCACACCATCGTGATACATATCAACCACACCATTGCGATACATATCACCCACACCATTGCGATACATATCACTCACACCATCGGGATACATATGACTCACACCATCGTGATACATATGACTCACACCATCGTGATACATATCACCCACACCATTGCGATACATATCACTCACACCATCGTGATACATATCACTCACACCATCGTGATACATATCACTCACACCATCGTGCTACATATCACTCACACCATCGTGATACATATCACTCACACCATCGTG
>NC_092858.1:15894967-15896669 GCF_032062135.1 Pyxicephalus adspersus
TGTGATACATATCACTCACACCATTGTGATACATATCACTCACACCATTGTGATACATATGACGGACGCCATTGTGATACATATCACTCACACATTCTGATACATATCACCCACACCATTTTGATACATATCACTCACACCATTGTGAAACATATAGCTCACACCATTGTGATACATATCACCCGCACCATTGTGATGCTTATCATATCCCAGTGCACCTTACTGATGGATATTTCTTGTGCTAACAGAAATGCCATGTGCACCTTTTTGTGGTGCATTAAGCAGCCCATTCATATAACAACACACAATAACATTCCAACGCACTGCTATGTTTATGTCAACAGGTGGAAGTTCCATCTCAAACATCATTTATAAGGAAACTTTCCTCTGCTGTACATCAAATGCTCCATTCCAACTATGCACAGAAAGAAAAGAAATGTGCAAAGTCTGATGGACAGAACACTAACTGTTGTATGCTAATGGAACATTTAACATCTTTCTCATGTTTCTGGCAAGTGTCAGTGTTAATCTGACCAGAAAGAGAATTGTTTATTAAGTGTATACGACCCGGGAGACCGAGCGCTCCCTCGTACAATAAAAATTTGAATATAATTACTTGGGCATAGTTCTCTGTATTAGTTGTCCCAGTGCTTGAATGTTAAGTGATACATTAGGAATGACATCTAAAATGCAGATTTCCATGAAAATATATTTTTTTTATTGTTTCTAAAAAACTGAGAATGTGATTGAAATGATCTATTTAACATTTTCATGATTCATCTACCCCTTTCTTCTATTTAAAGCTGAACTCTGGACAGACACACATTTATGTAGCTTTGTAATGAGGAATACATTAAATGCAAGCAATGTAAGTACATGACTTGGTTTCAGCCTTTTGCAGTTTTGCTATATAACAGAGCTCGGGAAAGAGAAGGGGAAGCACAACAGAAGCCAATGGGGTGGGCTGCAGTATAGGGTACATGCTTATAGGAGCGGATAACAAAGACATAAAACCAAGGTTTAGTCTTTTTAGGCAGTAACATAATAAGGGTGAGGAGGCCTGTAAGAGAAAATGATGCAGAGAAAGCTCAGGTCTCCCTTCTAGACTGGATGTGCCATGTGGCAGAGCTTTAAAATCAGAATTGGATGGACTGAGAAGTAAATCCTTTGGTAAACCAGTTCCCGTATATATGTATTTTATCAATGTATATTGATGATGGAGAATTATGGAGGCTACCATTGTTGACGTCCTTCTGAAAAGTTGCCTCTGTCCTTAAGACATTTCAGAGTAGCTGAACTGCAATAAGCAAACCAGAAATCCTGATGGCTTTTTTGCTGGTTAGTGCCTGTTAAAGCTATTAAACCTTTGAATGAGGATATTGCAACAAATGAAGTATATTTGGCATTTCTTTAATTGACCACCATGGCACCGCTGATTATTAAGCTTGGTTCTGGTCTATATCAAATCCTAAACAATCCTAAATGAACAAATACCTCAACAAAGGTCATTTGACCCAAAGCAAATAAACCTGAACATCACCAAATGCATTCGGACCTAGAGGTCCATTGTACATTATACCTTTCATTTTCTGCAGGCTAAATAAACCAAGTCTAACGATATACCTAATAATAATGGATTTAGTGTACAGTACGTGAGCAAAGATAGGTATAAAGTATGAATCTGCCAATCCAGCTGGTGGAC
>NC_092858.1:15898032-15908195 GCF_032062135.1 Pyxicephalus adspersus
GCAAATTGATTGGTTAATGCATACAGTGTACTGGTGATACATTCTAATAATGCAGAGGGAATAGTAATGGTAGTTGGCAGGAACAAGTCAAAGGAGGAAAATATGAATTCTAATAGGTTTCCCTGGGTTGCCTTGCATTGTAATACCATTTTTGTAAGGGAAAAGGTCCTTGGTAGTGGTTGATCCCCAAGCATTTTATGGTCCAAAAAGATCATATAGGCACGTAGATTGAGATTTTTTATAAATCTTATACTATAGCATAATAAAAAGTAGATGTTGTACCATGCCTTCTCTCTTCCTATCTTTACCATCTTCCTTGTGTTTAGTCTCTTTCACCTATCCTATACTTTGGTTCTTAGCTATTGGGCTGGGTACACACAGCCAAATTTTCACTCTACCAACCAATCTTATCCATTTTCAACAAATATGCAACATTCTGTCCTTCTGCATGGATCACTTTCTAAGAGAACGTTACAAAGTAATCAGTTTGTTCATGATACTTCTAGTCAAGATTTACCAACTTTTTTATGAACAGCTGGGCAAAGTAAAAAAATGGTTAGTCACTAAAGGTTTGAAGTGCACTTTACTTCTAATTGTCTCCATTTCTTAAATATTTTATTATATCAGAAGCCAACTGGAATTTAATTATCTGCCTTTTGGTCCAAGACGTTAGTGGTAGGGCCCCTTGCATGGTTTACAGTGGAGCTAAACAACGAAACACATTTACTGTCATTTGGATCTGTTCTTTTTAAAGTGGAATAACAATATATTTAAGTCATGGTGACTGTTGTGCTGGGGTGGATAAATAAAGAATGAAAGATGGGCTGAAATAATTTCTATAGAGATAATTCTGCAGAGGGTGATACATTTTAATAATGCAAAGGGAATAGTAATGGTAGTTGGCAGGAACAAGTCAAAGGAGGAAAATATGAATTCTAATAGGTTTCCCTGGGTTGCCTTGCATTGTAATAACATTTTGGTAAGGGAAAATGTCCTTGGTAGAGGTTGATCCCCAAACATTTTATGGTCCAAAAAGATCATATTGGCACCTAGATTGAGATTGTTTATAAATCTTATAGTATAATAAAAAGTAGATGTTGTACCATGCCTTCTCTCTTCCTATTTTTTTCCCTCTTCCTTGTGTTTGGCCCCTTTACCTATCCTATACTTTGGTTCTTAGCTATTGGGCTGGGTACTCACGGCCAAATTTTCACTCAACCAACCAATCTGACCCATTTTCAACACATATGCAACATTCTTTCCTTCTGCATGGATCACTTTCTAAGAGAAGGTCAGAAAGTAATCGGTTGGGTGTACAAGATTGTTTGTTCATGATACTTCCAGTCAAGATTTACCAACATTTTTA
Organism: Pyxicephalus adspersus; assembly: GCF_032062135.1. NCBI lineage: Eukaryota > Metazoa > Chordata > Amphibia > Anura > Pyxicephalidae > Pyxicephalus > Pyxicephalus adspersus. The sequence continues at coordinate 15,899,399 of NC_092858.1, forward strand.
TGAACAGCTGGGCAAAGTAAAAAAAATGGTTAGTCACTATAGGTTTGAAGCGCACTTTACTTCTAATTGTCTCCATTTCTGATTATTTTATTATATCAAAAGCCAACTGGAATTTAATTATCTGCCTTTTGGTCCAAGACGTCAGTGGTAGGGCCCCTTGCACGATTTACAGTGGAGCTAAACAACGAAACGTGTTTACTGTCATTTGGATCTGTTCTTTTTAAAGTGGAATAACAATATATTTAAGTCATGGTGACTGTTGTGCGGGTGGATAAATAAAGAATAAAAGGTGGGCTGAAATAATTTCCATGGAGATAATTCAGCGTTCCTTTTAGTATTTACATGTGTGTGCTAGCCTAGGCACTCAATCATGTGATCTATGATTAAAGGAAGGATCAGAGTTCAAATTAAATTATTCTTTTCTTGAACAATACTAAGACTTCTTTTCATGGAATAATTACTAGCAGGAGACTAGAGCAGCATTTGAAAATAATTCCAGATTATTATTTTTCATTTATAGCCTTCTTTAACATTTGAATAAACATTTGCTTTAAACTGGTTTCTTAAATAGCTGTAATATTTAGAAAGAGATGAAAGTAACATTCAATAACATTCGCCAGAATTATTTGCCCAGATACAATTGCTACTTTGAGCTGGCCAATGCAGTAACTCAGAACAGGCAAATAAAAAGGTGCTAAGGGATGGTAAAAATAAAATGTTAAAATATTATATAATATGACACCAATGTGTTTTTTTTCCAGAAATCTACAACAACAATAATAAAGTCTCAACTTTTTTTTTTGACTTTTCCTCTATTGAAAGTCATTCATGCATATATCAATCTCTTGAATGTTTTAAATAACAGAAGTTGTTTGTCATTATATATTGACTACCAAACTTTGATATTTCATATACAAAAAATATAAAAAGACATATAATAAAAGCTTAAGCTTAAGTGATAAAAAATACCACTACAGTTGATGACGCGTTTCGCAGAGCAACGACTGCTTCATCAGATCAAGGAATTTAGAAATGATTAAGAAAGATGAAAGCTTAGAACTGTTAACAAAAAATAATCAAATCACAAGTGTTGTTTACAGATCTCTTCTTTTTATCATCACCCTAAACACCCCACACATTTTTTATACACAAATATGTGTGGAGTGTTTGAGGTGAAGAGTATACATTAGTATTTCATTTTCATTATTAGCCTCAATTGATTGCATGTATGTTTTTCAAATGTTTTGGCTACTATATTAAATATTTACTGATGCAACTGTCTCTGACAGTTACATTATTAAATTAAAAAAAAGCTATTAAATCCTGAAGGTGGTAGTGTTGATCTGCATGCTTACAGTTTTATTAGTGAAGCTTAAAGCTTTCATATGATCAATATGTCAAAGCTGACATGTTCATCACATGATCAGGATCAACTCCAATGGGTTGCTGATTGTTGGTGGGGATGTCAATTTACAGGGACAGCAGGTATTAACAGCCAGTGTCAGCTACTGATTTTTATAAGCAATGGACGTTTATTACCATTGCTTTATAAATGATAATAAACAGATTGTAGGTGTAAAGGAGTTAAATGCATACTTGTCAACAATGTTCCCTGTAAAAGGTTTATTTATTGGTTCATCCACTTTTGTGATTTTCACTTCCATACCTTATAATTTAGAAAAGCATACATGTGGCCTTTCATTTTTAACATAAAACTAAGTAAATTGTGTTTGTTGTATGCAGCCCTCTTTCCAGTCTCCATCCGATGCCTTTTCTTGACATCAAATGGAGTCATTATTTAAAGTGTATAAAGAATCTAATATATAAAATCTATAATCAAACCCTAATGCTGCTTTTCCTATTCTGCATACATCTATAGTAGTTAGCATTTTTTCCACAACAGAACAGTAATCCCTATGTGACAGCAATATTTATAGTATAGAAAATGCAAAATGCCATCTTCTATTCATTGCAGATAACTAAACATTGCAGATGCCAAATTACAGTGATTGATCATAAATTACAGAGCCTGAGCTCAGCACAGTGGAATCTACAATACATAATAATGCCGAGCCTGGAAAGTAATGTTTACATACTAAATCTAATGTGGCACATCAACAGAGAAGTGAGAACTTGCCACAATGGAAATGTTGTACTCTGTTGCTCCTTTCGCCCTGTGAGCAATGTGCCATTATGTTACACAAGTGAAGATTTTTTTTTTTTTTTGCTTTGGTCTAAATGTTTAGTCAGATTCAGGATTTTTTTTTTTTTAATACAAATATTGTATATTCACAAAGCAGTTCAAATACGTTTTTGTTATTGTGAAGCATACAGGCACAAAAAGGCAGCAGTAGGGAGCATATAGGCTCAATATATATTATGATAAAGCATAGAGGCACACACACACACACACACACACACACACACACACACACACACACACACTTATCTGTGTGTGCCTGTTTGCTTTATCACATTATATATTGAGCCTGTATTCGTGCAGGAGGTATTATGTATTTGTAGCAGAGGTTGTTATATTTTATTTTATTAGCAATATATAATATTTGTGCAGTTATGTTAGTCATTCTTTGTTTAAAAAAATAAAAACACTTGGGGGTAAAAAAAAGTGTTGGCTGTGTACTTTAACAAAAAGTATGTTGTTTTTCTATTTATTTTGAGGGGAGGAGATATTTTAAGCTTCAGCTCAGGCAGCAAGAATATCAATGCCAGTGGGGATAAAATATTTCTTTGCTTTGCTACTTTATGTTCCAGGCCTTTGCATTACAAATTCCAAATTTCATCTGTTGGTGGCATAATAAGAATCTGTAAGGAGAACACAAAAAGTAAAATATTATCTCCTGGTGACACAATAGGAATCTCTAAAGGGAACATATAAAGTAAACCAGCTTTGTCGGGAAGGCTTTAAAAAAATGTTGGAACACACTGCAATAAACCTTAGCAACAAAATTGATTTTATTTTCTGGTTATGATCAGGGAAAGTATGTCACCGCTCTGAGCCAAAAGTCTGTGTTGTATGCTGAATTTGTAATTAGAATCTCAGCAATAGCCTAAGCATGCATCACACATTTAAAGCAAATTAACAGTAGAAGGTCTCTGCTCAACCTGTGTATACTCCTTACCAGTGCTCCTTTGCTACTCTTTTCTCCATTGCTACTCTTTTCCCATGACATCAGGTCTAACAGCCATTTGATTGCCATTTTTTTTTCAGTGGATATTAAAATGTAAAATTAAAATATTCAGTGGATATAAAAATGTAATTTTTTATTGCAGTAAATAAACAACAAAAGTAAAAATTATTTAGTAATATAGTAATATAGTAAACATTATTCCAGTGAATAAATTGCAAAAGAAAATAAGACATGAAAAGGAAGCATACGGGCACAATATATACCAAGACACAAACGGGTCATTTATGTACTGCAGGCCAGTACAAACTGTTCTTTTGGAGCTACAGAAAGCAAAGAACACCAGATCCACGTCTTGATTACAAGACCAATGGAAAAGAACATCAACACATGCAAGAAAAAAAAGTCACATAGCCATAGGAGTACCCTCGTTGCTCCTCCTTGCTTTTAACACCAGCCAACACTGAGCATTTTCATGCCAGCTGCAACAAAGGTAGGACTGGAAGCAATGGGGGATGTAGCCAATAGTGGGCCCCTATGCAGAACTGTTTTTGTGACCCCCTGCCAAACTGACTTGAAGCCCCTTAGGGGCCCTTTATGCTGAGGAGGGTACGGAGCCCTCATGCAGAGGCACACATTGCTCCTCCTTATGACCTCCCCTGATTAGAAGTGCTGATAGTGTTTTAGAGGTTTGGGGGACCCTAAAAGAAATACTTCTGCTTAGCCCTGATTCATCAAGGTAGCAGTATTCCTTGAAGATACCATATTCTTTTTTCATATATTTTTTATGAAGATGTTTTGAAGCAAGCAGAATAATTAGCAAAAGAATTTGAAATATAATATGAACTTGTAAGAATGAATCAGCAAATTGCAGCAAAAAAGGTGGACATGTGGAGTTTAAATTCTGAACGTGTTATCGGAAAGCCACATCTACCACCGTATACCATTAGTCAATGACGCAGCCGGTGCAGCTGTCCAAGGTGCTGAATATTCTGATGCTGGTTAGTTACATCTGCTGTGGCCACAATACATCTCTTTATACAAATGGACATGCTGAGTGCTCTGCATTTGCTGACAGATGTTAATGAAAGATCTTTTAGTAATATTTTAAATGGAAAATTAAATAGAATCCTTTTGTGCAGCAGTAAAATATCACTCTGTACCTTAATGAACTTTAATTATTTGGAAATATAACAAAATGTAGGCACACAGCTAAATGTACGGTTGAATTTTGTAAAACTGCTTCCATGGTCTTTTATTCAAGGAACTTCTAAAAAAAAAAACAAGGTCCTGACTGATTGTTGCATTTGTCAAGCACTTTTTTCTAGGTTTAAATGTAGAGGGGAAGGATGAGATCTCCTGCTAGCAAACCAAAAAAATAGCTGAAAATATTTTGTAATCAATTCAATAGTCTCAGTAAAAATAAAAAAAACCCATTTCAGGGGGCCATCTATGCAATGGTACTATGCAGGCATCATCAAATGGGAGAATAATAGATCAACCCTGTAGGAACCTCTGGAGTAACCCTGGTTGAGATTTATTGGGAGGTATTACCTTAATGATAGTAGCAGATTTTAAATATTGAAATGGATTTTTTAAATTTGCATTACCGTGTTATAACTAATATGTGAATGTAGTCATTGGCTTTATTATACCTTTTTGATGAGAAATAGTGTATATTTTTCAAAAAGATCATATATCTGTGGATATGGAATATCATGAGAACACTAAATATGGGTAACAAATAAACATAGTAGCTAACCTTCCATTGGCTTACTTGTCCAGCACTGAGGTTTACAATGGAACTATGTAAAATTTAAAGATGGGTGCTATGAGAAAGCAAAGGTGTATGCCTGCTGAATTATGTGCATCCACCTACTGAGATTTTCCGCAGTCTCTGTACTAGCTATTGTCAACCACGGTTCCTCTGGATGTTAATAGGGGGTTCTTTAGGCTGTGAAGGAAAACATTTACATTTGATGATGGCTGCATAATTTTGGGACCAACACCACTTGGCAGAGCCAGCTGCATGACTACAATGGTATGTTTCGGTGTCTATAATTTGTTATTCTAGGAATCATTGTGGGGGTATTCTTCCCAGTGGTCACAACTTTTTTCCATTGACCCACCGAAAATTGGTTTTAGTAGAGGCTCCCCCATACCTGAAAATTCTTTCAAGGGGTAAAAATGTTGAGAAAGACTATTCTATACCCAGAAAGAGATTGTGACTAAGATTATTAAAGCCCTATAGGTTTTCATGTAAGAGAGAATAAACTATGCAACCCTTACAATAACATCCTATGGTCAGGATTAGACTTGACCTTCAGTTGTTGAGGCGACACACTTATAAGAGTGGTTATTACAGAATGGTGGCTTACCAAACTGATTACATCAATTCATTTTAATTTAGTAGAGTATGTTTAAGCAGATTACAGTGCAGCAAATGTTCTTCTTTTATCATTAGTTTGGTTTAAAAGGGAAATATAATTAAACACACAATTTCCATGTATTTTATGATCCTGTGTGGATATCAAAATGTATGCCTTTACATCTGATATGCTGTAATTAAACTGTTCTGCCTCTCTGTCTTATGATCTGCAGGTACTGTGATCTCTCAGAAGGCCATAGTTAATGAATATTTGCACACTTTAAACTCAGTGATCCATATTACAATCTCTAAAAATGTTTCGTCATATAGACGTGACCTCTGGCAACCCTTCTGTCTGCTAAAGGAGAGGGCAGTTAACATCTTTGGGCTTAATGTATTTACAATGAAGACCTTTGTCAGGATATTGTAAGAACTCTGTTCTCACTATTTGACATATTAACATTCTGTAAATGGCCATTATAGGGAATGTTATTTTTTCTACCTATGCCTTGTTGTGAGATCAGCTTCAAGCAATTTTTCTCAACCAGGGTTCCTTCAGAGGTTGCCAGGGGTTCCTTAAGCAATGACCAATGTACATCTCATGGGCAAGAGACTCCATGCTCTTTTTGGCTATCTGAAAGGGTGACATTTTCCCAATAGCCAGCAATGCTAATATACAGTAATCTGTGGATATTGTAATTATAGCAAAGTTTATCTGGAGACCTTAAAGTTATTTCAAGGATTCCCTTTATATTGAAAAAGTCGAGAACACTGGCCTAAAGTATGGAAAACTCTAGATCCCTTGCTATGGAATACTATGATAAAACAGTATTGGTAACAAATAAATGGTAGCTAACACAAAAACTTTCAATTCCATTATTTGTCTAAAAATGTCAAGCCATTTTTTTACACAATCACTTCATTTCAGGGGCTCAAAAGTAATTGGACAATTGACTCAAAGGCTATTTCATGGGCTGCTGTGGGCAATTCCTTCGTTATGTCATTATGGTATCCTCATTTGTATGTATGATCAATCTGTTTTGTATGACAAATGTAATGTAATTTGTCTTTGATATCTGTGAACTGATGTACAATTAATTGATATACTCAATATAAGTTTTCTCTTTTGTGCAAAAAACCCTGCTCTCTTTTCTTTCACTTTTATTGATTTGTTCTATAATATTTAGGGTTAGCACATAGTCTGTTAAAGAATCTATGTACTTCTAGGTTTCCAAGTATCTCTTGACTAACTTTGTACAATTTTTTTGAAAGTCCACAATTTATCATCCAAAAATAGCCAACACGTGTCAGGGGTCCGGAAAAAATTCCCCTTCAACAGGTAAAATTCTCAGCTTAGTGGGCACAACAGTTACTGCTTCACTGGCTGTTGTTGGACATTAATTTGTGGACTTGCCTATTAAATAGTTTGGATTCTACCGTTTTTATCTGAACTACGGTATCAGAATTCTGAGCTATTTATGTATGATACATGTACATTATGTACATTTAATATATACACTGCGTAAGTAAATATATATATAAAAAAATGTACCGCTATATATACCAAAATACGTTTTTAAAAGTTACCTCAATTGGCCTGTGCTTAGGTTATGGGTCAATCATTTGCACTTTTTTATATTGGCATTAAAATGTATTCTAATTGCAGAATAAAATGCGTAATAAACTAATTAATTTTTAAATTTTAAAAAATCGTAGTTAAAATTTAGGTCACCAATACATATTTTTATTACCTTCATTTATGGCGCTTTGTTGGTCTCCATTGGAAGGCCATATGGCTGGATAACAACATAGGAGAGCAATTAAAGACGTGATCAACATATAACATAGGTATTGTAAATCCCTATATTTAAAAAATTATGGAAAGGACCATTGAAATTGTATAACATGATAAACTTGGTTTACCGTATATACTTTCACTGCCCTATATAGAATATCCTTGCATAAAGGGTGGTTGAGGAATGATGTAAAGCAAACGATCAATTCTAAAATCCAAGTTGGAAGAATGAAAAGAAAGATGTGAAACAGCAGACAAGCCAAAGACTTGACAGAAAACAATTACTAAGTGTCTGATCACTATTTAGTGACAGCATAAATATTGATTTTCTAAAGCTACCCAGGGATTTGGAAAAAAAAAACTCCCCTGCTGACAACTGCTAGGATATTGAACAAAATGCAGCCCCTCATTATTTTATTGTTTGCAATTTACATTTCATCACCCAATTAAAACAACTTTATTTGCTCCACAAAATCTGAAATACAGATGGAATAATTCAGAAGCTGACACAGCCAAAAGACCATTATTTCCCATGGAAACCTAGAAAAAAATGTTGTATTAAGCCTTTTAAACAGAAATTGAATTTTGTACAATGTTGTTTTAAAACAATATCAAAAATGCCTAAACTAACACCTTATATTATATAACTGTAAATTGCTCAGTGAAAGTCCCCCTGGCTGGGCTGTTGTAACAGGAAAAGCTATGGCACACCCAGACATGCCTACTGGCCCATCATGGGCCAATGGGTATGATACAATGGGTATCCTCATTTGTGCAGAATAGGGAAAGAAGTGTACAAGCTGCACCAATACGACTCTCTTTTATTACGTTGATTGTTAGAAGAGTCCAGCTTAGAAGGTATTGAGGGTTTTGCATGCATATGGAAGCTCCACTAAGTTCACACACTTTATAACAGCAATAATATTGTTTTTTTTAGCTCCATGATTACGTTTTTCTTGAAGGTATAATGGATTTGGAGCATATTGTGGCTTTCAAATGAAAAGCTTACTTTTATTGAATTATAGGTTTTTCTGTGGTTCATATAAGTGTTGTTCATGGTTATAATCATAGTAGGCACTGAGTAGGCATGTTTGCATATTTGTAAATAGTTGTAGGTGCCCCTGCCTTGTGTTTTCTATAGTATGAACAGATCCTAGTCCCAAAGAAGTAAAAATATAGACCCTTTTAATGGAGCATTAGCAGCTAATTGCAGATGAAATATAGATCAAATTCTTTTCAGGCTACCATGTGGCCAGAATCAAGTATACACAGTGTAAGAGAAGGGCAGTAGAATGGTTTGCAGGTTGATTATTGTTCATATGTAGCACCATATTTGCTTTAGGGGAAAACCAGCATGTTGTTTTGGTAGAGAACCCACATCTCTGCTTGTTACTTACAAAGCATTTATTAATATTAATAAACAGGATTTATATAGCGCCAACATATTACGCAACACTGTACATTAAATAGGGATTGCAAATGACAGAC
>NC_092858.1:15910652-15915518 GCF_032062135.1 Pyxicephalus adspersus
AAAAAGAGCGAAAAACATTAATCTCCTATTCTTGTTGTTACACGGAATAATTAACCTGTAGAACAGCTGTCTCTCTGTTGTGATGGCACTGTAATTGCATCAGAAACTTCATTGCTAAGATCCTGATGATAAAAGTGTTTCTGTTTCATTAACAAACTGGTAGCTGAGCGGATGCACATGTTCTCTTGGGATAATATGTCAACTTTGATGCACTTGTTTCTATAATTTCTCTATAGATTTGAAATTGCTGGGAAATGTGAAGTATTGAAGAGGTCTTGTTAGACAATGAATTGATGAATATATTCTTAAGGTTTATGATACATCTAGGCATTAGCAGAATCCCGATTCTGTGGTTTTTGGTAGAATAATCCATGTATGTTGTTGCTTTGAAATCTCTGCAAAACATATACCTGTGTGTGGTGCAGTGAGGTCACTTAATTACCAAAATTGGACAATGGACCAGGTTGAAGAGTGTCAAATCATTATACTATTTTTTGCTATCTTTAGAGTCGTATACTGACATCAAATTTTATTTTAAAGGAGATATCAGGAGATCTGAATATTACCTTGTAAATGTAGCATTACCATAATTACTGTTCTGCATAATTATAGCCTGGGCAGGGCAGAACTGTGGGCTCTACAGGGGATTGGATGCAAGATAATTTATCCTGCTCAAATAGAGAGAACAGCATAGCCTGGTCTGCATTACAGGAAACTCATGTACAGTGGCAAAGTACAGAAGTTTTTCATGCTGGTTAAAAGTACCCATGGCTCTTTTAGACCTTTAGCTAATCATATATAGAACTCTCTAGTTTTTTACCCTTTTTAGGATTTTTTGGCTTTACTATGCTTCTTGTAAATATATAAAAATATTTTAACTAAGATATAGCTCTTTAGAGTAAAATGTGTTAGTAAGAGGAGTCTGTAGAATCTTGCTCAGCATACGGTTTTGGTGTAGTCGGCTGTTGGGAATGAATAAACGTCAATGCATATATGCTGGAGTTATGTCATTATAGCCTGGCCAAGCAAGATGGCTAAGGATTCCGAATCCGGACCAGGTAAAGCTGCTGCCATTGGCATAAGAACTAAGAGTTATTTTAATTTAAAAATCATAATCAGACAGGTACATTTATTTTATGGTAGTAGAAATCACCTTTGCCTTCTGCAATAAAGAACCTGCCGTTCACAATTTAAATTTTTTTACTTTAGTTCCACTTCACAGCAAAAAAAGCATTTACATTGCCATTCTGTGCAGAATTTTGTTCACAGTAAGTGCTTAGCAACTAGCTTTTTTGGATTATTTTTTTGCAGACCGGTCAAGTCATTTTTTTTCTCACCAGAATCAATCAATTTTTTCTATGGGGTTCCTTAATTGATAGGCGCACCCATTTAACCAACAGCATGGTCTGAAAGTCCACAGGAGGAAAAAGTCTATTGGGCATATTAATTTGATTCCTGTTATATGGTACTTTTATCCTGACATACAAGTGGCATAAGGAATGCCTGGCAATTATTTTTGGATTTCAGTCTTCGGATGCTGGCTTATAGCTGTCCAGATGCTGCCCAAAGCTCAGTTTCAAAGAGATGTAGTGGGGTTTTAACTTTCAGAAAGTATTTATATAATGCAGAATCATTACAGAAAAATTCTGGATACTTTTTTTTAATTTTTTTTTTACATTTCCAACCTCCTTTTTTATTTGTGTGCTGTTTATTCAGTGTTTGCTTACGTGAATTGCTGTCTGTAAGCTACATTGAGCAACTCCTGGGAAGACGGAGCAAGAGAGACATCGGGACCGTGTCCATGACAGACACCAGTTATGGTTCCACCCCTCCCTCCCTGTGCCTCCCTACGCTCCCTACCCATACAAGATGAGTAATGGTGTCTCAGGGAGTATGAAAAGTTGGTTGTTGCCACAGGAACAAGATAAAAGACAAAAATTAAAGCTGGAATGTTCTCTGAAGGGGCATTTACGAGCGTCTTTGTGTAACGACTAGACATACACTTTCATGCAGTTTCTTTCTTTGATCCATAGCTGATTGTATAATTCTAGTGCACACTCCGTGCCAGATACTGTGAAGGCATTCCATTTTTCTGTAAGGGATAGAGTGCACCTTTAACCTTTTATATTGATTTATTTTTCTTTAGGGGGTATAGACCTTTAAATTATCTTGGGTCCTGAGTGCAGCTGCATCTGATGCGTATAGGCCAATTGCCTACAGCTAAAATATGAATTGTGCTCTCATAAAATAACAGGGAAGACAGAGGTAATATATTTATTTTGCAATGTAAGCTTGTGAAGGTCAATGCAGAGCGTTTCACTATATCTTAACTGGCTGTGACTTCTGTGCTGCACTGGCCCCCAGCAGGATACCATTCCAACTAATATTTAAGGCTCAGTCATTTTGTAGGACAATAAGAAGGGCAGACAAGATTATCGGGGATAATAAAACAAAGTGGTTTAGATAAAGTTTAAAAGAATGCAATGATAAAACTCTAACTATGTAACTTAAGCTGCCCAAATGAAGCTTAGCCTTTCCCACCCTCTTAGACACTATTGGTGCCCAATTTTCCCCAAGAACATAACACTGTTCTGGAAGTAACAAAAAATGCAGGATAATTTGGTATAAAATAAATACAATGCCGAGGAACTCCCAGTACATTTACTTGTGCATCTTTAAAAAATATTTCACTGCAAACTTTAGTTACCCCCCACATGCACTAAAATATTGTAAATGGCACTCCATACCTAGTATAGGCAGGGGTTCCCAACCCCTGGTCTGTGGCCCACTAGAGCCATCTGACAGGTGGGCCGTGGCTTTGGAACCGCTTGGGCCACTTGGGGGGTACACCGGTTAGAGCTGCAGATGCCATCGCCCAGGGACATCACAGGCTCAGGGCGATGGGTGGGTTGGGTCTCTGAACACAACCCACCCACTCTCCCAATGCAGGCTCAAATCCTGCAATGGGAAATTGGGTGGGTTCTGGCATCATGCCATCATTCGGGGGGGATGTTTCTTCCCCTTTGAGTGACACCTGGCTGACACATAAGCGGGCCAGATTCTGTGCATTTAGTGGTCTATGAGCTCCAAAAGGCTGAGGACCACTGTAGTATAGGATATCAAGGGGTCAAGGGTCACATCCTCCTCTGTTAAACTCTACTGGGTGTGCCAGGATTCTTCCAAATCCACCTAGCCATGCCATGGCCACTGGGGTTGCCATTTGCACTGCTATTGCGGCTGTAATATTAATATTTCATCCCTCAAAGTAAATGATAGCAGACATCCCATCCCAATCATTTACTGATCCACAGACTGCTAAAATAACTTCAGGGCACAGATATACACCTGCCCAGTATTCCCCTAAGATTATCACAGTCATTCATCTCGAGGAACAGTTATCTAGTGTGTGGGGTCAGGGATGGGGAAAAAGATCAGCTTCAGAGAAACTTTAAGCAATACTGGTGGCTCGGTGATTGACCTCTGCCGGCGTTCTTAAGCCTAAATTTCATTTAACACAGACTATACTTTGTTCTGTGTGTTTGGGTTAGGAGATCATAAAATGTGTATTTGAGGATTTGAGATTCAAGAAACCAGAAAGCTTGTTTATTTTATTTGTTTTTTTAATTTAAACATAAGTGTTTTTTTCATGTATATATTGTATATAATGTACATTTCCGAATAAACAGATATTTATAAAGAAGAAGAACGCTAAAAGGTAATTCAGCAACGCAATTAAGTAAGGTCAAGTTACATGAAGTAGTCTGCGTTGTCCACCTGCCCCAAAGTTTCTGTAGTAACAGTGGTGGAAGCATTCCAATTCTCCTTTGTCACAGGAATTGCACACTTACAACTTTAGCACATAACGCATTCACTGTAAAAAACAAGGAATGTAAAATCATTTTTTAATGAATGAAAGGTATTGCAGTATTTTTATTTTTAATATTTTTTGTGTTGTATTTAGAACATTGAAAAGATCTGCCCTTAAAAGGTTTTGGAATTTGGGGGAAAAAAGCTTTAAAAGGATTTTCAGCAAATAGATTCACCTGTTGTTGGTTCCAAAGGTACTAAAACAAAAATAAAGCGTGGCAGCAGCAAAATCATTTCAGAGGAATTCATGAAATGCTGTAAAAGAGTGAAATGCTTATCCTATCCATAATGTTTTTCTCAGAGTCTTACCTGGCAACCTTTTGCTGCATTTATGTTTTCTGCATTTGTGTGTTTCCTTTGTGCTAAAACACTTTTGTATCCTAACTTCAAATAAGCTCAGTATTCATCCCAGGCCCCATCTTTTTCTTTGTTAGAGAAAGAGAAAAAAAAAAAACAGTAGCAGTAGCAATCTCCGGTTCTCGCTTTTCCTTTTCAATCTCAAGGACTTCATGTATGTTTATTCCCAAAGCGGCATCCGATGTAAGTCATCGTCCAGGCTGCAGCGATTTTATGTTGTAGATTCTGTTCTTTTGTATTTGTTTTCATTATCACAGAGATTGTACACCGGCCTCTGGTTTATCACTTTCCATCAGTCTTAAATCAATGTTTTCTGAAATGGTGGCTTCTTTAAATCTGTTATCTAAAGGTTCACACGTTTCAAAATGATGATATGCTGAACTCTGGACTATAATAATTTTCCTTTTCTTTCCATGCTTTTCCAAGTTTTCATCCTATTCCTGACCCAAAAAATTGATATACCATGAAAAGGACCACTGGTGTCACAAATTGCAAAAATCGTCTTCAGTTTGGACGCAATGGGGGTCCTGTTTGGTACCAAACATCTCTTCCACTCTGCATTAAAATTTTTCTCATATTGCATTTGGAATATAGTTCTGTGATTGAGCTGTTCTGAAAATTTGTTGTATTTTGTATCAATTA
>NC_092858.1:15918054-15920133 GCF_032062135.1 Pyxicephalus adspersus
TGCAGGTTCCAGCTGACTGAATGTTAAAACCATTTTGGTGCTGTAGTTACATAGTTACATCTTAGGTAAGGTTGAAAAAAGACATAAATCCATCAGGTTCAACCATTCGGAAACTAAACATATCCCAGATATGAAACCCTCTAAGACATAATTGGTCCAGAGAAAGGCAAAAAAACCCTGGTACAATTTGCTTCAACAGGGGAAAAAAAATCCTTCTTGATTTGATAGTTAATAAAAATATACACAGAAACTTAAAAATATTCTAAAATATGTTTTTAGAATAAAATCTACTAGATCTTTTTTATGTCTCTCATTGGGGATTTTCCCCTCCCTTACTTTCTTGGAGATACAGTGGATACATTTCCAAATGAAAATGTTAATTACTTGAAACTTTCTAATTTCTCTTCTGGAGACAACTGAAAAAGGGTTTTCCCTAACTCTTTGTTCAACAATGATGCTCCACTGTTGGAGGTTGTAATTCTCTCCTGTAGATACCCCTAAAGCAATAAAAACCTACAAGCAGCAAAAAATGCAAGCAGTGAAAGCACCTACATTTGACCTGATAATTTTTAAGAAGAAGAAGAAGCAGCCCAAGGAGCAAACCAGTTTTTGTGCTAACAAGTAGGATGCTTCAACTCCCTTATGTATTCTCTAACATGGGGGAAAATATGTACCAAGAGTGTATAGGAGACCTTTGTTTAGGACATAGCTCAGTTGAGCTATGTTAGACTTAGGACAAAATTTTACTTATTAAATCTATGTTAATTTGGTTTAACAAAAAATCTTTGGCGTAGAGCCCATCTTTTCTTCTCTTTCTACTTGTCATACCATGTAAATAAGGTCGAGGCAAACATCCATAACTTTCATGTTAGTCTGTGACTTTGGGGATAGAACAAACACATACTAATGCTGATAGGAATTAAAAACAGTCAGAGAGATAAATTTATCACTAATTATAGGATGCTGGCCATCAGACTAAGGACATCTAGTGGCAGAAAAAAAGTATTGCAATGAGCATCTCTGGGTTGCAGGTAAATAGTTCAGCAACTGGTGGTTTTGTTGTTTGTTTGTGCTTTATTTCTGGCAGAAGTTCTACTTTAAACACCTTTCTTCTCTTCTTAAAATAGGCAGGACAATTAGTGGAGATAAAGCAGAGGAAATTTGCCTTATAAAACCATTCAAATGCCTCTTAAATACGAGCCAAATCTACAACATTTTTACAATTTCTTCTTTATAATTTCCTAAAAATAAAGATCTGCTCTTTATAAGAAAACACTGAAGGGCTTGTGTACAGACGAAAGAAGAAAATATTAATTTCAGTGTAATGTGATAAAAAAACATTAACAAACAATCTGTGCTTGATTTATTTAAAAGTAACACTGAAAATAGCTGGGGGATTTTAAAAGGAACTTCAGTTGCAGTTGATACTAATTACTTACAATTTATTGCTAATAATTTTTTCTTACTTTTTTTTCTATGAAAATGAATGGTCCAGCCAAACATTATTATTGTTCATTGAAACAGAATCTGGAACTAGGTTACCTACTAAATGGCTCTTTTGCAAGGTAGCTAAGTAAATCCCTGCATATTTTATTTATGGCTCTAAAAATAAATCTGTGAAATTGTTTTTGTGTTCCCAGGTTCCAGGACTGCCCATTCTCTAAGCTCGCTGTAGGCTTATCCATAGACATTAGCCCTTGAGAGTGAGGAGGCACAATACACAGTTATGTGAGAGAACATTATGAAAATGCTTTCTGTATCTGACGGCAATGATAAAGAAGAACAAATAATATTTAGCATTTGCTGGATATAGATTGTTTAATCTTACTTATTCTGCAAAGAATATCTAATAAAAATGGATACAATTAGGATCACAAACATTTTTCATAATAAAAGTAATAAGTATCTTTATACTGTACTTGCCAACTACCCAACTTGACCCACTCTATTGCAGCTAAGTGATAAATTCCATCATTAAAGATACCAGAATGATTTAACTGATGCACAGGCCTTAGCATAGCAAGACTTTATTGTACGTAGATATTTATGTTTCTGTCCTCCTATGTGTAATTTTCAATA
>NC_092858.1:15920852-15922388 GCF_032062135.1 Pyxicephalus adspersus
AAAAATATGCAGACTGAACCCATGTAATTATATATTTTTCTCCTGTTATATAAATGTTTTGAAAATAAATCAAAGTATTTATTCACATTGTTTAATTGGCAATTTTATTGATTGAACACTACTAAGAGATAAAAGTGACTGACTCATTTGTGTTTTAGGTTTATAATTATGTGAAAGAATTTTTCCGTATTTTCAGGGAAAAATATGTACCTTAGTTTATATATAGATAGGTTATATTGGAGTATATGCTAACTAAGTTTTATCTATTTTTCAAACCATTGATTTTTGGTCTCATTAGGGCTGCCCAACATACAGGCCAGTACTGTTTTCTGTTTGAGAAATAAGACTGGAGACACACATCCCTTATCTATCTCTATAGTATCTCTCTATCTATCATAAATCTAAAGCTTTATGTCCTGTAGCATTCAGCATATCTGTCTCCTGGCTAGAAGGGTTGCTTTAAATATTGATATTTCCTCCCAATTAGAAAGCTCCCAGGTCATTGTGCCATTTAACACATTTAAGAGTAAAATAGGAAAAAATCCATTAAACTCTGCCGTTGCGTGCAGAATCGTATTTACTGTGTGCTGGGATTGCATCAAGTGACAGGTAGACTGTTAATGGTCTGACACTTTGCTTAATTAGATGCTGTCTTATAGGACAACGTTCTGTTTTGACATATTAAATGGCACATTCTTTTCAGGCAGATTTCTGCCTGGCATGTTCATCTGTAAAGATTCAAGCCAGGGATATTTCTGACTTACAGTCCTGGCAGGAACTTCATAATGACATTTTGACACTTGCGAAAAGTATAAAATTTACATATGATTGACATAAGTGTTTACGAACATTAATGAGATGTGACAATTTATGCCAGGGTCTCCTAAAAAATAATCTACTGAAGTTGGCATTAACTGATGTTGTCTGGGATGGCAGATGATGGTCCATCACCATGTGAAAATATATGAATCCTAATGACATAAGGGAATCTTTTAATGATAATCTTCAGTAGGGATGAGCGAGCTTGCCCAACTTCAGATGGTTTCGCAAAACTTCCGCAAACTGATTTCGCGAAACCTTCTAAAGATTTCGAAAATTTTAACAGGAGGATTTGCAGGGAATCCTCCTGTTTGCGATCCCCAGGGGACTAGAGGTTAATTAACCTTTAGTCCCGAGGATATTCTCAATGATTGCAGCTGCATTTATTGAGAAGATGTGTGATCCCTGGGAGCGGCACTAGAGGTTAATAAACCCCTAGTGCCGTGGATCGCACACTTAAAAATGTTTTTTTTTTTTAAATTCAACCTCGATCGGCGAATTTACACCAACCATTCTCGCTTAAAATTTGGTAAGCGAGAACGGCCGTATTCGCCACGAGATCGAGTTTTAAAAACTCGCTCGCTCATCCCTAATCTTTAGTAAAAGCTAGGGTTGAACAAACTGGTAGATTACATTGACCCCTATGTAGAGTGGGCATGGTGGAACCAAAGGCAAGACCGTAAAAACGTCCCAGTGCTGTGTATTGTCTATGATCTC
>NC_092858.1:15923737-16031673 GCF_032062135.1 Pyxicephalus adspersus
GATTATTGGACCCTTCTTTCTACTTTGATGCAAAATTAATAAAAAAAATCTTTTTGCTTTTACTACATACTTTATTGTAGACCCAGTTCCTTCATCACTAGGTCTTTGAGCTCCTCTATGCAGGGAAGTGAAAATAATTATTTAACTGATGATGGAGTGCACAGTATTCATACATTTCAGATGTTGTGACTTTTGTTCTATGTTAATACACCTGATGTTTCTTAATTCTTCACGCTTTTGCTGAACCAATTCACTTTATTTTATTTGTTAAGCTTATACATTTTTTTGCTTTTGATTGTATATCTCTTATAGGTTGATTTAATAGAAATACAAACTCAGAATAGAAAAAAATTAAATAAACCTGTTTCTCTTTTGCCCTGCATTGCCAAAGTAAAAGATCACTTTAAGATAATTGAAAAACTTGGACAAGACTCTGCGTAGAGAAACATCAGAACCATCTGTAGCTCTAATAGTAACAAACAGTCGTCTATCCTTCTTCTCCACCTGCTGTAGAATGGGGATTATGGGAGCATTGTATACAAGTATCTGGCCTCGAACAGCAAATTCTTGTTTTAGCTTCTGGGTCTTAGAAACATTTATAAACACCGTCTGTAATAAAAGCTAGGAGGCTTATAAAAAGGCGCATTATACAAGTAAGCCTGGGGCAATATGAATGTTAAATACAGCCCTGTTGAAAGTAGGTTTTCATCTACTGTCTGCTGCCTGCTCTGTGTATTCAACATGTTCTCCAGGCAAGAGTTTATTTCCATTTACATAGAGAGAAAGACTTTTCATGATTTAGAGCCCACAGCTTCTTTTACTGAAGAGCCAAGGGTCAAGAAAAGACTGATCACTCATTTCAAAGCTGCTGGGACGCATCAGAAGAGGTGCTGCCTTGGGCATCTCTTAAAATGGACCTTCCTGTAACAAACCCATACTTCCAAACTGTCCCTGGAGGGGACTGTCCCTCTTTTGGACCCAAGGGTATCCAAAACTCCTTCTTCTTCAATTGTTTTCTATTTTTAGGTGGATATATACACTTTTATAAAAAAATATAATATCTGTGCAATAAACCTTTATCCAGCCTAAGGATCATATCAGACCAATGGGTCTGCCGCAATCCCAATCGCTTTAGGTAAACAGGAGAGGTTGGAATAATTTTGCGCATGCAGCTTCACATGGATACAGCTGAGACCGTAATGGAATGGGTCATGGGGCCTGATTTATTAAAGCTCTCCAAGGCTGGAGAAAATACACTTTCATCAGTGAAGCTGGATGATCCAACAAACCTGAAATGGATCTGGTCCAGGATTCAAAACATTTGTTAGCAAATGACAAACCACTTTAAAAAAACCCATTCCAGGTTTGCTAGATCACCAAGCTTCACTGATGAAAGTGTATCCTCTTCAGCCTTGGAGAGCTTTAATAAATCAGGTCTTAAGTTCCAGAAAGCAAAAAAATCATTTTTTACTACATGGTTACTTTTAGAAGAACCACACTGTGGCCACAACTGTAGCTGCATGCAAGTGTGCTACTACAGCGTGGTTTACTGCTCCCAAGTTGACAGCAACAGTTAGCTATGCTTCTGGGGTAAATCAACTGCACATTTATCTACCAGAGGTATGAAAGGGGCCTACTTTATTTAATTTATTGTTTTGAAAAACTAATGAACAAGAGAAAAGGAGGTTTATCTATCCTTGTATTTACAATTTTCTGCCTACCCCAAATATGTCACATAAGTAAAAGTAGAAAGAAAAAAAGCCATGGTTTTCTAGGCAAAACAATAATCATTATTGATATAGTGGTTTTTTTCATAGCATACAACACACATTTAATACAATAATAAAACATCAAATTAGTCGGTGTTCTTGTTCTGAATTGAAGGGAGGGGAGGTCAACATTAGAACCTGATATACTTAAAGTATTCACTGAGTTCAAAGCTGTGGTGTAGTGAGAATAAAGTGGCATGTACTGACGCATTTCGCCTAGAAAGGCTTCCTCAGGGGAATTATGAACATCAGATTGTACAGTTTAAATGTATGAGTAGAAAATGAAACATGAATAAATACCGCAGCTCGGTTGTAAGGTTGCCTCAAATTAGATGCCTATAATGTAGTATGAGTAGTAACTGTATAAGAGGTGCCTGATGGTGGTGCTGTACTGAAAAAATGGCAGACCAAAAAACTAAAAAAAAACTAATAAAGAGGAAAAATAGCTGTGAATTAAGTGTTAGTTTAATCAATCAATTTTTGCATCTGCTATTTTTTAGTCTGCAAAAGGGGGGTATGGCAGGGGTGTGTGACTTACTTTCTTTGAGCTAAATAACGTACCTCTTCCCCATATCCAGAAGTTGGGAAGTATGGCTGCTTGAGTAAATTCCTCATATATCTCTATATACAGCATACAGTATATATACAGCATATTTCTTTAAAAAAAAATTATACCTTTTATCAAGGAAAAGCAGTCCTAAAGCTCCAGGAAATTGACTTTGCCCATGCTGAGATGATGTCAGTATACAGCAGACAGTAGAAAGTATTTCCTCAGTTTTCTTTCCTCCAAGTGATCAGACTCTACCTTGTACCAAGTCACAAAGTAAGAGGTTGCAGCAGGGGTTCATCTATGGCATATATTTACGAATGCGGCCTAGAACTGCACAGGCACCAGAAATGACATTATTGTTCCTTCCCCGAGCCAGGCTTTTACTAACTATCGTCTTGGGTGATGAAAATCCCGTGTCTGTCGGAGGCTTTAGTCTAGGAGGAAAATTCTGACCCTGGATGATGCCTGAGCAAAGATAACTTCATTCTTTTTAAAGGAAGGGTGATTTTATGTGTTATTCACCCTATATCTGCTAAAGCACAAACCTTATTTCTTCTCTGAGTTTGGAAACTATTAAACTACCTTCATGGGTAAGTTTAAAAAAGGTAAAATGTTTCTTTAAACTATCCACGTTTTTAGTGCTTGGTAGAACCATTGTTAGCAATATGTCATTAAAAAAAGGCTAAAATACCAGGTAATGCAGAACTCACTAAAAGTAACAAAAAAAAATGTGTATTAAACAATAAATAAACTAAACCAGGTTCTACTGCAATATTCAACTTATATATCAACCCTCATACTGGGTAGTCAAAAGAGAAGCAGTACAGTGATGACCTTTTTTCTCTGTCATTTTGCTTTCTTTTCCTATCAGCATCTGTTTTTCCAGCACATAACCTAGTTGGCTCCTTGTGCTTTGTTTTCTTTCAACACCAAAGTCTTGAGGTATGGAGACAACGCAATGATAATCCCCAATAATATTGAGGTACGTACATACTTTTTCAGGAGGGCACCCTGAACAGACTCACCAATGCTTTTTTACTGCAATGTCATTCATTAGGGAGCCCAATCAAAGTAATGGTCAAGCCACCTTGCACAGGACCGTAGCTGCTTAGATGTGAACCCATCCTTAATGTTAACAGAGCCGTATTAATTGGTGTCTTTAATATCTGCCTAGAGTTGAGTTTTAAGGAGTGATTTAAAATTCAATCTGTCTCCTAATTTAGTATATTGTACAACTGCTGAAAACTGACATTTGATAGCACAGCAGAGGGTATTGATTCCATGCTGTTAAACTACACCTGTCACTTCTAAAAATGTTCTAAACTGCCTATAGCAATAAAATGTAGAGCGTGTCCATATCTTCAGCTGTCTTTTTCAGGAGTTCTGCATTTTCAGATATGATAGGTGGACATTTAACACACCAAAATTGGTTATTAGGACAGTATTCCTGATAATTTAAACGAACATTATCCAAGTTATACCTATCTAAACCTATAATAGGGTTGTGTGTCCAACTCTGAAGTATTTCCAGTTCACTTCACGAAATATTTCTGGTATGCTTGAGACCCAAAGGGTCTACTCAGCATTCATATCAATTAAATATGCATATTGATCGCTCACCCTTGTAGGAGGGACTGGTTTGAACCTAGGTTTTCTTCAGGTAGGGCAAAATAAGCACATAATTACAATTCATTCTTGGTTTTGGGCATTTTATTGATCAATATCAAAACTGGAGATGGGGTGCATTATGTCCAAGCAGTACCTCATTGGTCCAAAGAATACCATGACGGCACAAAGTTTGGTCCAAAAAAGATTCTTAGTATTCACATTCCCAGGCTGAATCTACCAAGCCTCTACGACAGATTCTCACCTTAGGGTAACAATCCTTGAAGTTCTCAGTCAGAGTAGGTAACCCCTTTCATCATTGACTTGGCGATTCTTGTCTTTCAAGAATTTTCTGCCCCAGACTGCGGGAGGTATCTTATTCTCTTCCTGGCAGTCCAAGATCCTAGCCCCTGGCTCAGATGGATCCCTAGGGCCCTTTAGTCTCACAAAGCAGGCCAGGACCTCCTACTTTTTAGTCCTCTGCATTTTAAAACCTTTGGAATGCCTGCCTTTTTGGGTGCTAAATATCCCTATTCACAAGAATTCCCATCACTGGTGATCGGTCCTCCTGAACCCCCTTTACAGTCACTACAGCTAGAGGGGTTCTACATATATATGTACCATAATATATTGTAGTTAGAACTGAGATGTCTTACTAGTTATTCTGTGGAATTTTTCTTCTCCATCTACAAGTAGGCTGTTGTCCAGGTTGCTAGGAAAAGTGAATTCAACTGTTCTAATTAAACAATTAAATCCCAACTTAAGCCACAGAAATACATATGTAGTTTAATATAAATTTTACTAACTCTGAAATAATATAATATAATAGGAGATTTAATGTTTTGGTTTATTGACACGTTTACTAGACTACAAATGATTTGTAATGACTGTTTGGAGGCTCCTGGTTACAGGCAACCAGAGCATTTTATACATCAGATAGACACATGCATTAACGTAAAAAATGAAAGCAATGGATGTAAAACAAAAGTTATGGGCAGATAAATCATTACCTCTGGGTGTACTTTAATGAAAAATTTAGGTTGATAGAAGGTTGAATTGAACCTTTCAAATCTTGTTGACTTCTGAGACTCATAGCCTACTCTGTGTTTGGTGGAGTACAGGGAATCCTTGAAATCTGATTTCAAGAGCTTTTAGACCTTAGGACAGGTATGTAGTAGGTGTTTGGCAAAGGAATTTTATTTCCTTTGTTCCAGGAGAGAAGAGCCCTGGAAATATTCAATTCTTCCTTTTTTATTTTTACCATGAAGATCCATAGTGGGTTGTGCTCCCAGGGGGGTCTCCAAGGATGAGGCCTTTTTTCCATTCTGAAAAAGGGGTCAGCACCTACCAAAGTCAATCACTCTGTGTGTGTAGTGAAAATGCTGTGTTTACTGTGCATGTTTAGCTGGCATTTTTCCAGATGAAAAGAAACTAGTTCAAAGGAAAAAAACAAAGGGCTTAGCACCAGTCCGCCTCTGCACTCTCCGCTTCAAGAAAAGGTACTGGAACGCTATCATCCAACCTCACATTTCTTTAAAAAAAAACAAATGGAGAAAATTATATTTTGTCAGTCCAACCCAGTTCAAAGTCTTTATTTTACCAGTGTAAAATTAGGTTTTTGGAGATGTAATAAATGTGCATATATTTGTTCTTTAACCCCTTGGGACCAGAAGTCATTTCTGCGATTTATTTATATGTGTGTGTGCGTGTAGATTTTTTCACAGTTAGCAATACCCCCTTCTCACATTGTTGTTCCCGTATTCCCCATCATTTCCTATCTCAGAGACCACTGGGACATGGTGAAGAGATGAAGTACCTTTATCCCTTCTTAGAATTCCATTTTCCCTATGTTCCTTCGCCAAATACTGGTGACTCCTTCTTGCTAGAGAATTTTTGCTGATGAATATAAGGTGATTGTACTCAAGAGAAGAAAAGCATGACGTTTTATAGCAGAAGCTTTGTTGCACCTGGCTGGTGACATGTTTTCAAAGAAACGACTTGGCTATGGAAAAAGCAGTTTTTGTAGTATGCACAATGTCTGTGGACAGTACCCTTTAATTCTGCCATTCTGTTTTTTTAGTTAATTCCGTAAAAATTCAGTGATGTGTCTGTAAATATTTCCAACTTGTTGTAATTGACAATGGATGGATCGTGTAATGAATGTACAGTCTTTAACTTGATGTGGGAATAAGTAAGGAATACTTTCTTTTTACTAGGGATGAGCCTCTGGCGTCCTCGCAAAAATTTCCTCAAACTTCCGATAGTTCCGCAAAATTTCGGCGAACCGATTTTGCGAAACCATCGGAAGATCGAGGAAATTATAACAGGAAGATTCACAGGATTAATTACCCTGTAGTGCCGGGGATCTCACACTGTTCTCAATTAATGCGGCCACGGCTGCATTCATTGAAATCGCAGTAGATTTTCAGGACTGCAATCATTCTTGCTGCCCTGGGAATCCTGTTTGCATTAGAGGTTAAATGGAGACAAGTGCCCCTATTCAAAACCTCTTGTGCTTCCTGATTCAGCCAGTCAGAGAGCACCAGAGGTTTTGAATGGGGAAACTTGTCCCCATTTGACCTATATTGCAAACAGGATTCCCAGGGCAGCAAGAATGATTGCAGTCCTGAAAATCTACTGCGATTTCAATGAATGCAGCCGTGGCCGCATTCATTGAGAACAGTGTGAGATCTGGGGATCGCACACTGAGATGATCAATTAATGCAGCTGGCGCTACATTCAATGATCAGCACAGCCTGCAATCTTTTTTTTTTTTTTTTTAAATTCAAGCTCGATCGACGAATTTACACCGGCCATTCTCGCCTCTAATTTCAGTAAGCGAGAACGGCTGAATTTCCCGTGAGATAGAGTTTTAAAAACTCACGGGCTCATCCTTACTTTTTACCCTCTTATTAGAGAGTCCCTTCCTCTACTATACTGAGCCCCATGCCTTGCTCCGACCATGGGGAGGGGGGGGGGTTCACATTTCAGGGCTAAGCCCCTTCCTCCACATGCATATCACAGAAAAATCTTGTTTGTTATGAAAGGCTTAAGGTGGAACCGGATATCCACTGATTCCACCTAGGGGAATGTTTACAGAGGTCCATTAGCACTCCTTACTCAATCCTAGAAGATAAAAATGTGAAATAAAAACAGACTAATTAAAAAAAACACATAGTTAACAATTTTCAGCCATAGATCCAGTGTCAACCACATATTTTAGGGATGTAAATTATTCATCAATTACAGTGACCCAACAACAGCTGGCAAAACCTTCCAGTCTTGTTAATTCTTATACAAGATCTGGTGCCAGGTCATTTGTGGAATTCCCAATGATGATGTGTGCCCAATCTCATTCACAAGCAAAAGGAGATCTGGCACTTCCCTTATTGCCCTGTGTAGAACCCTACAGCTTTCTGAGATATGTGACATGAAAAGTCCGCAGCCTCCTGGGATACTTATCAATCCCTCGTTCCAATGTGAGAACCCTAAAAAGAAGATTAGATTCATTATTACTAGTTATGTTTTTTTTTAGTATTTAAAAAACTCACATTACATACCTAATACAATTTTTAACAACATAAGGGAGTAGTGCAGTGCTATCACCTAAAATTAAACTTTTGGCGATAGGACTCCCTATGCCGAAAGCCATGAGATATAAAATAGTAACATTTGTAATCTCTGTTCTATTTTCATAAATTTCCCCCTGTGATGATGGGTTCCCAGGGTAGGTATGCTTGTATCACCTTATCTGAGGTCTAGACAGAGAGTGTATTGATCTGCATCAAAAACACAAGATGGTTTGATACAATGGTGTTAAGCTGTAGATGGGGTTAGGGCAGTTTGCTGCAGAGCAGTTGACCGGGCCAAGTACACAGAAGCAGATCCGATGGCTAATTTATGCTTGACTGACTGGGCTGATCATTTTCAAAAACTTAGCACAAACATAAATGATATTCTGACCTTAAACAAGGTATTGGAATGCAGAGTAAATTGATCAGATTGGATCAATGATTTGTGCATGAGTTAACTTTTGATCAGTTTCCACCCACCACCTTTTCCAATTGTTTCATGCCCATTGGCAGACAAATCAGTTGCTTGTGATCGAATAGCTGTCAAAGTAAAAATTGGCCCCTGTATAGCGGCTTGCTGTGGCAGGATGCAGTTTATCATTGATCTGTTCAAAATTCACACAGATGTGGAGTTTTGTCACTGGAAGTGACCATTGGTAATTTCCAAGGATGGAGGAAATGAACGGGCACCATTCATTTAGTGTAGATAAGAGATGGAAGGGCAAATGTTTAGCACCCCATTGCCTCTTCCTAATAAGAAACAGTGGAAATCAGTCCAACCAAATTCATTCTCTACAGCATGTTGGCAGGGGGCAAGCTCACCTAGTCCCCCTTTCCATTCTAAATCTGATAATAATGCCCCTGAGTTTGGCATGTTTAAACTAGTGTTTTTTTTTAATGTAGTTTTGAGCAGTTTTGAGCAGTTTTACCAATCCTCAAAAATAATTAACATTCGACAGAATACATCTCACTTTTATCCCTTTTTTGACAGCCAATAGGTGGCAACTGCTACTTGCAAATGCTTGAAAAAGCCTAGCAGTGACAGCCTGTTACCACTCCTAGGGATCTGGTGTTTGACAGTAGGTACCCAGGGGTGGTAAAGCTGTAGTAAAATATTACTGGTCTAAACATGCCCTTTAATTGAATATTCAGTTTGTTGTTTAAACCTTGCATGACATTTTTCGACAAGCTGGCACCAACACCATATATGAGGATAGTGCCAAACCTAGAAAGGCTCAGATGGTTTCAGGGTGGCTATGTAAACCACATTTATCACTGAGCACACCTAAATATTCCTATTTATCAATCGTGATTTATTTCCTTGTAAACCCAGCAAAAATAGTGCCTCTCAATCTAGCTTTCAGGGGAAAAAAATGTACTGAACAGCCCAAATAATTTCAATGAATGATGCAATTCAACTTTATTAAATACTGCATACAAAGGGAAACAATTGGGGAAAACAACAGGCCCTGCTGTGCCCATAAAATAATATAAACTTGCTTGTGCTACATAAAGTGATTGCTAGGAACTCATTCTATTCTCTGTTTTATATTTTTCAATTTTTTTGCTCGCACTGTATAAAAAGTTTATTAACGCAACCCATTGTTATTCATAGACACCAGGCACAGGCTGAATGTAGATACACTGTGAGCATTTTGGAAGAAAACACATAATCGCACCTCGCTGTGCGTACCGTATTACCTGGCAATCCGACCCGGAGCGTCTAATACTCTATTCCTTTTATATTGTATTCATTTGTACTTTTGTTTCTGCTTATGTAGTGCTGATTGTGTATCAATTGCTGTTTATCGACCTGTGCGGGGGCATTCACTGATTTTCCCTGGGTAATAACACATCTCGATTATGACAATATCATTTTTACCAGATTGCTTGTTTTATGAGTGATTTAATCCTGGAACACTTTGACCCCAAGTGCTCTGTTATTATGTATGTGATGTGTTGGTGTGCTTATCCTTGCTGCCGTTGTACTGTAATAGGTAATTTGGACTAGAAATGAGAAAAACTATGACATATATTTTCAATAAATGTTTTCAAAAATATGTGCTTTCTCTAAGATGTTTGCAGAGCTACAACTTAACATTTCAAGTCAATTGCAACACCCCTAAACATGGCATTGCCATTAAAATTGCAGCTGGTGTCATGGGACCTGTAGGAACACGTCTCCAGTGATATTATATTATGTCAATTTACCCCTGCTGGCTTCAAATAAATAGGACATGCCTTTTTTTTTTATTTTACTTTGGACACATACCTTTAGGTACCCCCAGTCCTTCCCTCCAGCAATGTCAGTGACAATACCATGTTTATGTGCTTTGTAATGAACCCAAATAGAGAGGGCTCTAAAATTGTGTTTTTTAATTTGAACTTCAATTTACAGAAAAACATGATTAAAAAAAAAAAGTTGCATATATTTTTTCCTATCCTTCCCCTCACTATTGTTTGATGGCAATGTCACATTTAGGGGTGAATTGATTACATAGCGAACATTACCCCAATTTTTACATAAATTTCTCCATTTAGGAAAATGTGGCAAAATCAATTTCTCGAAAATCTTTTGATATTGGGGCAAAGTGGAATAATATAAATCTTTAAAAGGAATCAATAATTTGAGATGAGCATTCTTCCCCCCTTTTTAAGTTTACATAGTTTTAAACTGATTGCTTTATATCATGTTAATAAAGTATATAAAAAAATCTATTTTACAAATAAGCATTTAAAGCACTCCAGTGAGCATAATAGCAACTTTCTCGGTTTTATTTCATCAGTTGATGATAAGTTATCATTTTGAAAATCCTCTGTAAACACTTTGGAAATTAATAAAAAGTTGTGGTCATGTGACTGCTGTATTCTCTTTCCTCCACTCCTTAGTTGGAAATGGGAGCAGTGGTGATGCGGAGCCCAAGGAAGCAAGTGGCATATGTCGAATATGTGCAAAAAGTTGCACATTTTATGCCCCTTGCCACCCCCAACCACATTTAAACACATTACAAGGGCAGACAGTATATGTCAACCTTACTGAGTGGATACAAAGAAACACCACATCATAACTACACCATAGCCTTGTGATAGTCATTTTCACATGGTGGTCCAGCGCCAGTGCTTACCAGACGGCAATCCCCCAATCTACGCCACACTCCTCACCTATAGCAAGCCCTTACTCAGCCTCAGAGGCTAGATTAGCCATCCCAGCACACAGACATCTGTACACAAAGGAAAGGAATGATGGAAGACCAGAAGCCCACACGGGCAGGACAGGGGCACAATGTAACCATGTAATCCAGAGATGATGCAAATCTAGGAAACAGAGTAAGGGGTCATACAGTAGTCTGCTGAACAAGGTATCCCAGTGTAAGGACAAAGCAAAGTCAGGGTCTTATCAACTCCAAAACACATCCAAACACATTACAAGGCCAGCCAGGATATGTCTGCATTGCTTGCACTCCATTGGTCAGTAAAAACCTTCATCTCAACTGTAGAACAACTGTAGACCTTTTCTGGCTGACATTCTTCAGAAAATACTAGTTTATTAAGCTGTTCCTCTGGCTTTAACACATTTAGGTCAAGGTAGAGTAAAATCGAAAATGTTGAAATATTAGATGAACTGTTTGGGCATGTTGGTTGAAGGATCTCGTTTGTTAGAGAAAGGTAACACTTTACCCAGAGGAAACCAAGCGGTATTTTTAGATAAATATAAACACAATCGTCCCATGAGAATATTGTCACATAAAGAAACTATCTCTATAAAATGGTATTTCAGTCAAAATGATCTGAACGAGCTGCTTGAAAATAAGCGGACAAATACTCTGTGGGCAGTGGTAGGCACAGAGTTATTTTCTGTTGATTTCCAGCCACCATTGAAATAACATGGAAAATGGAATCTCAAATAAGCTTGGTGAGTCTTTTATAAGTGTGAGTCGCAATTTACCATTTTTCTCTCATCCATTATATTCTTTAAAGTGTGTGTTGTGGGGAGATACGCAGCATTCTAGCCAGGTTCGATTTAGAAGTTCTATTTTTAGACGTTTAATGAATAGAAATTCTTACCTTCTATCAGTAGAAAACCAGCTGCTGTTTTATGTGTACCTGGAAAAAAATATATGGTATGAACAGGTGGGGATATTCCATGAAAAAAGCAGAAGGCAACCACGTAGGAAGCTGAGCATGTTACTTATTTTTAAATATATTAAAGCTTTTGATTTGCAAACAAATGTCTAAAAATCTTGTTGGTCTTTTGCGTTTTAGTATTGCTCATATGATGCTGAAGGTTTTGGGAAACTGGAAAAGTTGTCTGTATGTGTGATCATGTGACGTGTCTGTAGAGGCTTTGATTTACAATTTACACTGGTGCTGCTTAGAAGGTTTGATGTGTTCCCGTATGGAACATCTGGCATCCAGTCCTGAGGGAACGCAACGGATTAGAGCAAACATATTAATTGCTGATGGAATGCATTGTGATTCACCAAGGCATGTAGATTTGAGAGTTTCAGTAGAGAAAATTACAATAAAGAGGTTTTAAAGATATTTATATATTAATCTAGTTATTTATTTACAGTTGTGTGAAAAAATAAGTACACCTCTCGGAAATTGTTGAGTTTTTGTAATATATTTGAACAGGTAAATATGCGATCTTCATTTAAACATTACCTACTGATAATTGATAAGTTTGATCAATTAAACATTTATGTATCTAGTAAAAGATAGTCATGTTCACCTGGTGTAAGGCTCTGGTCCAGCGCCAGTACTTGCTCTTGAGCAGCAGATGCCAATCCCCCAATCTACTCTGAACTCTTTACCTATAGGGAGCACCCACTCAGCCTCAGGAGGATAGTTGTGCCATTCCAGTACTTGGTTGTATCTAGCACTTCTGTGTGCAAAGGATGGCATCTGGGAAAGGACTGGAGGACCAAAAGGTCTCAAAAGCAGGGCAGGGGATAAAAAAAGAGATTAGACAGGCCAGGCTCAGTAACCAGGTAATCTACAGATGAAGCAGTAAAGGAGAGTCAGCTGCAGAAAAATGAGCCAGGGGTCATACACATGTAATCTGCTAAACAAGGTATCCAAGTAAAGATAAAGCAGAGTCTCGGCAAAATGACAGTCAGCAACAGGAAATTCAAGAGTTAGTCACACCACTAGCCAATGATAGGGCAGGATCATAACCATACTCTAAAATCCCCTCGAAGAAAAATGACCTAGCTTCACCGAAACTTATACAGTGGTACCTCGGTATAAGTCTGCTTTGGAATAAGGCCAACTTGGTATAGGTCGTGTTTGGACATGAAAAATCTTGCTTGGTATACAACCTTTGTGCTAGAACTTGTATAGGTCTAAATGAGTCACAACACCACATGCTAATCTTATTTACCTCTCTTGAGTCAAAGCCACTACTGCCCATGAGCGTCAGTACTCCAGTTGCCACCATTCAGTGAGCAACCCGCGCTATAACTCTCTGTGAATTACATAACATGTCCTCCTCCTCCCTTCTCAGCACCATCCTAGTAGGCACTCGACTCTTCTCAGAAAGGTAAAGTGAGGTTAAATTTTCATTTATTTCATCTAGTTGCTTTTGTATTTATATATTTTAGTATTAAGCAGTGTTTAAATTATTCTATACAACACCATCAATGTATAATATGCATAAATAACATAAATAACAATAGGATTTTTTTTTCATGGGAACTGATTAATTATTTTCTTTTTTATTATTATGGGAAACATTTGTTTGGTATATGTCCAAGGATCTGGAACGAATTAAGGACTTTTACCAAGGTACCACTGTATTTGTACATTCCTATAATTAAAGGTGGTAAACATGCAGATTTGACTTGTGCAAATAAGTACTTCCGCACCTTTACCACCACTTCATTGAAATTAGAATCAGGTGTGTTCCAAGTAAGTTGCTAATAATGAGAACCCTCTTTGGTAGTATGCAGATAGAGCATTATGACCTTCTGAAGTCTTATTCAAACCTCAAATAACGAAGTATGTAGAGATGTAGAGTTCTCTTTCCTGCTGATGTATGAAGTATCATG
Organism: Pyxicephalus adspersus; assembly: GCF_032062135.1. NCBI lineage: Eukaryota > Metazoa > Chordata > Amphibia > Anura > Pyxicephalidae > Pyxicephalus > Pyxicephalus adspersus. The sequence goes on from NC_092858.1 coordinate 15,937,284, forward strand.
CCAAGATTAAAACATCTCTTTAAGACTATCTGAATAAAAGCTGTAGACGTCTAGCATGTTCGGGCCTAAAGCTGACTGCTAAAAGCAGTTTCCATTAAACCTAAAAAATAATAAGATCTAAAGGTAGCTCCTTCAACAGTTGGTTTTAGGGTGCATAAATCTACAACGAGAAGGATTGCATGGGAGGAGTGCCAGGAAAAGAAACATAAAACAAAATTGAAAAAAAAGTTGATTAGTCAAACTAGACAGAGGCAGTTTTAGGAAAGATTGGGTGAATTGAAACCTTGCCAGGCTCCATTAAGGGATGTATTTAGTAAAACCACCTCCTCTACTGAAAGGACTAGCACATGAAGCCTCCTTTAACAAAGCCAATATACTGAACAATCAGACTGAAAATGGAATTATGGGCATAGTATATAAATACATAGTAAGTCAGGTTGTAAAAACACATAAGTTCATCAAGTTCAACCACTAGGGAAGTAAACATATCCCAGATTTAAAACCCTATGGATATAGTTGGTCCTGAGGAAGACCAAATGACCTTTTTTTATCCTGGTAAAGTGTCCCAATAGAGCAAATTTAAATCTTCTATATGTATAAAATGTTCCCACACAAGTGCAAAACTTGGAATTTGCTTTTTCTGTTCTTTTAGTAGGCTTACTAAGCAGTAAATCTCTTGAATTAGGACATATTGTTGAAATGTATGTTGTCCTATAAAACTATTTACTGTATATAACATCTTATGGCTCACATAAATTACAATCAATAGCTTAGAAGAAATGATAAATCTATGCGTAAAAAGAACCATTAACAAAGACATTCACCATGGCCAAGTGTTCATGTTAAAGTCAATGGGGGGTAAAGAGAGCTGAGTAGGCAATGCTGTCAGCACTGTTTATTTCAGCGGGTGAGGGATTAGAAGTAACAATCGGGAAATGTCTCTACTCTGCCCAGTCAATGTTCCATTTGTAAATGATCACCTGTGATTATCAGCATACCTTCATAGACATGAAAACGTCATCCATTAGGACTGGTATATCATCTAATAAACTATATTTTTTTATTTTCTGCCTAGTTTTGTTTTGTACATGTTGTGCCTTTTATCTCAATCACTGGCAAGTGATATGTTCTAGAGAAAAACTTGTATAAAGTTCAAATTATTGGGAAAGGACAGCTGACGTCTCTAATTCAAGTGTTTCTCTTCAAGCCAGCCAATAATTTAAATTACATCAATACTGTATTTAAACTTGCCTTTGTTTCAGGATAAACAAACCAATTCCCATTAGATTTTGGAGGGAAAGTTGCAGGAGTTCTATTTTCGTTTGCCGCATTTGCAATTAACTGCCTGGAAGTCTGCTTTCTTTAAATTCTATTCCTACTGGCCTTGAGTTCTTTCTGTGTTTATCAGCATTGTTAGTAGGGTTTATTAGAGGTGGTTAAAGTTTAACTAATAGTGTGGTTTGTACTGCAACTAATAGTACTGCATTCTGGTAGGTCTTGGTATGAGGCGTTCAACCCCAAAAACAAAAGAAAAAAAGAGCAAACTATGGGGTCCAACCTTACCCTAAAGCTACTCTTTTTCCAAACCTATACTATAGAAAAATCCTTTAGATTAACTGCTTAGATCTGAACTCTAGGCAGATTATAGACATATTAATGCCACTCTGGAAACATCATTCTCTGTATTTTTGTAATCCAGAGAGTGCCCCCTTTTTATCGGCTTTTAGCCTCTTTCAGTTCCTGAAGAAGAGGACTTCTTCCATGCTGTAAGGGAAAGAAATCAGAGGATTAGTCCCTGTACAGCTTCTCCTTTTGTGACCAGTCACAGACTAGGGGCTGGACCAGGACAACCTTGGAGGAAATGGGTTAAGTGATGCTGACCATTAGACTGATCATTAAAGGTCCTGTAGGAGAAAAATATCTAGAGCAAAGATGAATATTGCACCATTTTTAATGCACTATTTATATTTTTGTCTGGAATACTGCTTTAACTTTCCTCCATAACTAAACCTTTATGGTAATGGTAAAACATAAAACTTTACCTAATCCAGGGTTAATAACCAGGATTTCCACTGATATAATGGTACTGGTGGGTCTAATAAAGATCAAGTGCCAGACGTCCTACCGTTGGGTTCCTCCAGTGGTTGTTAGAGGTTCCTTAAGCAATGAGCAGTTTGTGCCTCCCAGGTCAGTTTACCTAACAGCAATGGTCTTTTTGGCTGTCTGTTAGAGTGACATTCATCCCAATGGACGGCAATGTATGAGGAATTCTGACAACCACACTAAGGTACTGTGAGCTGTTGATATTAGGTATTATAGTAATAGATATATATATTATAGATATAGATAGGTATTATGAAAGTGGTTCTCTAAAGACCCACAAGTTATTTTAAGGGTTCCTTCATATTAAAAAGGCAGGGAAGCAATGGTTTGTATTAAACTTTTACCATATATAAGTGCATGTAACATCTAAAGAAGCAGAACCTACCTTTTCTTATTGAAAGTCTTTGATCTGTCTACTTACTGCACCCAGCGAATCCTGCACTGTCCTGGCTTCTGTCTCAGGCTTCTGTCTTTGAACTGTCCAGGGCTCCCAATTATGTCCTCCTTTCTTCTGAGTTTTTTGATGACATTGCTTGAGCTTACATTGTGTATGCGTGAGATCAGGTAATGTATTTTAGGAAAAACCCTGATAAAGCAGTGCCTAATCTCAGCCATGGGCAGAAGGAGCAGCCTGCATTATCCTGGGTTATATGATGTAAGTGTCCCAATAGCCTGCAGGTTTCCCCTTCATTCTTTACTGCCGCAGCAGTAAGGGGCAGAAAAATAAATAAAATAAAAACACGTTTTTCATTATCTAAAAGGGAAAATTTAGTTTTTACATAATAATGTTGATATTCTAATAATCGGTCCGCTTTAGGTGTAATGAATATAATGCTCTCTTGCTGTGTTATTGTGCATGATTTTAGGACAATACCATTATCTTCTCCATGCATACATCTTTATAATTTACAGCTTAGTGCACAGAATTGTAATACAGGTCATAAACACAGTGATATTTTGCACCTCTATTTAATAACGTTGTTATTGGCTCACAGGGGGAGTTTAAGCTTTAAACTAGATATGCACATGAAGCAGTATTATTGCATTTGTATATTTATGCTGGCCAGCCCCAGTAGAATATAAATACATGGATTATGAAAGCTTAAGCTTCATTAGAGATATTGTTACTGGCTTCCTACTGTAGGTTTTCTGAATGCAAAATTATTACTTATAGGAAATGATGAAGAGCTTGTCTTAGTGCTTTACATTTTATGTTGATTTTTATTTATATTTTTCTAATAGTACTCATGAGGAATCTTGGAAACCCATGGATGTATGAGAACCACCATAACCTGTTTCTAAACTCAAGAACATAAATGTAATATATTGCAGCTTACCAGTCCTTTGATGTAATAGCTATGTTTGTTTTTCTTTTTTTCCCTTTATTTTGGTCTGTTACTATCACATTTCCTGTTCAAGAGAGACAGCACTTACTATAAAATAACAGGTTTGTCACTCTAGGACAGGACTACAGAAGACCTCAGAATCTTCTCTTTTTCCGTAACATAGGGGGAAGTTGCAGTCCACAGAGATAGCTAAGTATTATGTAACTAATATGAGAACTGAGCAGGAAGATATCAGCCTATATGATTATTTACCGGATCATCGAGTATTCTTTGCACTAATCCAACAGTTATAGAAAAGCACTTTTAATGGTATATTTAACAGTTCAAAAGTGAGTAAAGAAAGGTTAATTGTTAAGGATTTTATGCACTTTACCCACACCACTGACAGTTTAGAGCAGCCATTCTCAACCTGGCCTCTGTGGAACACCATGGTTCCTCCAAAGGTTGCTAGGGGTTCATCAAGCAGTGGACAATTGACCATCCATTTGATGATGCCTGTATAGTTCTGGGGCCAACATCACTTGGTAAAGCCACTTGTGTGACCCTAACGAAGTTTTAGTTGTCCATAAAGGTGGTATTCTAGCCTAGCAGTCGCCAACTGGTGGTCCACAAGAAAATTATGGTGGTCCGCGGCTCTGGCCGGTGCACCCCCTGCAGGGTCAGGAGAAGTAATCCGCTAGGGGGTGCACAGCTGCCAGAGCTGCAGGCCATGTCCCCGGTACAGATCACAGGCCTCTGGACACAACTTGCCTACTTTCCCATTGCAGGCTCCCACCTGGTTGGATTCTAGCATTATGACGACACTCTGGGGAAAGTTTCTTCCCCTTTGAGTGACACATGGCTCGCCACGCATGCGCGGTCCGGAGATGGTAAATTAAGTGGTTCCGAACCACTGTTCTAGATGCTATTCTATGTTCCACCAATATAGGAGACATTTTTCCCCTTTGACCTCCAATTCATTATTGGGAGAGAAAAGTGAGGGAAATCCAACATTTTATATAATGGGCAGTATTAGAATGTAAATCCTTCAATGAGAAAAGTTGTTCTGGTTCTACTTTCTGTTGTCTCTGGAGACAGGAAGTACAGAAAATCTCCTGGTAATTATAAACGAATGTGGGTTGTTTCCCTTTTTTCGGCCGCTTTTAAGCAGATCTAGTGCATAGACATTGGAAACATTATATGGCAGAAATATATTTTAATACTAAAGGGCTAGATCACAAAGGGTATTAATTAATGGGGATTCATTGCTATCTGGGACTGGTTGTAGGTGCAGACTCCAGAGCATGATCTTTCTCCATGAATGTCAATTCATAAAGCTGCACATATGCAAATGTCAGCAAATGTGCAAGTGCATGTCTGTCCTCCAGATACAAGCTTCCCATCCAATGATGCCTTTTGGCCTCTCGAGGGGCCTTCTCATACATCTATGGGGCAAAACCCAATAGAGGCTTGGGTCTCATGGAGTGTCATAAATATGCACTTTTGCTGGTTGTTGCAAAGTTTATTTAAAGATAAAATGCAGAGTCCAGCAAACGTATGGCTCCTACAGTCAATGACAGAATACTGAATGCGTGTTGTCCATGTTCAAATATGCAAGAATACCTATATGTTTTACTGCTGAATTAATGTTTATTTTCATGGTATATATTAGCTTAGACTGCACTACAACTTTAATTATAAATCCTAAATGAATTGATTGAAGAGACACAAAATAGGAATGAGCTACAGAACTAATTTTAAATACACGTAACTTTTCATTCTTCTGTAATGTTTTTATTAGGTATCTATCAAGAAGTTTTGTTGAATATTGTTGTCCTATAATTATATTATTCACCTAAACTTCTAAACTCCAATGACATGATAATAAATTTATGTTATTGCACCGTCATACCTGCAACCCAAAGAACCACTGACAGCTAAGTGGAGATTACTGACACTTCTGGATTATTACTGGATGAAAGTTAAAGCATCAAAGATCCAATGTATTGTCCACACTGGCGTTAGCAGACTAGCATCTTACAAGATTCTCTGACTGCTGACACTGGGTCAAATTGATGATCTGTAAAATAGAGAAATGACTAAACCCAATGTCTAAGGAGATGTCCAGGTTTGTTATGTATTCACCCACTTCAGTCACCACTTTGAAATGATTCCCAGGAAGCCAATAATATCCTCACTTGAATATTGGTACCCTTTGTTTATTTTTTCCAAATCTGATAATATATCATGACGATAATATTTTCAAGGTAGTATGTTAGGTACCAAAAGCAATCATTGCATTAAAATTGGATTTATAACTGTTGTGGCTATGAGAAATATATAAACAAACTTGTGCCTGGAGGTCAGCTTTAAGTAGATGCAAATATAGAAACTGTTTGGAAGTCATTTGCATAAAGGGTAAATTTGTTCCTAATCACCTTGAGCACAAAAAAACACCAAAAGACCATCATGATCTGAATTACTGATATTCGGAACGCGTTAGCAAGCATATAAGAATACCATGAGGTTGGATTCACTCTATAAGATTGTAGTAATTGATGCTGTTGCTGTGCAGTGCCACTCATTCTGAAGGACAACTTAACATGGGTGCATTGTAGAGCTTGGGAACTCATTGATGTGCATTGTGGTGTGCTGCATTGTGAAAATTTCCAAACATACCAAGGGCAATTAGGGGAGTCAACCTGCATGATTTTTTAGATGTGGGGGGGAGGAAACCTGCTTGGAGTGTCCTGGCTGTGATTCGAACCTAGGACCCAACTCTGCAGAGGTGGACCTGCCAGCTACTGAGCAATTCATTGGATCTTTTTATGCTTTTTTATAGCCCTCAGCTGCTCCCTGATATTTAAAGAATTTTGGCTTTTCATTTTTGTGTTGAAATTTGTATCTAGTCCCATCATGACTCCAATGGGAAGTTGACCACATACAAAGAGGGTGTTCTACATATTTACACCTATTATGTAGATCTTAAAAGCTTCAGTTTTAAAATATTCAATGAAAGGATTTTTCAGTGAATATTTTAAAACATTTTTTTTTTTTATTAATGAAAAAGAGATGATAAAGTTACAAGATAAAGTGTATTAACTATGCTTGTTTCCGAATCCTATTTTATATGGAAAATAGATGTTGTTTTCTTATATACGGTTAAAACACTGGATTCTTATGTGGACAAACTTTGTTAAATACGAAGAATGCTTCTTAGAATCGTCTCCTACAGTGTTTCTCAACCAGAGTTCGACGAACCCCAGGGTTCCTTTAGAGCAGTTGTCCCCAACCTGTGGTTGGTGGTTCATGGCTATGGCCGGTCCACCCCCAGTGGGGTCAGTAGAAGGACTCCGCTGGGGGGGGGCGCACCCCCTAGAGCCGCGGACTATGTCTCTCGTATGCATCGCAGGCTCAGGGCAGGGGGCGGCTTGTATCTCTGGACTTAACCCACCCACTCTACCATTGTAGGCTCAGAGTTGGCGGGTTCTGGCATCATGACATCACTCTGGGGAAAGTTTCTTCCCTTTTGAGTACACATGGCTCCCCCCCAGAGTCCATAAATATAGTGGCCTATGACCTCCAAAAAGTTGGGGTTTTTGAGCAATGAGCAATTTGGAACTCTCAGGTCAGTTTATTGACACCACTGATCTTTTTTTCTATCTGTAGGAGTGACATTCTTCACAATGGCCAGCAATGTAAGAGGCATTATTCCGATTGAACATTAATATACTGTGAGCTGTGCATATAGCAATATAAGCAGGGGTTCCTTAAAGACCTGAAAGATTTGTCAAGTGTTTTTGAAGCTGAAAAGGTAGAGAAAGGTTGATCTGTTGCATTGTAGTTGATAGTGCTCAAATGTACTAATACAGTTAAAGCACCATGAAAAATGTTAACTGGTTGAATGTTTTCTTATTTGTATTTTTTTTTTATTTAATATATCACTTTTAACTTCTCTTTCCTACACACATCTGTAAACTGATTAGGGTATTGGAAGTGTCATTACATTTCCAGTCTTGTGTAAAGTAATAAAAACTTGACAAAAGTATTTACTCTTTATAAGTCTATCAAAAACAAAACAACTGGCAACTAGCAACAAAACTGGCTGGAATTGGGCTTAAAAAGGTTTGAATTTTGTGATTTTGGCTAAAATTGTTAGGTATTATTTCTTTTTACTATTGTATAAAGTTGGGAGGAATGTAGCAGGGTGCCTCTCTCAACCAAAAAAACCCACAGGTAGGCTATGTTCTCATCATGGGTACATAAAAGCTGAGCTTTAGGCAGATATTAAAGCAATGTAATAATGAATAAATCATCAAATGCAATATATAATTTCAAATTCAAAACTCAGCATTTTACATAAAGGTTGTGTTTGACCTGCTTTGCTTGAGGTCCAAACACAGCTCAATAGAACATGTTGTGTCCAAAGAAATGTAACACAAAGCAGCTCAAATACAGCCTCTGAACATCTACATCATAAAGTCAATGGGAATCCACTGATCAATGTTTGATGTGTGTTTCAGGTGCACATCAAATGCAGAAAAATACCCATCCATGTGGATGGGTATTGTTTTTTTTTCCTGTACAGCAGCATCCAAAGTAGGAGAGAAAGAGACCGGACAAAGATCGGTCCGATGTCCTGTATTCAATGCCCTGGCAGGATACAATTTTTATAGGAAGAGAGAACAAAGTAAGCAGTCAGATAACCTTTTCCGTCTGCTGCTTTTTCACTATCTGGTTGCTGGGGTTGAGAAGGAATTCCACAGTATTTGTGGTGTCACATACCCTGGCTGTGCTAAGGAGGGTCTGTAAATACCAGAACTGGATAGAAAGAAATATACATTCTTTTAGGTAAAACAGCTTCCTAATTTCCCCATTTCACATTACAGTTAGTGCTGGTAGCAGCCATTATTCATGATTATGTCACATCCTGTTCATAGGAAGCAATACATGTCCAAAAATCCATTCTGTTCAATAAAGTTTAGTTCATCTGTTGGGGGGGAGTTTTCTTTGTTTGTTTACTCAACAATTTGAAGTGTAGCTCCTGCGCTTTGTGCACCAAAGAAGCATTCTCATTCAGAATTTTGTTCTTAGAAGTAATTATGGTGTGCCACATTTATTGTATCATAGAGGAATTGGAAATAATTTCCCCTCTAGGATGGGTCTGTGCAATATTAGGCACCAAAGTAGCCAGGAGACCTCAAAGTACTATGAGTCAACAATTATAATGATTTAGCTACTGCATCTAGGCTCCTGGGTTTAGCGCACTCTTGGTGTATTCATATATTTGCATTACTGATATTGATTCTGAAAGCAACAAAAACATTGGCTATTTTAAAGCTGTTCTACTGTATTCTGTTACATAAATATTTTTAGGCTGGCTTAGCTAAACATATAAACTATTATTACCTGATTACCGGTTAGACAGCAAAGTATCATTTTCAGTACAATAACATGTAATAACTGTTGGGAAACCAAGAAAGCAGCCACAATAACAGCTGCAGCTGCTCACAGTAACTCGGGGAAATCGGTGACTTTGTACAAAATCTAAATATAAAATAGACATCATCGGTGTTGGTGGAAATCCATAGAGAGTACATAAATTCAACAGCAGACAGAGGCAGTAGAAGGAGTGCAAAGCAAAGAAGGAAAAGAAACATCAATAGACAATTTCTTTTGAACTATTTTTTTGTTAATCTGTGAGTAATCACTGGCTTAACTGATAGAACGATAAAAAATTATATATTATGTAACACCAATTAAACATGCAATTCATTCCAAATGGAGATGTAGACAAGGAAGTGTCAACTTGTTTGGGACTTTAGTTTTTTATCGAAGTTTTGGTCCACCTCCATTGTCAGGGTGATCTTAGAACTCCTGCTTTTGATGCAATGGAGCAATTCTCAAACAAACCCTTTGCTGTTCCCATTTGAGCCTGGTGGAAGAAGAAAAATAAGCCCAAATGGTAGTAGCTCACCACATTATGATGAACATGTTCCAACGTACAATGTACAAGTCATACTGCAAGTCATCTAGATTAGTAGAATTGAGGAATAGCAAAATGTCTTTAACATCATGAGATAATTCCAGATTAATGGGGTTTACTACTACTAACTATAATATGAAATAGGTGGCGTCTGGGTGATAAAACACGAAGTTAGAGAGCACATGTCCTTGGAGGTTTAAGCCATTGCCAATGCTTTCTGCATTATGGGCAACGTAGATTACTGGGAAATTAGAGGTTCAATTAAAATGTTTGTTCTCAGACTCAGAAGTATATCTGAAGCCAAAAACTGTTCAGACATTCTGGCTATAGTACAGAAGAATTGAAACATCTGTATTTCATTGGCAAATTCCCATTTACTTCCTATCCTACAGATGCAACAGGAAGTGAAATCCTTTTTTTAATTTTAGAAAATCACTGTTTGGCATTTGACAGTTGTCAGTGCAACGAGGGACCCTGTTGAAAGTTTTCCCCTCTTTGCCTGTTCTGGTGGCCATTAACATTTTAGCATTGCACTCAATTTCCGTCCTAGAGGCAATGGTCACCAGAGAATGTATTTTTCCTGATGGGGACACAGGCAACAAAACAGTTTTTATGGAGGTTCTAAATCCTCACAACTATATCTAAAATCCTTTAAGTACAGCTGAAGCCTTTGCTGGCAAGTATTAATAGCTCAATGACTCATTTAATGTGCTGCCTGGAACTGCTCTTTAATATAGAATGGATGGGAATCCAGATTGTGATCCAAACTGGAGATTTATATTCAACAGTTCCAAAGATTGACCTCTGTCTTCAAGTCTTTTCCAGAATGAAAAGTTTTCAGTCTATTAAAGTTTACAGAAAAACAGACTTAATCAGCACTTAGAACTTTATCTATAGCTTATCGATGTCTCATCACTTGTCTGAAATTCACCTCTCAGTTCTAATGAAGAAACTACAGGAAGGAATTGATCTCATTTTAAGAACAGATGGTGTGCAGAAGCTAAAGTGGACCTGTCATTGTGCACAGTGGGGGCATTCATTTATCCACTTGGTCAATAGCCCTAAGAATGCAGCCTGACAATTAACTAGTATACAGTGACCATGCTGGGGCAGAATATAAAACTTCTCATCCCGCACAGCTCTTTATAGAGTTTAATAGACAAGAGGCAAGAGACATATAGAACTGCCTCTCTCACAGATCTCTGATGGCAATGCAACTCTGAAAGATAAAAAAGAATAGTCCAAGAACTTTAAAGATATCTACCCTTAAATGAACACCATTGCAGTTTTCTTGTGACCTCTCGTCATTTTCTGTGCTCTAAATGGAGGGGTTGAGGAAGGAAGGAAAAATGAATATTTGCAGCTGGGAAGGGGAGCATTTAATTTAATGCGTTACTTTTGCTCTAAATAAAACTTTTGCTTTGTATATTATGTGTTAAAAATAAATTTATATAAAATAAATCTCTAGCCAGCAAGTGGGTTCTAATTTTCTTTTTACGTTTACCAGGATAGTCTTAAGAAGGACATCCTGTGGCCACAAATGGCAAGTAGAGGGCAAGGAAATAATCCCCAGCATTGCCTGTGGGCTCCCTACCTTTTTTAGTTTATTACTACCTTGTTTTGAACTATACCTCAATGTAGAGGTGACTATCTTGCTAGAGGCAGATTGCTCTTTCCTCAAAGCTGCCTCTTCCCTTGATGATTTGATATTGGGAGGAGGCAGGATCACCATCATTGGGGTACTTGTTTACCGGGCCCTGATCAAAAAAGCTTGACTTTTACAATGTTAGAACTTTTAGAAATGAAACATAGATCAACAGAAATAATAAAGCAAATGCAGGGGAGATTTTGCACTGCAGGTACAGCATTCTTTCCAGCAGGGAGAACTTTCAGCATAATAGTGCTGACATCACCAAATCCAAGATTTTTAGTAGCAATGGGAGCAGCTTTAGAGAATCTTTGAGATACGTGGCCATGGGGCTGCAGAAAAGGAAGTCCACTACTAATAAATCACCATGGGTAAAGCCTAAAGGCCATGCCAGATCCAGCAGTGCTTTGAAGCAATAACATATTAAGAAATATTATTATCTATGGAATTGCTGTCTTTTTGTTGTTCAGTCATTGAGTTTTTGAGCTGGTGTCAGTGTTCCTTTTTGCCAACAAGCTTGACCATGACAATCTCTGTGTGTCACCACCATGGCTTGGCTACAAATGACTGAAGTATAGCTGAAGGATAGTGATTTAAAGCAGAACATGACAAGCTAATGATGTAGCATTAGTTCTATATTAGTGATAAATCACCAGTGGCTACAACAGGAAGGTCCCAACCTACAAATTACTACCTTAAAATCACTCATCTTATATGGTCTGTACATTGGGTTTTGTCCATTTACTTCCTTTTGGTCTTCCTTAATATATCATTGAAAGTGTTCATGAGCAAGATCATAGCTTCCTATGCTCTCTAGCTGTGCTGTCTTTTTATTTCAGTATAAGGTTATAAGATCTCTTAGGTTGTCCTCTGTAGGATACAAAATACCCCTGGGTATTAAGATGAGTAGAAAGGGATGTATTTTTTAGTCCTAACACATGTCCTTTTCAAAGGTGACCACACGGTTTATCTTTTTATACCAACCTTTCTCAAACTTTTTAACACGGTGGATAATATGGATAATATGGATAATGTGGATTAATATATCCACAGATCAGAGAATATTGGATTGGTGGTCAATAGGAAGAATCAAAAAAATTGATGTAGGAATTAGCCATCCTCAAATGGTATCAATATAGATATTTAGTGTTGCCAACCCCCGATAATTTTGACACTGCACTAGCTTAAAAGCTATTGCACACCTCTCAAACCACACAGAGATATGTGACATTTTTGATCCAAACCACCTTCCTAGACATGAATATTATTTATTAACCTATTTACTAGATCATCTTTTACATTAAACAGTATATACACTATACTACCATATGTAAATATGTACAATATATGCGATACATGTACACACCATATAGGGCGCCATATATATGCTGTATAGCGCCATATACATACAAATACGCTTTAGGACTTTACTATCATGTTAAAAAAATCAGTAATTTAAACTAATCAGTCTGTGACTCTTGTCCTATAATTACTTATACGTACAGCCATGTGACTCTTACCCTTTTTATAGTCTATAAATCACCTTGTTAACCCACATCACATTATTATTGTATTGACCAGCATATTTGTATTATGTCTATATAAAGTAACTCCCAGTGATCCTTAAGTCCCCTGAAGAAGCCAATAAGGGGGAAATGCGTAGAAAAGCGGAAATGCGGGAAAAGCACTCTTTATCTTAGAACTATCAGTGTATAGATTATCGGTCCCAAACTTACTCTGCATTCCCCCACTATTTGTGGGGACAGGGACAAAATCGCTTGTAACTCTATCTTATGTATACATGTACCCTCAATGTTTTTATTGTAGTTATATGAATTTAATATAATCTACTCACAAAATATATCTACTTATTGCCAACAAAACCCCTGCTTTTTGTCTTCCTTTCTTTTTTATACCTATATATAGGAAGAATGCTTCTTAAATTGTTGACCCACTTACCCAGTGGTAAGAATGTCATCCTTTTAGATAGACAAAAACAACACTGGTGTCAGTTAAACTCATTGCTCAAGGAACTCCTAGCAACCTCCAGAGGAACGTTGATTGAGAAACACTGATATAGACAGGGTAGTAGGGTGAGCAATTGTTGTCACAGTTTTGGACAAGATACATGTAAGTGTGAAGATTATCAAGTGAAAAAAAGGAAAACTAATAAAGCCACTACACTTGAGGACTGTAAAGCTGCAATCTACACTTACCATACCTGTAACTGATGCCATTTCTGGCAATTATGACAAGATTGTCCTGGCTTTTGGAATCAAATTAGAGATAAATACCTCTTTTTGTTATGTATATATCTTTAGGTCTTCTCTTTATCCATTACATGTAAATATATAGCAGGTACTTTCTAATTCTTTGATTAAAGATTTGCAACTTAGACAGTGGCAAATGAGTTAACCATACATTTCCTCCCCAGCTCTTTAATATTAAAAGTGTTCTCTCTAGTTACTTAGTTACAGTGCTTTGAAGTGCATTCGATGCCATGCTATGCTCCAGCTGCATTGACACGTTTACCAAATCCCTTTAACATCTATTTAAAGAAATACTTTTATAAATCTCTCATTGGATATCATATCAACACTCCAGACACCACATTGCTGTCTTAGATAAGCAATGCCACAAGTCGTATATATGTTGATGGTTTTGATCCATAGACCGATAGCAGGTGGAATTTTTGCTCCTCTCAAATTTTTTCATGGGAAACTGTAGGATGGTCACGTAAGCTCTTATGAAGAGTTGCCTAGTAGAGAAGATCAATGCTGAAACTTGAAAAGAAAAACACTAATAATTATTTGCATGTGTTTGTGATCAGATAAAGATCACATCATGGGATGATAATAGAGCTAGTATGAAAAGGTTTTTATTTATTTTTATAGTTGTTCTAGCCCAGCGCATGTTTATTGACAATACTGGATTATTCATAATTCATATTATGCTTATTGTATTATGCAGAAGATTAGAAAAGGTCCAGATGTGCACACAATAATGGCTGACAATTATATGACAATATAGTTTTATGAGCTTGTGCTTGCTCTTGTACATCCTGTGTGAATGACAAGTTTGGTAAATTGTTATGTATCATAAATATCTCAAACAATTCTTAAAATACAATAGCTTTCATTGCATTTTTTGATGTACCTAATTTCTTATCCCTCAGACTCTGCAGTCACCTCTGGCCTATATTCTCTTCAATCATGACTGCTTGGCAAATCTCATTCTAAGTTTCAATGTCCTACAACTTTATAAGATGATGGGACACCTTTTAGATTTCATTTTTCTTTATTTAAGGACCAGAAGAAAATAACATAGTAACAACAGATAACATCCATATATTATCTTACAGGAGCAAAAGAGGGAAAAAATCTTTTAGAACACGGTATTAGGGTGAAGAACACATCCTTGCCACATTGTTAGTTCCAAGGACCAGGAAGAATTCAAACCCAAGAAAGAACTGGTGGGTTATGGCTTTGCCATAACATGTACAATATAGTTGCACATTATGGTAGACTTACCTGGGAATGTGCTCCACTTCAGTGTTTTTCCATTGCCAATAATTATATGTGTGTGTTAAATTAGTGGTCCTCAAACTTTTAATCACTTCACGAAATGTTTTTCAGTTATTCATCTACCCCCCCCAAACTTTTTAACAATCAAAATGATTTGCTAAATATTACTTTTAATAGAACTAAAAATAACAAAATAAAAATATTCCTGTGAATACTATTAGCCTCTTGGTATAGCAACAATTATGGTTGTTACAATGCTGAATGTTTAGCAAATACATATCAATAAGTGTGTTTGACACCCCTTTCTCTCACCTATAGTCCACTTATTGTTTCTTCAACAGTAGGTTTAGGTGAGTATACTCACTAGCTCTTCAACCCAATGTGAGATACGGGCATAAAGGTACATGAGTATAAGAAATTCCCACCCCATCTTTGAAAAAATTAATGTTTGTGGTATGGAAGGATACACAACATGCCTAATTTATTAAAGCTCTCCAGGACAGGAGATGTTGGACTTGGACTGGTTGGAGACATTGGAGAACCTGGGTGATCTTGCAAACCTAGATTGGATCTGATCCAGTATTGAAAACATTTGCCAACTAATACCAAATGATTTTTAAGAAATCCATTCCAGGCTTGTTGGATCACCATGTTTCCCATGATAGTCTATCAGTTTTGGTGAGCTTTAGTAAAAGTGCCTGTAACAACAACACAGCTGTTGGAGACAACTCAAGGCTTCTCTTACTGCCTGCTGACTTTCCAACAACGTGTTTTACCACTATCCCTCCCCCCTAGGAATTAGAGTTTGGCCTGAAGCTCCACGGAGACCTCAAAAGGTGAACTGGCCCTCCATTACCTATTGACCACTCACTGAACCCATTCACTTACTGATAATCTTTTGCACCCCCGGCCATTACATTGACCCCTTAAGTCTTCCCATCAACCCATGGGGGTAAATATTGACGTTTTTGGGGAACCATGCAATAAATGACCATTCTTAGTTATGATAGCCCTGTGTGTGCTGAATTCATGAGTCTTTAAGTCATTTCCTAACATCTGACAGCCTCTTTAAAGGATGCTTACCAACCATTGTGATAAAGAGCAGCTGTGCATACAGATGACATGTTTTAAAAGTGAAAGCTGGAGAAACTATTAAACACAATAAACATTAGGCATAACAAATAAATTATTTAAATGCCTCAATACAAGAGGAATGGTTGCAAAGCATGAAATATATTCCAGAAGGTAACGCTGTTTGTTTCCGCTTCTTACACACAATAGAAATATATTTATATTTAATAGTATGAAGATAAAAATTTGATAACCAAACAATGCCTTTTTGGGTAATTAAAATATGTTTTTGCTTTCATAAGGAATTTATGTTTAGAATTGCTATCGGTTTTAATTTTGTCTATGCCATCTGACTACCAGTCTTATTAGAGAACAGCTTTGAACGCAGTACGAGGAGCTGTATAAATTTTCCTTAGAGCTGTAAATCCATTTTTTTATATTGGGGAATTATTTATTTATTTTTTTAAGCAATGAAATGTAGTTTTCATTTGAAGGTTTTCTTGTAGCATAAATGGAATAGGGCTTTAACTGTATAAATGGAAATGTTTTTGTGAAACAGTAAACCCAATCACCAAAACTCCCATATAAGCTTGTTTTGTCATGAACATGTAAATGTCATTTCAAACGTTATTTTCCACATTTTTTAATCTGCAGCTTTCATTAAAATATCTGGTGATCTTTCCATGAAGGTCCTTTTGTCAGGCACTTTCTAATATAGAGTGACAAAATGCTCTGTCCTTGTCTCCGTAATGTTATCTTGTATTGTTACATGGGCTGAAGCATAAACTACAATTGGCCATGCATGATGGACTTTGCCAGAATTTATGGTGGTCAAACAAGAGTGGGAGAGTATGGAAGGTGTAACAGTAATCACGGGTGGGTTGCGGATCCTCTGGTCACCCGGCTGCTTGGCAGAAACATGTACGAAAAAAGAGATACTCAAAGAGAATACGCAGAGTCTAAGGCACAGCCTCCAGCTTTAACATCGCATCCTGCAAGGGGTGATGGACTTTGGGAGGCAGTGCCCAGGTTGTGGCCCCCGTACACGCAGAGGCTGGTAACTGCAGATTAGGTAGGACTAAAGCACATAAAAGACAGAATCAGGTGGACAAGGTCAGGGCAAATGGCAAGTGAGAATAGTTGGATCAGAACTGGGGTCAGTATACCAAAGTAACAGGATCAGGAAATGCAAACTGGATCCTGGAAGAACTCCTTGTTCAGGCAACATGATTTTGCCAATTAATTCTTTATATAGGACAAGGGAGAACCATGTGACTAACAGGTGACAGACCCAACAACCAGAAGCAGTGATCAGGTAGTGTTTACACTTTGGCCAGTAGATGGAGCATATCTGTGGAATATGCCCTGGTCCTCTGGGGCAGTTTTCAAGGAGTCACATGGTTCAGAACTGGAAGAGAATGGCATCTCTGGGCAGAGCTGCCAATGGCTGGAAAGGAGTAGGTGACACAGAAGAAGGCTACCACCTTCTCCGATTTACTTGACATTTAGTATAGTGGTGAATGGACCATATGGTGGCTCAATAGTATTACATGATAAATTCAAGTACAACAACACAGTCATATATTGGAAAAATATGATTTTCTAATGCTGGATTCAACATGTCAATATTTCCCTCTCTTGTCAAAGTTTACCAAAGATTTACATCACTTATATACTGGGGCTCCTCCATTATCCACTGCTTGCCGTTTTAGAGTATAATACACGACACACATAACAACAGCAAACAATCACCTTTATGTTCTGTGTTTTCCTCCCACAAATCAATAAGCTATCACTGTATGGATGATGTGAGTCAATTCGCAAGTATCTAGATGATGGTGGGTTACTGTTTGCTGTAATGATTAACTGTTCACAGGTCGATACTAAATGACAAAGTCTACAAAGGTGCCATGTTGGGTAACTAGCTACTCCATGGAGGTGTTTATTTTGTGTTTATTTTGTTTCCTCTTTAACCAAGTAAAGCCTATGTTAATTTACCCTTAAAATGCTGCAGTATGGTGTTCCAACTGTTAAGAGATGTCTGCAGAAGGACATCAACAGGTGGTTTTAAACCTTATCTAATAATAATGAGTATCATGTCGTCTTGTTTTCCATGTACTAAAACCTATATAATTACAATGTTAATAAAAAAGAGTATACATTTTGTTATTTGGTGGTAGGCTACTCAGAAAAAAAAATTAAGATATAGGGCTGAAAAAATGACAAATCTGTCATTAAAATACACACTGAACACTATTAGTCATCTGAGCCTGCCATTCGTAACAAAGGTCCGTTCCAAGGTTCCTCAAGCTGTGGCTGATTTACCTCCCATTTCCAACCACCAAAAAAAAATGATTTTAGCATGTGTTCTCTAAGACTTGGAAAACATTTCAAAGATTCCTTAAGGGCAGAAAGGTTGAGAAAGGCTGATCTAAGCTGCCACTGTAAAAAGAAGCTCATATGGGACTACTTAAAGCCAAAAGTTAATGCGCTTATAAGTACAATTACGTGTGTCTTTTAGATCTACATAGAGTTCAGCTGTAATAGTGGAATTTCATATTCTATGTCCAGTTCTGACTGGTTTAAAAGTAGGGGCTTCCAACTAAATCTGTCACATACGTACTATCACTCTGAATAGTATTGAGAGAATCCATACCAAGACCCACCCTGGGAGACTAATGGTTCACCCTATTCAGACAGTAGTTCAATATACTGTGGTACCTTGGTATAAGTCCTTAATCCATTCCAGATCCGTGGACTTATACCAAACAGGACTTATACCAAACAAATTTTTCCCATAAGAAATAAAAGGAAAATGATTAATCCGTTCCCATGAAAAAAATCCTATTGTTATTGGCATATTATACATTGATGGGGCTGTATAAAATAATTTATTTAAACACTGCTTAATACTACAATATATAAATGCAAAAGCAATTAGAAGAAACAAATGAAAATGTAACCTCACTTTACCTTACTGAGAAGAGTCGAGTGCCTACTAGGATGGTGCAGAGAAGGGAGGAGGAGATGTTATGTAATTCACAGAGAGTTATAGCGCGGGTTGTTCACTGAATGGTGGCAACTGGAGTACTGATGCTCGTGGGCAGACGTGGCTTTGTCTAGAGAGAGGTAAATAAGGGTAGCGTGCGGTGGTATGACTCATGTCGGCCCATACAAGTTCTAGCACAAAGGTTGTATACCAAGCAAAATTTTTCATGTCCAAACAGGACTTATACCAAGTAGAACTTATTCCATAGTGGACTTATACCAATGTACCACTGGTATTCTAAAGGTGACAAGCAAAATAATTGTATTGTGACCAATACACGTTATCTGCAGCATGAGACATTATTGTGGTAATCTGACCAAAGGTTACATTGCTACATGACCATAACCTGTATATCTTGGAATGGTGTAGCAAACAATGAGCATATGTGGTTCAGCATAGGACCCCCACAGAATCCTCCATATCTTATCACTGTCAATATCGTTACAGAGAATAACCCTGTGTAAATAAGCCCAGCTAACCGGCACAAATTAGACCTCAAAGCAATATACGGAAATTATTTTGCATACCTTCTCTAAATGTCAATTTTATTTTAGGACACAAAAGACAATATTCACCAAGCCTCCCGTAATGATCAAGATGTGTAAATAACACTTTCTTCCTTTAAAAGCCTCACATTAAACAAGAAAAGTCAAAACAGATGATGATTGACAATACCATTTCATTGCTAGCTGGAGATGTCCCCTCTTCTGTCATGAATGATGAATCTCCATGATGAGATTCTGTTCTCTGATTTACAAAGTCTACACAATGCTTATTTCCAGATTAAATGGTGTTTTTTTTTTTAAAGACCCTAAAAAAGCACTTGAACTAATGCATACATCAGCATATGCTAACAAAATATGCATTGTTATGAAATAACAGGAGATTTTTGAAGTATGTATTCTGTACCTTTTCATTGAAGAGAGGTTTCTATAAACTGGTTATTCAATAAAGATAAGATAATGTAGAACAGTGAACTGTATATCATTGGAAGGAATAAAGATGATTTGAAAGACATTGTTACTGATGCACTTAAATTTTCTAAAAACAGGTTTGGATAGCAATTTTTTTTCTTTTTCTTTGTGGATAAAATGTCAGAGGGTTTACACTGAGATGTATGCTTGTTATTCAGATGTATGCTTGGTATTCAATATATTCAAGGGATCTGCTTGGCAAATGTTCTCCAAAGCCTATAGTGTAGTCAATAGGCTACTAACACACATTTAGGTTTCTGTGTGGTGAAAGCATACGCAGGGTGAAGTTTTTTTTCTGTTGGATTCCATCACCATTAAAAAACAAAATATTACAGTATACTTGGGAAAAATGTAACAGTTGAGATTTAGCTGTGAAAATATCATGCTTCCTACATCTACTAAACTGTCACATGGTGAATGGGTGCAATACAACTCTTCATCACTTTCGCCCATCCAGGACCCTCTGCATTCTGTCCATTCTGTGGCCTGGAGTCAAACCCTGGGTGAGCTTTATGCCTTTGTGTTTTTATGCCTTGGCACTTTTAACCTCTTTCAGCCTCTTTTAAATTTGTATAGGTATAGTTAAAAAACCATTTGCATAGTGAGTTACTCAAGAAAAGTACTTGTTTTATTACTCTGTGTGAACTGAGATGGGCAAATGTGCCTAAATGTTAACTAGATATTGGTGAACGTATGTTCTTCAAAGTATTAGGTAGATATCTGTTTAAAATTTTCCACTCAGAGTTCTTGTGTTTGTTTTAAGGAGATTCACTTATAAATATGTGAATGAAAACAAACAACACAAGCACATACACTGAGATTGACACAGGTACATTTTGTGCAGTTGCTCATGTCTGCTTAAAACCTTTCAAGTATAATTATAAACCGATTTAAATGTAAACAAAGGTACTTATTTTTACCTGAAAAAAAAGAAAAAAACTTTTATTTGAGTATTAACCTAGGGCAGAAAAGACACCCAACACAAACATTCAAAGGAGTTATTAAAAAAAAAATACTAATACATTTAACATAACTAGAGTGTGTTATTTTTAAAACCTTAAAGATCACAAGAGTTCAGTCACTATATCACCCCACAGGCTAAATAATGTTGTACTTTTAAATTGGTTATGGTGGGACATTTGCTCTTGAATGATCTTTTGTGCATTATCCCTGGCCACCAGTAGATGGCGATGTGTCCTCATGTAAATTCTGTAACAAACTAAATATCTTCAAAGTCAAGAATTTTTTGCACACTTTACATGAAGACATAGTGCCTCTTACTGGTGTGACCTAGGTATAAACAGATTTTTTTTATTTTGAAGGAGAAAAATCTGTTTATACTCTTTAATATACAGTAAGTGCTTTACCATCTACAGTATTACAGTGAATATATATACTGTTAAATTTATATTTATAGTAATATATTTATATTCAGTAGTATACAGTGGTACAGTAACACAAGCACATTACATACCTCACTTTGCAGATTGTATATAAATATACTTCATAATGTCTACATGCACTCATTCCAGCAGTCTTTGCATGCTCTTCTTATGGTAGGTTTCATTATAAAAACAATGGCATGGTTGCGCTCTGAGCATCAGAACGCCTGTATGGCAGTGTAACAACTCAGGAAAGCAACTGAGAGACAGAAACCGAACATTGTGATTGTACAGCAGGTAGTGCATAAACCAGAACATTCATGGTAGAATCACCAGGTATTATTTTAATGAAATCTGCAGATTTAAAAAGATTAAAAAGGCTTCTGAAATTCCATTAAAGTTTTGAGATTTTATTGATTGAGTTTACAGATACTTATATATGTTTGAAGAAATACCCAATTTAACAAACTGCTGTGATTCAGCTCGGAAGTGAACGGGAATTGGAACCATATGCACATTCACGTATTAAACAACTAGAAAAGAAAAACACTTCATTTGATTAGTATTTGCTCTCAGTAATCAGTAATGAAAGCCATTGAATGCTGCTAATTGTATTTGATTGCCTCTTGGTGTAACGCAAACACATTTGAGCCCAAGCAAATTGGTGTAATATTTAGGGTGTTTGTCCTAAACATGAATGAAATATAATTTGTAAGTCATTTCCTGAGCATCAGGCTGCTCGGAGGATGTATACAGCAAGATTGAGCTATTTAGTGGGTGGTAACTCAACAGCGAAAATACAAATCTCCAAAGTGAAGTGATTTTTGCTTTATGTTTATGCCAACATTTTAGACTTTTTTATTTTCAATTCAGTTGGCATTTTCAAGGAACAACAAGTAAACACAATAAGATGGAAGGAAGAAATGTTTATCCTTGAAAATGCTTAGGCAGAATTTTTATTCTAAGTAGTGGAAGTGGAACAACCAAACATTAAGGAGTCTGTTTATGGATGTTTTTAACTAAGATTTACCCAACTTTTACTCAAAATGTACATCTGTTTCACATTGGATTCAAATAAAAAATAAATGAATCAGCTTTTGATTATTTATATATTTGTCAAACTGGCAAAAAGGCCTGATTTAATAAAGACTAGATAAGATAGACTAATATGGGAGAACCTGGGTGATCCAGCAAAATCATCTAATAGTCGGCAAATGTTTTCGATTCTTGACTAGATCCATTTTTTTCTGGATCACCAAAGTTCACCCATGATAAACTATCTTCTCCAATCTTGGAGTTTGGCTGACACAATTCTATTTAAAATAATTCTATTTGAATTCTTTTTAAAAGAAAAATCCTGCCCAATTTTTCAGAATATTTTTCCCTTAACCTCCTGGGCGGTAACCCCGAGTGTGGCTCAGGGTTAAAAAAAAAAACAGCTGATAGCAGTAACCCAGAGCCACATTCGGGGTAGCTCAAAAAATATTAAATAAAGACTTTATTATGAAGTCCCGCGGGTGTCCTGCTCATCTGATCTTATCCTCTGCCTGTGTCCTCTTCCTCTGATTGGTCCCCCGGCGGAAGGCATTCTGCCAGAAGTTCCTGATGACACCGTGCGTGCGGCAGTTGCTAGGGGCGCGTCGGGAATTTCACATTATTTTGTATTGCATTCAATACAAAATAACTGTATTGAATACAATACACAGGATTTATGTCTAAAAGCGGAACATCATCTTTCATGAAAATTTTTTTTACAGTATAATTGTATGAGTATAATAAAGTTTGAAACACAAAATTGTGGCAAAGTTTAATATTAAATTCATAATTTTAAATCTATTTAATTTATTATTTTGACATGATTTTGTGTATCAAACTTTATTATACTCCTACTATTATATTATACTGTAAAATAAATTTTGTATGCAGGACAATGCTTTTAGACATATAAATCCAGACAGAAATTAATCTCTCAAGAGGTTAATCAGTATTTTGAAACCTTTAGCTTTTTAGGATAACAATTCTGTCTACCAAATGTGCTTCCACATTGTCACCCTGTCATATTGGCTTTTGATTGGGACTAAAAATGATATCACACAGGTAAGGACCACTGTTGTTGCCATCGGGAAACCCACCTTGAGCAATTTCATGTAGTTACTGCTGGAGAACATGTAGGGGAAAAGAGGAGGTCATCAGCACTGAGGTTTAATGGGGGAGGGTGTCTGTTAATAAATGTTTTTATTCAATGTTCACACATATTTTGTACTAGATTAATAGGATTCCATTTGGAAGTGTGTGAATTATACGTGAAAGCTGAATAAAATCTTGGGTGAAATCATCTATCCATAGTATCCTAAATGTCATTTGTGTAGCTCTACTTCAATATATTTCATATATAAGCACAGTTACAGCTATCTTTAAAATTGACTAAAAGCAGAGTATGCTAGGCAGCTACAAGTTCTTTGCAGCCTTCAAGTTACATAAGAAATACATGGCTATAGGATCTATAGATACAGGAGAAACCCAATAGGGAATACAAAAATATTAAAATTAATTAAATATTAATTTTTTTGTCAATCTTCCTGTTGGTCCATATCTCCGTCAGCAGTTTCATCTTCTTTCAGTGATTATCTTTAATATTTAAAGTGTGCAGTATATTCTTTTTTTATCCACAGCATGTTCTCAGCAGGACAACCTCACAGTACATGGCAGCTGTACAGATAACGCCATGTAACCTGCAGTTATTTCAGGTGAAACAAACCCATCCATCTCCATCTTTGGAGTGAAAAACAAAGGAGCTTGGGTCAACTATCTTCATTGGAAGAATTGTAGTTCAATTTACTGCAGATTCCCACCTGCTGTCTTCTTGTTCTTGAATATAGAAGTGCATTTAATAAGCATTTCCATCATGAACACCAAGGTAAAAGATTCTTTATAAACCCAGTCCCAGTTTTGCATAATTTACTGTAGGTAGCACATCCATCTTCCCATCCTCTTTAGTGTTATCCCTCCTTGTAAATATCTGATCAGAGATTTAAGTGGAGCCATGTTGTTTTTTGTGTTGATGACTATTGAGTGATGTTTTGCATGTAGAGTTATTTAGGACATCTCACACAAATCACAGGTTCCCCTTCTACAATTGCGTGGCCTGTCTTTTCCTTCAATATTGGGTGTATATATAGGTGTTTAAGATCACAGTAACCCCCTCACCCTTTAATGTTCTCATCTGTCTTCCTGTGCAGTAGAATGGTGCCATCCTGGTTTAGGCATCAACTGATGACCAAAGACATGCACTGGTATTTGACACCTCAACGTATATGGTTTCACCCAATGTTTTCATCTGTCTTTATCCAGTAGGATGGTTTCATCTTGGTTTAGGCATCAATTGGAAACAGGTATTTATGGCATCTCAAAGAGATCATAGACCCCCCATACCGAACAATTCCATCACCTGGTTTCCTCTCCAGTAGAATGGTGCCATCCTGGTTTAGGCATCCCTTAAGGACATGCACAGACATTTACATTTGAAAACTACAACTACAAATGTAGACTTATTTAAAATTGCAAATTGTATTTTTATAAACTGCAATAAAATGGCTTGTATGGGAAATCTTTATTTTTAGATTCATAATTAAAATGAGTTATGTCCCCAGACCATTCATTTTAATCAAATTCTTCTGGTTAGATTGTATGTGTATTACCATTGTCTTTATTTTAAAGATCCTCTTTAAATGTAAAGGCCTCCCCCGATCATCCAAAAGCATTGAGACTAACCCTAGGTATTGCCATCATAGGTGTGATGTCACCAGGCACTGCAGATTGAGAGCTGTCAATCAAATGACATTCTGTAAAGGGTCTTTCTCAACCTTTTTATCCTTAAGGAACCCTTCAAACAATGTTCAGATCTTGGGGATCCCCAACTCAAACCAGTGTGTTTTGCGGGTTAATGGCAAAAAGACTTCTGAATTGGTGGTCAGTTGAAAGAATGTCCCCTCTCCTCCCATTGAGTGGCAACTGAACATATAAAAGACATCATTGTAGAAGACTCTAGCAAGTGACCCTGGAATGATGCAAGGTACATCATATAGGAGGTCAGTCAGCCACAGTTTGAGGAACCCTTAGCAACATCCGGAGGAACTTTGGGGTTCTACAGAACCTTGGCTGCAAAAGGCTTCATCAAAGCATTCCCCTTCAACCCTTCCTAAAAGGTTATATAGGAAGGTAAAAGTGAGGTCAGCAGGCTTGGTCACTCATAAAGGAAGAAAGGTCTATATAGTACATGCCACATGGAGGCAGGAGTTACCTAGTCAAACTTCCAAGTTCCAAGTCACGTTCTAAGTAAATACAATAATTTATAGAAAGGGTCATTTCGTATTGGTGACTGTCTCTCGTTAATGTTTAAATGGCTGGAAAGAAACTATAAAAAATAATATATAGAAAATATATCTATAACCTTGAATTTCTTGTTAGGAGTAATACTTCCATGTGAATGTACTCCTGTTCATGTTGCCTATTAGTTGGATAGTTAGATGGTGGGAATATTTACACCATATTGTACCCACTTTTGCCTGTTATCATTTTTGTTCCCTTGAAATTGAGAATTTCTTTCTGAAAACTGTAGTTACATTTGCTAATGTCAGTTCTGCACAGCTCATTGTTCTTCTGAGAGTCCACCAAAGGGACATTACCGAAGAGACCTTTAAGACAAGGATCCCCTATGTCCAACTTTCTTTGGCTCTGTCTTTCACCTCTGCCCTTTCTGCCTCCGGATTATTATCCCACCATATTCATAAATTTGTGCTTGGCTTAAGTGAGCTCCTGTCATTTAATATTACTAGGTCCTGAACCTCCCCAACATAATAACCTTTATTTAGGCAGTATAGGCTGGTCCTGTACTTGTCCCAGGCTGTGATTGAACATTTAAGAAGCAACACATTTGTGTTCACCTGTGTTGCCCCCCTTTCCTTTTCCAAGGAAAATTTGGCAGATCACAAAAGGCAAAATAAAAGTCAGATTCAGCTATGCACATTGGTTCTTTAACGTTTCTTATCATCAAAATTGGGATCTTGTCTTTCTGTTTCAGGCTTTATATAAAGTGACACATTCATAAAAAGTATTTTCTTTGTGAACATCACTTAGTAAATTCTGTATTCCTTTGCTTTTCTTTACCCTTTCTCTTTAAAAATGTGATGAATGCACAATGTTCTGCTGGCTGAACCAAACAGACAGGTGTTGAGTATCATTTATCGGAGAGCAAATGAAGCTCTGCGAATTGAGCTGTATTGACCATGCTGGTCGCTGTGGGCAGAGGGAGTTAAAAATTGCTTATGTAAATCATTACTAGAAAATTGTGTTTGTTGTTCTGTCTACAGGTTTTCTGCGCATACCTGAAAAAAAGCTCCCAATATGCTCAATACCATTCAAGGCAAGGGAATAAATAGGCATTTAAAGGCAATTTAAAAGCATTTTCCGCTTTAGATTTTTTTTTAATTGATTGGCTTATGCATAATTTCACTGATTAGATTATTTCATGTCACTATGGTGTACTTGTCATTAATACTTCTATTTTCTTTTTGAAATGAAAATAATCTTTAATCATGTGTCTATCAATCTAAGCGATTCAAGGGAATTATAGAAGCCAGATTCCGTACAGAGCATTAAAGAGAAGATGGGCAGATCTGTTACTGTTCATCATTTTTGACCATTTTCACGGCCCAATCAGATGTAAGACATGTGTAGCAAAGATTTACTCCTTTTCCATAAAAATATCAATCAAATATAAATGTCAACTTGACTTCTTACAACCGTAGGTCTATCTAATTATACTCCCCAATCTTTCCTGCCCTCTTTCATAAGACACCTGACCATAATACATTTTCTAGAGAGGGTAAGATTTAAAGAAGTATGTTATCCAACCAAATATTTTCCTAAACATACTGTATAACCATCACTTTGTGCTGGTTATAGCAATACTGTGAGCACCTAATATATCTCCTTATACCATATGCCAAATGTGTCAAAGACAGGCCTTCAACCAGTCTACACTCCAATAGGGCTGAAAGCCTAATCCATGTTAGCTAGTGATCTGCAAAAATGGGACAAAATTGAAATGGGGTAAAGGACAACAATGGGGAGGGGGTGATAAGATACGTCAAGTCTTGCAGGTTGGTTCCAAAAAGTCAATAATCACCCCCCACCTTATGAACAATTTGTTTATTCTACTTTCCTTTTCTTTACCTTATCATTATCTTAAAGATCCAAAAAAAGATAACGACTCAGGGAAGATGCTTGTAAATTATTCAGTTTCCAGCAGTCAAGGTTCCCTTTTTTAAAGATTAGGGCTTTAATACAATAAAATAGCCCACACCAGAAGATGCCTGTAATTACCCTAAGTACTTTTAATGAATTCTGGTATTCCTAGTGATCCCCCTCCATATATCATGTGATTTCTGGACATAGGAACCTACTGGATCTAATTTGGACCTAACCTATACCATCTTACCGTGCTCAGCTCCACTGCCAATTGCCAATGAAATGTGTAAACCTCCCTTGGCAAGTGTTACTTACAGCATTTCAGCCTCTTACCACTTGCTATAGGGTGTAACTGGGGTTCTGTTCTGTTTTTAATGCTTTATTAAGTATAGAATGCTCACTAGATGAATCTGTCTTTGCTTCAAAAAACTAAACTAAAACAGCCTCACTTTGCATGACACTTTCTAGTAAAATAATTCCACTGGAGGGATCCATTTAAAAATGTGTTCACTTAAATTTTGCCCAAACTTAACACATTACACCTAGGGTTCATTTAGTATATATATGAATCATAGAAGTTGATTTACACATTTCTAATTGAATCCAATGTGCAAAATGTGAAAATTGTAGATAAAAGTTGGGTATAGCCTAAGTAAAGATTGAAAGGCAAATACATTTATTCATATTAACGCAACATCCCCAATGGAAAATGAACTGAATTTAAGACATTAAATATCTGGGACTTTTTTTATTTTTTTGTGTGTAAGGATTTAGTTATACATTTCGTGGACTATTATATGCGTGTTCCACTTCATCTGAAATAGGAGGTATTGCTTTGGTCGAAAACATTCCCCTGTCATCCTCCTCAGAAACAGGTAAGTCAATGCTTGTAAAGCCCTAGTGAGTGCTGCTACAGCAATGAAGCAAGGCTTAAAATTTGTGAAGTCTCTTGAGCTTGGATGAAAGACAGAGGTTTGCCGTGTGTTGGCTGAAAAGGAGCCGGCAGTACCTATGATCAGGGGTGCATTTTATGACTCACCAAGAAAGTCCTAGATGTTGATGCCTTATATAGCCTTGGTAAAACATTTATTAATGGACCCCATAGTCATTACAGTTAGTTGTAAATCTTTGGACCCTAGTTGGTAAACTTTAATTAAAACCAGGTACATGTATCTGAACAGCTAAACTTATGATGGACAAGCACCTTTTGATGTGTCGTATTTTTCTTTATGGTTACTTTCAAAGGAATCCGATTGTTTTATGTGAAAGTAACAAGCTTGTAAGTTCAGAAAGTATCCTTTAATTTTCAGCCTTGAGCAAAATATGTTTGAAGTCATAAATAATCATTTCTAAGGTACAGTTTATTTTTTCCACCTCTTTTACTGGAACAAACTTTCTTTTCTTCCTTTTTATATTCACGGCTGGAGACGTCACGTGGCGGTTTATATGAGTTTTAACCTGTGTTTAAAATATCTTCTGATCTACACGCCACTGCGGACGCCAATATGAATGAAAGCGAGCCTTATTTTAAATAATTGAGTGATAGATGTCATGCTGTTTTTTTCTCACTTCTTAAAAGATGGAACTTGTGATAAAGCTTTGAATATTAATAACATCTCCTTAGCGTGACAGAGCTGTACTTTTCCCGCTCAGCCGCCTGACTGTTCAGACGTGGGCTTGTTTAGTCATTTAGTGGGGAGCAGTTGGTGTGAGAAGAATCCAGAGGAGATGCTGAGACAACCTGAAGTTCCGTGGCTGAATTCTGAGTCAAGATGAAAAATGACACACTGAGTTGACAGAAAATTAAGAAGTAGCACGCAGACAGAGCAAATTTATCTAGGGCATTGATTAAATATACCTTATAAAAATGCAAGTGGTGGGGTGGAGGAACATTTGCTTGGAAATCTAATAAAAGCTTGAAATACAGGGGGTTGGGAAATATCTGTATTCAGCAATGGAACTACAAAATATTATTAAATATTTGTGAATTCACCAAGGGACACTTACAGTCAAAGGGAAGACTCACACTTTTTTTTCTTTATAGTCCTGTGCCACTAAAATATATATTTTAGCTTGGAAATGCCTTCCATCTGACTCATTTCTTTTTTATTTGTTGTTTCTTTGTTTCTGACTCATTCCTTTGAAGTATCCTTGCATGACATTGTATTGCAGATTAGTAAAGAAATCATGTCCGATAGGTCTGTTAGGGACGTATGATTACTGAATGGACTGGACTTTAACGCTTGTGCTGATTGGACTACACAGTCCTTTGTTGATGCCCTTCATAATTACTGTAAGTGTTATAAATATGGAGGTTGGTACTGTTTGAGTGCATTTGTATTTCTGCTATTTTGGGCTTTAAAGTACAACTGTACCTTTATATGTTTTTTTTTTCCTTAAAAGGTCCTCCTTGAATGCTGCTTATTAGCCACAATTTAGGAATCTTTACTCTGCCCCACTAACACCCATACGTTGTACTATGCATATTTGTTGTGGCTGCATTTATTTTTAGATAATAAATAAATAATAAATAAACAATAGTTCTTTTTTACAGGGTAAGAAAGGATTGGTACATTTAATAATTGTTTAATTGCTGTCTGAGCCTCTTTATTCCAGTAACAACTACTTCCCCTATTTCTTATATGGGCATAACTGGGAACAGAAGTAAGGGAAAGCCTAATTAGAGGATGAAACAACCTGGAAGAGGTTTTACATTTTGCACAATTTTAACCAAAAACTATCAAATAAGTTTTGTTATAGATAAGATAATAAATTAATATATGTGCTATACACAAGCAGTTCTAAATGCTAATTTAACCAATGAGGCAAGAACAAATTACTTCTATGGGGCTATGATGGAAAAAGACATTGAATACCTTCTGTTAGAACAGTGTATCTCAATATTTTGTAACATGGGGGAACCCCTTAAAATACCTTTCAAGAAACCCCTGCTAGCAACCTCTGAAGGAACCTCTATGGTTCCACAGACCCCTAGCTATATCACTGGAAAATCATTTCATGATAATATGTGATTATGTCAAATAATTTGCAGGAATGCTCTACTGAACTTCTAGCTGTTCATCTGAGGGTTTTGGGGTTTCTTTGGTTCTTCCTTATCAAAACTTTCTGGGTTGTACTTTTTTATTGGCCTTCATTTTAACTGGATATTACGGTTTCCAAATATTACGTTAATGATGGACAACAAGCATGAAAAAGCTGCATAGCTGTATGTATTTAGGTATTAAATAGCGATATTGGTTGGTATATGTTCTAAACACCACATCTCTAAATGTATAGTTTGCCAAGGAAGCAAAAAGCAATGATATGCATGGTTTCACATTATCCAGAAATAAAGAGTAATCTCATTTTTTATGGTATATGGTGGAATAAGAGTTGGAATGAAGGGTGGTCCCAGTTTAGATTCTCAGGCTTAACGCCATATACATGCAGTTTGGATGTTAGCTGCATATTTGCATGGGTTTCCTCTAGGAACCCTGGTTACCTCCCACATACCAAAAACCTTAGATTGTAAACTCCTTTAGGGGACAATTAGCACAGCATAATAAGTTGGCAATAAATTAGATCTCGATAATGCTATTAAACGCTATGAATGTCATGAGTAATTCACAGAAAGGCAATATAATAAAGAAAATACTGTACATATATTGTTTGATTTTGATATTTTAATAGCAGAATTTAACAAAGACCAACCACTGTGTTAAATTAAATATATTACAACCAAATTTGACTCTAAAAACACACACACAAGTAGTTAAGTATATACAATCTGTTTCAGCAGAATAATCTAATATGTAAAGGACACTCAAACAATTGCAAACCCAGAAGGTGTCAAAAAGTTTTTAAACAATAAAAAGATTCAGTGCACAGAATAAGCCTCACAATGGGTTTGAACTTGCAAAATGGTTTTCTAAACCTAGGAATTCAGGATTGATGACATTGTACAAGGTGTCAAAGCCACAATGGAATGTCTGGCATCATTATGTCTAACAAAGAAGGAAAATATGCTGAACTACCTTGTCAGCTTGCATAAATTTAACTCATAGAAGAAAAGAGTAATTGTCTGAGTTTTGTTCCACATTTCTGATGTGTTGTTTGTTTTTAGAATGAAATTCGAAATTGCTAAATACTGGGGCAAATCATCAATCTCAGCTTTAAAATGACTTGAGCTTTATGAATTGGCAGAAATTAATTGAATCAGGCCTTCTGGAATGTAGTTCCTGCAAATGTAGCCTGCTTCGAAGCAATTGGAACAAGGATCAAAGGGCACATTAGATAACTGGGTTAGTCAGTTTAGTCAGTTTGATCTGAGTGTTTTTACTTAGAAAAAAATGTAGTAGGTAGAAATTTTTTGGTAAACCGGTAACATATGCAATTTGCTGTATTATATTATCTGAAAGAAATGCACAAGCACTATATTGCCCATCATCTGGGAAAAAGTTATTTTATTTGTGGACAAATTTAGACTTCAAGTCCTGTAGTGACAAAAAAAACTTCATTATTGCTGGAGTAAATTGGTGAGCAACTACAAAGACAGCTAATGGTCCCCCATGCCCTCCGATGCTCTCTGTTGTAGGAGGGACCGTGACATTCTCACTGCTTTCTCAATAGATTGCCACTTCTTTGTTCAATGTTTTTGCAAATTTGTTTGCCATATTTAGAACCCTAATTGGTGATCACA
Source organism: Pyxicephalus adspersus (assembly GCF_032062135.1). Classification (NCBI taxonomy): domain Eukaryota; kingdom Metazoa; phylum Chordata; class Amphibia; order Anura; family Pyxicephalidae; genus Pyxicephalus; species Pyxicephalus adspersus. The sequence continues at coordinate 15,969,294 of NC_092858.1, forward strand.
ATTTATCCATTGATGATCAGTGCTTTGATTGCTATATCGTGCTTACCCTTAAAATCAGTAGCTTTATTCACCTGAATAGATTAACTGATTGCTACTTTTTCTAGCTTCAATCAACACACTAATGTGACAGTAAGCAGCCCATAAACATTCAATTCAAGGACTTATCACCAATTTCAAAATTTGTGATCTCTGCAAAAACGCCAAGCAGGGTGTTAGAAACAACCCCACCAATTCCCATTGCATTCCATGATATTCTCCACTTTGGAATGCTATATGGAAAATTTTAAAAAGCCAATCTGGCTGATGGCCACTTTATAAACATGGCGAACAGGACTGTAAAATGCAAAAGTGGCTGAGCTGTAAGAGCCTTAACTGATCACCATTTTTATAAATGCAATGAACTGAAAAATGTATTATTTGCATATAATATTGTCATTTTTCTAGCGACCAGCCTGTTCTCTCCTTTATACATTGGCCTTGACTTTCACTTGCTTTTTTGCAAATTAGCTTGCAAATAAAATAAAGGTGACAATGCCCTTTCTTTAGACTAAACACCAATCATTTAGCTGACACAATGCCCCTGATTCATCAAACAAAATCGGATTATCGGTTGCGCATTCGTATTAGCGATCCGGAATCGCGCGCGCGATCGCGCTATTCAACAATTTACTCAACAAGTCCAGCAGAAATTGTGTCAGTGGAAGCATTTTCCAGTCGCTGCTTCCAAGGGTGGCAGTCTGGCCATTAATCTTTAATGAATGGCGTCCTCTGTGTGATATTGAGCAAATCTACTTATATTTTTAATGGGAAAAATTGCATTATTAAAGATGAAAAATAGCTGTGCTGTAAAGAAAAATAGGCCAAGAAAACAAGACAGTCACTTTGGACTTAATGACCTTTCCTGTTCATGAAATGGCTTATAGACTTTAATTGGAAAAGCTGTCATTTCATTAGCAATATGTAGTATTGCTGCATATATTGATTGGAACATTGTCATCTCCCATCGCTGGTGTGCGCAGATTTAAAATGAACATTTAATTGTGCCGTTTATATTAATAGCGTTTATTTGGCAGCCTTTCAGGGTTTACGCATGAATTCATTTCTTTGGTTTTTCAGGAGAATAATTGCTGTAAACTATAAAGATTATACAGTGATGAAAGCATCATGATCATATCAGGAATGTGACTGGAGATGGGCTGCTGACTGCCGAAAGGTTACAACTGAGCACCAGAAGCCTGGAATTAAAATATATTGTTATCAACAGTGCAGTCTAAAGAGATACCTGAATTCATCATATCTAGTAATGGTCGATAGAAGCGTCCATCCACTCTTTTTCCCCTCAATAATATATATATATATATATATATATATATATATATATATATAATTTTTTTTTTACTTTGGTAAGGTCTTTTTACAATATAGAAAATCTCATTAAACCTTTTTTCAACTTATTTTAACAATTGACTATTTCTCAAAAAATGTTATCTTGCCCACAACAATAAAACCAATGGTCCTAACCATGTTTGTTTAATAAAAAAAAAAAATATATATATATATATATATATATTATATATATATATATATATATATATATATAAATTATGGAACTATAGCATAATCAGAACTAATTGATACTCAGAATCGATGATACTCAAGCTGTCCCTGAATCAATGGGTAACGCGTTTCGTGGATCAAAATCTACTTCTTCAGTCAAATAGGACTTCTTCCAATGCGTAATTCCTTGAAGGTCTTGTGGTTTAGGCTCTTCTGCCAGACACCAATGCCGGGGCCCTGATCTCCATTGAGGTAAAGAGTATAAGTTGGTTATATTCTCAAGAGGATTTTAGAAAAGTTAACAGCTCTTTCATAATTTTTGCTGCTTTGTCACAAATCCCCACAAGTCTAGGATATATTTGTTCTCATTATCTCCTTTTGTTTTGGGTTGCATCCTCTTGCATCTTGCAGCCCTATTCATGAATCTCCTGGTTCCCATCCTGTGTCTTCTTCCTACTCTGTATCCCGTGACTTTATGAAAACAGTCCTCTTGCCTCAAGGAAAAAAAGTAATAGTAAACAGCGATTATCAGATATTTTAAAGAGTTAATCATATTTTTTGGCTTAAGTAAGATGTCATTTAAATTTGAACTAAAGTTCCACCTTTAAGTTTTCATGATCAGGCTGGTCATTATTGCAGAAAGAGACAGGTGACCTTCCTGATTACTCCTGTTGTCTGGTATCAAAGCTGAGCAAGTTGGGATGAATGAACTCCCACACAGGTGCGGGTGTTACATCATCCTGGTGCAGCCAATCAAGGTGGCTCAAGATTGTCCAGAAGAAGAGAAGAAAGATGGCGGCACCCAGCACTGGAATGTGGATAGGTGAAGTGAGGTTGTGCGTATTTAGTTTTGCTTCAAATAAAAAAAAAAAAACAGATCAGTCTCCTATAGTACTTTTCCCGAAAAGAGGTCCTCAGCCAGCATAAATTTACTTTCTTTCTTCTAGCAAAGGGTGTCATGGATCCACCTATGGGTGGACAGTAAAGGAGAAGCCACACAGCACTAAGTTTGTCTCTTGGCGTCTCTACTTTCTTCTGTCCCTTTAAGTGGTGTTGTTGCCATCGTATGTCCACTTCTGAAATGTGTTGCTTAAAAGCATTGTTGAATTAAGGGGTCAGTGGATGCTGAGATGAGTCAATACACAGTTTATAGTTCAGGTAAGATGAAAGCATCTCTCTCTTCTTTCTTATGTTTGGCAGTTTGTCCAGTTGAAAATTATCTCTGCCCATAAAGCTGACCCCATGCTGTCTGTAATATTGTATTCTAACATTAGCTTTGGTTAATATTATCACTTGACACAGAGGACGAAATTTGTACAAAAGGGCATCGTTATTCAAGTACGCATAGGGCAGCATGATGTCTAAACACAATCCTGAAGTGATCCTGTAAGGATAATAAGCCGTGCATTATGGACTATTCTTTGAATATATTTCCTGTTTAAATCTTTTGTGATGTAAATGTTGTAAAAAGTTTTTTATGCTGTCTCTGAGACGTATAATACCCTCTCACTGTGTATCATATGTGCTACTTGGGAGAGGAATATATAATTAATTTATGTAAATGAATTCACTGTATTCACCTAGCCCGTCAACGTACAGTACATTTGTTAAGTGATGCAGAGGGAGATATTGTTCTAACTTAATGACAGAGACATAATCTGAACAGTGATATGCAATAATAGAACACCCAGACTGCTGCCAAAATAAAATTAAGAAATAAATGTAATAGTTTTTTTTTACGACAGGTAGGCTGCGGACAATTGATGTATCAGTCTCCTCGGAAATATTCTTAAAAATAACTAAAGATCTAAAGTTGGATATAGATATTAGATATTGGTCAAGTATATGCATTTCATATAATGGGTGAAATAACTTTTTTTTTTTAAATAAGTTCTAAAACCATCCAAGCATATGGGTTTATGTCAGTAGGATGAGAGCTGGTAGGGAAATTCAGGAAGTAGTTTAGTTATTGGAACGTGGATTGGTATTCAAAATGTCCAATCACTAGTTCCCAAGCTGACTATTCCCAAGCAATCTGTGGGCATATGAACACTCTCTAACTCTAACTCCCGAACCTGCACCCTTTTATTACTTACAAAGAATTTAACCAACCAACCAACAAACCAATACCGGTAATTGAATATTTGTAAAATATAAAACCAATTGGGACTCTTCCATAAGTCACAAATCATACTAATATTGCTGGTCTATATATGGGGTGTACCTTGATCAGTGTTGGAGGTATTGTACTGAATGTAACTTCTGTTAAAGGCATTTTTCATAAATGCCCAACTGAAATGTCTAGGTTTATGTCAACACTCACTTCCCATCCCATTGCTCCTATGCCACTATTCAGAAAAAAACTTTGAAAAGCTCGGCCTCCTTGTCACCTGGTATCTCCAGCTTAACCTCTGTCAGTGCTGTGCCTGGTCCTGTCCCCATTGTAGGAGCACTTCTCCTTGTAAAAACTTCTTTTGTGACCATTACTAGCCTTCACCTGGAAAATGAGAAGTTCTTTGTGTTTGGCTATTTTACATTGCATAAAGCCCAGTCTAGTAGGCATACACTTACTGAAAACCTCATCTGTTGCGTCATTGTTTCTTTTGGACAATTTAAAAAGTCCCACTTGACAGATGAAGGAGGTTACACCTACATCTTCAGTTGCCCTAATTATATAGAACCAATAGAAATAAACATAATTTATTCATATTATCCTCATAGAGGCTTACAACTATGTATTTTAAATTTAAGGTCTATCATGGACTGCAGTGCCATAAAGCAAGTAAGAATGTTTTTTTAAATAAAGGAACAATAAAAAGCAATGCACAAATTAAGGGAAAACACAGAACATCAAAAGATGGTGGGATGATGACATTTTTATTGCAATATCCAAGTGCTTTAAGGTTTCAGTCCTAACCTCCCATTCACGTTGATCCTGTAAACTCTTTTCATTCTAACAGTGGTAATTGCTGAACTGTATTTTTGGTTATTCTTAGTCATTTATTGGTTAATGAGGATGAGTGCTGAAAGCCCTAAAATGCCAGTTAACTCCCACTGGTCCTGTAATCAGCTTCACTCTTCATTTTTTAGCATCTCATTTGCACCTCTTGTGATAGAATGATCTGGCCTAGCAGCGGGAGATCTATTCTTGTAATAAACACTTTTGTGTCTGTAGCAATTATCTGAGGTATATGTAACATCCCACTGTACTGTTATCTAAATCAACTGAGTACTGTAAAAATAGAAGTTGTACTTGTGCAATCTGGGCTTCTAAGAGCACCCTTTATCTCAGCAATATGTGTCAGCAATTATGTGTTTGTCACATAGCAAAGATAGAAACAGATCTTAAAGCAATATGTACAATACAGAGATTAAAGTAAATCACGTGGCTTCTGAAGTCTTGGATCAGTGGTTTCCTAGTCCAAATATCAGGGGATCTGAACAACAGATTTAGATGGTATATCTTCCTTTACACGGTAAGGAAAACTCAAAATCTTGAAATAGGATAGAAGGTAGGTGGAAATCAGGAGTGGTTTTTGCCTGGAGAAGGGTTTTAAAATATACCAATGTTCTGTCTCTTTCTCCATGGTATATTCCTTCATCATCACCCTGTGACATAGATTTTAAGGCGAGAATTGGTCAGTACATAATATGTTGTCAAAGGGAATCCTGACAAAGGCATCCAATAATGTTTGAGTGCACGTGGTCCTAATAGCCTTAATATGCATCACATTAAGGATGGGTGGTCTAGACATTCCTTATTTTGCCTGTGTGGATGCATTCACGGGTTGCCTTGGGTTACATAAAATAATTTGCACTATACTTTAATTTAAAAACAAAGATAGGTGTCGAAACAAGTGACCCCTTGTTACTTAAACTGAGTTCAACATGTGGCATTGGCCTACATCTTTCCATATTTTACCAGTGTATTATTGTGATGGGTTACTGTAACTTCTATTCTAATATTAATGAGCAGAAGTAGTCTCCTTGGGTTCTATATAACACAGCGGTGCAGACTGTAAGCACACGGGGTTGTCTGTTATGCACTGTAAGTGTCCATATAATTCATGCTTTATGCCCAAATATTCATTTTAACCTCATTGACTTTAAAAATCTGCTGGGACATTTATCTAAAAGCAAACAGTGAAGTCAGGATCAAGTAAAAGACAGACTGCTGACATCATACAATACATAGCCGGCAAACCAGAACCACTGTCAGCTTGGCGCGGAGATGTACAGTATACTGCAATTACCAGCATGCAGAGTGCAAGGCCGAGGGTTGTTCCAGAACCTGCATATAACATATTTCAACACATTGTAAAGTCTTTATAAAGCCGAGGAAGCCTTGTGCATTATTATGTTAAAATATCATGTTTTTGAATTATTAGAGATCTATCCATGAAAAAGTGTGCATTGACATGGAACAGCATGTGTCCAATTGTAATGGTAAATCCAGTTTAAACATCACCATTGCGAATAATGATTTCCAGTTCTTAAGGCTTCCAAGAATTGAGATTTGAATTTCACTATGTTTGAAATTATTTTTATGTAACTATTATGGGTATTGTATATTCATTCTTAATTCTTATAATTATTAAGCCCAAAGTTTTTATTCTTATTTCATTTTGTTCTTCCTCAGAAGATTGTGTCTCTGAGTTTTGTTTTTCTAATGGTACATTTCTCCTTGAAGACAAAATTGCACAGCCAACACTGATTGGACTAAGTGACACCAATTACCGTGCGCCATATACATTGTTATTTCAACAACTCTTAACCTTTGAACAGTGCACACTATGCCTAACCTTAGCACAGATCTCCTCTTGCACACTGTTCTTGCACTTGCACCTCCAGTATTGATCCACAATTTCCCCACACCCCTCCTCTAGCTTGAAATCTCCATACTCCAGCTCCCCTGTTACATCTTCCTACTGTTGTTTAGTCCTGACCAAGCATGCCTTGGTAAAGAAACTGATTTTCTAAGGTTCTTTACATAATACAGGTTCACTTACGAGAATTAATTGTACTTGAAAATGTTATGAGAACAAATTGTCCTTCCCCTTGTCCATGGAATGTCTTGTTGTTGACCGTGACCATTGTTTGGTCTTCTTGGTGAGGCGATGTGGGACTTTGAATTAGTGTCTTATGTTGTAGTGTCTATGTGGAGTTTGTGCAGTTTCTTAAGTAAATGACTTAATATGTCAGATGTTTGTCTGGAAGCTTCTGTATGGCTCTTGTTCAGAATTTTAGCTTAAATAAGACTTTAATATGGCTATGAAGTTAGACCCTCTATACTTTGCAATGGGGATCTCCATATGTATTTTACCTTTCTTGTCTAAAAAAACTTTCAAACTTTGTGAGCAGAGGACTTTGCTTTCCCTGTCACCCTATCTTCTTACTTCTACCCTGACACCTCAACATTTCAAGACGGCATTCCACCTCCATTTTACCACTATCCTGAAATTCTCATGGAGGCTTCCTCTCCCAAACTGCAAACAGGAGGAGCTACTACTGTGTTCCCAGAGATAAATCCTGTAGATGACCTGAACTAGAAAGCTTCAGTCAATTATCTTTCTGATGATATCCAGCATATCTAAAGGGCGGCACCCTCAGGTCCAGGGTGCAGGGACCTCAACCGGAATGATGCAAGTGAAATTAAATGTTTCCAATTCAGTAAAACCTTTTATCTTAGTCACAATTAATATACTTTTTTCTAATTATAAAATATAGATTGTAGTAAAAAGGTTATATTAAACAAGATCAAAAAATGAAGGTTTTAAATACTACAAGAACAACATACACCAGCTGAGAACTAGAAACTAATTCATAGTGGAGCCTTTGCAAGGACATTGGGCACAAAAACATTCAACAAGTTCCACAAGTTCCATAAATCACATTAATGTGCACATTTAGGACGTAGTGTTGTGTAACCATATCCAGCTAAAGTTTAAAAAAAGATTTAAATAATTTTAAATGGATACAAATATTTTAGGTGCCAGCATTACAAGATATATATTTTGAGGGAAGTCTTTGGTCAAGCAAAACCAAAAGTGTAGTTAATGTATGAGTATATACTGGAACAAGGTTTATTATTTCTTTGATGGAAGAAGTTGGATATTTCCATTACCAGGTGAATAAGTCATCATCCAGCCATCTCGTTCATTGATCTCTATAAAATGCAATGCAGATGTACACTCTAATTAATTATGAAGGGAATGGCTGTGCCCAATGTAGATGGTGTTTAATATTAAATACCTGGAGCCAGTACAAAATATGAGATTCGAAATATGCAGTATGTACATGAGTAAGCCTGCCTTAATATTGGATCCACACCTTAATCACATGGTCCATGTAACATCAGGGTGCTTACATTCTTTCTTAATGGTTTTTAAGGCCCTTTGTTAGTGATCATCTAACAAAGCAAAATGTATTTAAATACTTTTTCTGTAAAAGATCTATTAAAAATAGCAGTGGACCCAGACAGTGTTCACTTGTTTCTGGAACCGCTAGTTTCCTGGCCACATTCAGATATACATTGCATTGGCACCCCAATCCAAGGTAGCACACCTGCAATTTAGCATGCTACAGGGCACAGTTATGTGCTGAGGATCATATGTGTATGTAAGGCATGTTGAGGTTGCAGCATAATGCCTGTTAACATACACCATGGCTTGTTACCATATTGCTTATATATGGGTCTTCAATTTTTTAGTAATTTTTTTTCTGTAAATATGAACAAATATTTAGGATAAACTTAATATCCATACAAGAAACAACCAATTTTTTTTAAACATCAATTTACAAAATCAATAAAGACCAATGGGAAATAAAGAACAATAAAATTGGATCTAAACCCAAAAACAAAAAGTCACCAGAAGGTAGTACTAAAAAAATAAAGCACTGGCTCCTGGTGGCTTTTTATTTTACCCGCAAACTCTATGGCACCTATGCCATGTAATGTAGAGCTTGGTTCCGTGTTTAGTAGTGCCTCACACTACTGGCGAACAATGTTACTCCTGTGCATGCACATCGGTTACTTGGTCATCCACTGGTCAAAAATGATTCCCATCCCTTTGTATGTGCTTGACAAAGTCCTAGACCTGTCATTGCTGTAGGGCAGTTGCTCATTTGGAAATCTGTGCAATAATTATGAAATATGCTGTCCATTCTTGGTAATTATGGCAGAAGCTCTCCCATCCCAAGTATAGTTCTGGTTTTACAAGATGCTGGATTTTAGATACATATGGGACATCGTCATGATAAACTCCAAGGATAATTCTGGGATTGTTTTTCATACCTAGGTTTTTTTTTGCAGAATAATAAATATTTTAGTTATTATTATTGTACCTTAAAATGTCAATATGTAGGCTTAGACATGTGGGTTTTGATGAGAGCTGAAGTCAGAATAACCGCATGTTTTAACATATGTTTAACAAGAAGTACATTTTAGAAATAGAGACAGTTGGATCTTAGGACTTTGCATTCTCTTTTATTCCTGTGCACCTGATGTTTAGGATTGGAATAATGGCAGGCTGTGAAGGCTTAGCATTGCCTAAATCTTCAATTTTAAATATATAAATCAAGACTATCTTCTCTTCCTTTTCCTCATTGTTTACTGCAAAGATAGAGGTGAGCATTAAAAGGATCAAGAGGTGAAATGCAGTATAAATCTAAGCTACAACAGGGTGAAACATAACATTCCATAGTTAAAGATCTTACTACCCTTAGCTCTGTAAAATTTGCATTAAGAGTATTTATAAATATTTTATGAAGCAAATTCCCTATTTAGGAACAGCATGTTTCAGAATGTAAGATGTAAGGAGATGTCACAGATGCAGCCTGGATGGATTCTTCAGTGATAAAATGAAACCATTCTTGAAAGCAAAAAAATGTTTAAAAAACTTCAAGAAACATTTAAAAAAAGATATAAATATTGAAGCATTAAAACAGATCTAAAGCCAGAATGGAAAAAGTAATAAATCAGCTGCATGGTTACTTTTCTGATCACATTTTATTTTGTAATTCACCATTCGGCAGTGATGATTCCATGATCGAACATGTTGGACGACCACAAAAACCTGGCCCAGGGCAGCAAACTATTTGGAAGCCATTTCGATCCTATGTGTTTTTATTATCCTGTATTCCTGAATGGATTATTAGAAATGATATGATAGTGTAAAATTAAAAGCCTAATAACAAGCAGATACAAATTAAACAGAGAATAATTCATTTGCTTGTAAGGCGTTTATTAAGAGCCCATTCACACACTGATAGGGGCTGTGAGCTTATTAGTCATCTTATTCACTATCCAATGATGTGCTGGGGGAGGGACAAGACCTAGTTTTTTTGCTAGACTTTAATAAAGACAGGTCCCCAGACTGACTGTGTTGCCTAACAGGGTTGTGCCGAATAAATGGGAAGGAATATTGGAATTCAAAAAAATTGACAGACTAAGGGACTGGTATATATGTAATCTGTGTTTGTCCACAGTTCACCCGTGAATTAATTATTCCTTTTGATCCTGACTTGAGAAGCATAAAAAAGCAGTCAGTGTGCCTATTCCTTGTTCTCACATCATGGGTAGATGCCAGAAGAGTCCAGGGTGAACACATATATGTTTATTAGTTAGAAAGCAGTTTGCCAGGTGGTGCCCCAGCTTAAAGGATCTGGAAAGAACACAGTGCTTATTAGGTACCAGAGTTTGAAAACACTGCCCAGTGAAGATTGTAATTTAACACTTCTGATCAGACACATCCATTTCCAGAACTACAAATTTGCCCTCATTGAAGGCATGTGAAAAATTAGGCTGACGGGCTGGGGAAACAGCAGTCCCCAGGCAGCTGGCTGCAGTTGGCTCAACAGTCCCAACCACTGTGGAATGATAGTTCCACTTATACCAATCCTTGATCGGGCAGGCCATTATTGTATAAAGGGACAGGTGAAGTCCCTGCAATATTGTGCCTTACCTGCTTGATGGCTCTAGGTTTCTAGTGACAAAACTGAGCTTCCCTTGGAACAACACCTCGGCTTCCCGTGCATATGCTATGAATGAAAAAACCCCTGTTAGCTGGCACAGGAGTTACGTTATGTCATCCTGGCATGGCCAATCAACGGAGAGTATCGCCTATTGGTGGAAGAAGAAAAGGAAGACTGTAGCCCGAATTGGTGAGTAGCAAGGGTTTAGTTCCACTTTAATGAAGGTGTGTTTGAACATTTGGCAGCGGGAGGTACTTAGCTAACCACTATCCCTCCCATTCATTTCCTAATACTGCCCAAGGGCACAATGCTACCTGTAGCATCTCAACCCAAGAACAGGGTTTGTATACATGAAGAAGGGGTAACCTGCAACCTCATCACCTGCCTGAACTTAGCCTTATGTGCTGTCTTACTCCTATCTAGACCTGGATGGATCCTAGGTAGGGATGAGCGAGAATGCCTCTGGCATAAATTAACCTCTAGTTCCTGGGGATCGCAGAGGATTTCCAGGGCTGTATGATGCAGCCCTGAAAATCCTCCTGTTTGGCGAGAGCTCAACCCTTTCGGTAAATCAGAAGGTCGTTCTCGCTTACATTTTCGGTAAGCGAGAAAGGCCCGATTAGCCGCAAGATCAAACGTAATAGTCTCGCTCATCCCTACTCCTGGGGGAGCTAGAGTAAGTGATTGCACCCAGGGCCAGCTGGTGTTGTAGTACAGCCACACAGTAACACCTCTTCCCTCTTTTGTCAGCCAAGGATGCGGGGAGCTAGAGTAAGTGATTGCACCCAGGGCCAGCTGGTGTTGTAGTACAGCCACACAGTAACACCTCTTCCCTCTTTTGTCAGCCAAGGATGCTTGTGATAAGAATAGAGGATAATACACACCTATCTATCTATAGTATTTTAAAACATTTCCATGACTAGACATAACCTTTTGTTTGGGCTATCTCCAAATGACAATTTAATATTGAAACAATGAGCAAACCATAGCTTTACAACAATTCTGGCCTATCCCACTGTCAATCGGGTGATTTCAACCATACAACAAAAATGCTGCTTGTGTATCTTAACCAATGTTATATACAGTTTACTTGTGATTTCATACACATGTTCATGTATGTACTTCCATCCATTATGTCTCCGAAGGATTCCAAAAAGGAGTCTCATGAGATGCTTTAATAATTAATACACTTTATAATTTATATGTTTGGGCAGAATATTCAAGATTTCTTGTTAATACTAATTAATGATGACTTGCTCTGCCAGGAATGATAGGGTTTAAATTAGCATGACCTGGGGCTTATCTCAAGACAGCCAAGTGGAAAAGTAAAACATCAGCAGGAAGCATTCTGTTAAGGCAACGGAACCCTGGTTTCCTGCGCTCTGGTAACTGAGAATAAGTTCTTGATAAAACATTCTTATTTATGCAGTGTGACTGTATTGCAGGAAATGTTCTGGAAGATGAAATGGTTATTTAAAAAGACACTGCTGTCTGAACTTGAAGAATATATCAAATTCAATATTGCTCTGCAGTTTTTTACTTCATTTATTAAAAATCTGTACTAGTTCTAGTTAGATTGATAGCAGCTGAAGAACATATGAAGAACATAGAAGGTAGAAGAAACACTCATCTTCCTATCCCTTCCTTGCTGTCTGGATAAATGCAGAATCACATTGGCTTACATTCTCAATCTCTCTATGTTCTACCTGCATGTTTTAGTGATCTTGTCACTAATAGGTTCTCACCATTATATAATAGGTTTTATAATGAACATATATAGTAAGAATAGGTTCTCACCATTGTCAAGTTTGCGGTAGTTTTAGCAACTGGGCTTGTCCCAGATTTCATGACACCATGGTGAGTAGATTATGTAATTATTACTGGGAGGTTTAAAAAAAAATTACACCTCTTGACATGATCATTGGCAATTACCATTTCTCTTGACAGATGGAGCCAGATTTGGTAAAGCTTTCTAAGACTGGAGAGGATACACTTTCATCAGTGAAACTTGGTGATCCAGCAAACCTGGAATAGTTCTGGTCCAGGACTGAAAACAATTGTTAATAATTAGCAAATGACTTGTAAGAAATCCATTCCAGGTTTGCTGGGTCACCAAGCTTCCAAGTTTATCCTCCCCAGACTGTCAAATAACTACTTGAATGATCCCACAAACCTGTAATGGTTCTGGTCCTGGATTGAAACATTTGCCAAGTATTAGCAAGTGATTTTTAGGAAATGCATTCCAGGTTTGATGGATAACCCAATTTCCCCCATGACATTCTATCTTCTCCAGAGGTGGATAACTTTAAAAAACCAGGCCCATTCCAAGGGGATGGGTTTAAGGTGATCATTTTGGCTATGAATGCTGGGGTATGTTTTTTGACACTTATTTTGGCAGAAGAACCTACTTGTATGAATAGCAAAAGTCTCCCTCAATGCAAATAATAAGACCTGGATACAAAAAGAACCTTTGCTAACATTATATTCCAATGTAGAGCACTGCTTCTTTTTTTCTTCATTTTTCTATGCAACAGTTCCAATGTAATATAGAAAGAGAGCACAGCTAGTTTCAGGGAACTAAATTAATTTTTTTAGGAATATCAGAAGTTAATACATTGGAAGAGAGAAAATTTCCAGGTCACTGTCCCAGACTTCATAGTACCTTTTATATCTTAAGTTATGTTCCATTTTTGTGTGGCATACAATGACAACATAGAACTAAGCGTGATAACCGATAACAACTGCACTAGCCTTCTCAAACTTTTTATTATATGGAAAACAAACTTACTTTAAGTCATAATAATTAATGCAAACACTGTGATGTCTGTACGCGTTGATCCTGTTGTCCTTATTCAGGTACACGGCACACTTGGATATCAATTATATGAATAGGAACATTCAGTTATTCTTTAGAGGTAACCACCCTGCACTATGTGTACTCTACCAGGGACCACCCCAGTCTTTGACATGGTTAGAATATTTTGGGTTTAGTAGGCTTTACATTAACCAAAATGTAGGGAGCTACCTAGAAAACTTTGGAGAAATGTGAAAAGTTGAGATGCTGAGCATGATAAACTTCCTCTTTCATCTTTTTGTAAAAAAAAGTAACACACCTGATTGGCCCCATAGCCACATTTTTGTGGCCAAGCTTTGCCACACCACATAGCCAATCCAGATGGAAAAAAGAGCAGATTGTTATTTTCTGCAGTTCCCCAAAGTCCTGTACGGATGTCAGATGATTGTACCTAATACAATATGTAAGCATACCGAGCTGTGTCTTACAACTTGGTATTCAGCTTTCACAGGTGAGCAAAGGGCTGTATGAATTTTGCAGCCCTTATATGACTATATCCTTGATTGAATTGAGTGTTTATTTGGGAAGCTGCTGCCTTATAGGCGATTTCTTTAGTAGCACCTATTATATAATGACAAATCTAATTCAACAAGACTGATTTCAGAGCTGAGCTAGAACATCTCACAGCCCTCTCTACCCTTGTAAGTTAACAAGCTTAAAAAGATAAAAGGTTGTCAAAGATAAAAATGACAGAGTCTCTTTAAAATACTGCCTAATATTTTCTCCTATAGAGTCATCAATCAAATTTTCTTTATCACATTTTGTTTTCTATGGGTCAGTGGTTACAGATACGTTTTTTCTACATTCTACAATAAGCCTATTAAGAGCTGCAGTTCATCTTGTCCAATTGTCTCTCAGACAAAGCAGCAATATTTAGGCCACATTTTAAATGCAGAGTGAGACAGCCCCCCTGTTATTCACTTCAGTTCTGGATTAGAACAAGTAATTTGTGGTTTGGCTCCGGGCCCGTTCCCAGTGTCCACATCACCAGCGAGTGAAAGCGACTACGAGCATTACTAAAGGCTCCCGAAAACCCTAATGGAGAAAGGCAATATGAATTTGTCAGCTGCTCTCCTGCTGACTTGCATATCTTTGCTGAAACCTACACTTTAATTGACCTGAGTCAGAATCCAAACTAGGTGACAGTCAGTCTACCCATCACTGAAATCATTAAGGAGTAGCATTTAAAAAGTTTCAGCTGTGAAAAAGTTTACAAAAACTTTTTAACTTTTCCCTTCGCATTCAATAAAAAGAAACTCATCTAAGAAATGGAATATAATTTTAAAATACCATTTTGAGTTTCCAGAATTACCTGGAAATAGATACATAACATAATATTATATAATAATCATATGCATGCTATAGTTACCTGTAGACACAGTAGTATAAATAATATAGTATAATAAGTATACTGTGTGTGTATATATATATATATATATATATTTATTTATATATAATTTAACCTTATACTCAAAATGTACACATTTTGCACCTTGGATCTAGTTAGAAAAATGTATGAATTGGGACAAATTAGCTTTACTACAGAGTGAACTGCCTATGGGATATATTGGGACCAATGAACCTTTATAGATAGCGGTGGAGTAAGGGCCATCTCTGACCAGAGTTGAGCTGCAGCATTCTGCCTCGTGCTCAACCACAGTCTCCATGCTCTCCACTATTGGAGAAGATTATCATGGGGGAAACTGGACCATCCAGAAAACCTAGAATGGATCTGACATCTACACATGTTCTCCTGGGTCCAAACCTAGTTTTTCCTATTTAAGTGGATCAGAGAGGCTGGGAACCATTTTTTCTGCATGAGGCTACACACAGCTGGAGATGTGGTCATGACTGTGGCAAATCGTGACATGGCCCCCAACAATGCTAAGCCATTTTTGGCTATAAGGATGTTGTTTTAAGACTTGTTCCACAACTGCTCGCAAATCTTATTAAATGTGCTGCTGTTTTCCACTCCTTGATTGCTGTGTGCCCGGTAGCAGCCAACAGCGTGGTTTCAAAGGGCCCTAAAAGTGGCACATGAAGTTGAACTACTGCACAGATTCATGGAGTTTGACAACTAGGAGTGACAGTTCCTAGTTGCCAGATGAAGATTAGTAAAACAGTATAGAAAATATATCAATTGTGGTTATGCTTGTGGCATTTGACCCCAAACTATGCTTTCACAATCATATGGGAGGACAGTCATCCACAGCTCATTAATTTCTTGGCAACCCTTGGATTAATCTCAAGGAACCCTGGTTGAGAATGGCTGTTTTACAGACTATGCAATTATAACACAGCAGACTTTTACACTTTGTTGTGATGTTATGAATGCCTTATCTTAGTATCTACAGAACAGAATCCAGTGGGGATATGCAACAAAGTTTACCAGCATCCTCATAATGTAAAGAACTGCAAGAAGATCATTTCTTTCTAACTTTACATATGACAACAGCTTATATTAAAACATGATGTGCTCAACAAAAGCTGAACCATTAAAGGCTCTCAGCAGTAAAAACAGTCAGAAGAAGCCAATAATGGATCTGCCCTTGCAGACACTGATTAATTTACTGTGACAGCAATTAGTAAAATAAGCAAGAAAATGTCATATTTACAGATCTTGCCCGAAATTAAAACAGCACCAAACTCTGATTTTAAATGGCATTGTAGCATAAGTAAAATGATTATGGCTAAGCATTATGGTCATTAGAGAGCTCTAGAATAGCCCTTATTATGTCATCTGAATCATGTTACTGGTATATTAACCTTGCAGAGGGAGTCTTAAAGTCTACAGGCATTTACACTGAAGACATTAAAACTGCTATGAATGAGAAAAATGAAGCTCATGCCTTTTTTTTTCTTTTTTGTGGTCGCTAGTTTTTTATTGCAAGAACAGAGAAAACGTCTACAGCGAGGAACTGCTACAGCGAAGAACTGAATGGATGTCATTTTTTATATCTGCTGTATTAACTTTTATTACAATTCTTGCTCTTTTTTTCATAGGAAAAGTACGTATGCTATCATTAAAAATGACAACTGAAAAAGTGCATTTGCTGTTAGATTTATCATCGATCAAAGTTAGCTCATTGGAACATTAAGTTGGTGTCGTTTGCACGCTCTTTTTCGGAGAATCTTTAAATGTCATGGAGAACATATTAGAAGGCTAACATACAAAATCAATGGACCCATTGGAATGTGTTGTATTTGTTATTGTAAAATGATGAATAATATCAGTGATTACTATGTTGGGTGTAAGCTATTGAGTGCGTTTACATTGGAGATGTTGTGCAAGAGAAATATACCTGGATTTATTTATTGATGTTTACAGATATTGAAACTTTTTGCAAATTTTGCTAACAGAAACTCCAAGTGTGTCCTCTTAGCCCCAGCTGTTCCCCACTGGGAGCTGCCATTTTCCCTCATCCACAAGTTAGAGAAGATAACCATAGCTATTGTCAGCATTTACATACACATTATTACAAAATTTACTTGAAGGTGTACAGTAGCATGGAAAGCCGTAAAATAGATTATAAATCCTTACACCTCATATCAGCAGGTGAATTTATTCCAGTTCATTTAGGCATTTATGCATCACAATGAGTTCCAAATCACCAATAACCATAAAAAATACATGCAGCACAGAAAACAAACTGTACAAAAGGTAGCAACAGTTTTAAGCATTACCACCTGTTTTCATGTACTGAACATTAGGTTTTCACAGAAGGTAATGTCTGCCTATGAAGTCTTTTTCATATTTATAGGTTGAATTATCTAGGTATATGGCCATAGATGAGGGAGTAATAAAAATCTTTCTTTCCTACAGTTTAGCAAAGCAGACCCTGGTATCACCTTTTTTAGGTAAATTATATAATGGGTGGGGGGGAATCAATTTAAAACACTAAAAGTGAAAACCCCATTGCTCATTGTTCCTTTGTGGCTCATTGAGTATATTGGGCATGGCAGTAAAGTGAGTTTTGACTTCTGAAAGGGAATTATTCACCCCTTTTGAAGAGGCGTTTAGGTTAAACAGAACCAGTTTCTTGGCCATACTGTAAGTAACAGCTTCACTTATGATATATATATATATATATATATATTTATATATATATATATATATATATCAAACAATCATAATATATATCATAATAATATTGTATTCATATTTTGTAATAATCTAATTATTCTTGGCCATTACATTTTTAACATATGAGCTATCTTTATGATTCAGTGGCATCCAGAGGCTAAATGCCTATTTGCTGCCATACATCCTATCGTATAAATGGCAAAGCTATAAAATGTTTAAAAACTCATTGGCTCATTTCCATTGGTTGCTGGCTCTTGGCAGCAACCAATGGAATTTACAGCAGCTAATTGTAAAAGTGAGGTGTAGATTACCATACCCTTAGAATGGATCATTTGTAGGGAAACCCTAATGAATAAACTGTGGGTAAAGTTTTTGGGCATTTATAATAAAAATGTACCCATGGCCTACCCTCATATTCTTGTAACAGAGCTAGGACCTGGTGATTGGCTGGTCTGGCACCTATAGCTGCATCATGCAAAAAAAAAAAAAAGAGAGGATATCTGGCTCCCCATACATGGAAGTGTTTTATTCCGCTCCACTAGGCAGGGTTTCTGTGCTGCATTGGTAAAACATGTATCAGCTTAGTTTGGAAAAAAACAATTATTTAGAAAAAGTAGCTTTGAAAACTCTGTTCTAACTTTACCAAAGTTTTCTGTTTGTTTTTCTCTGAGAAAGTGTGCTTGTTTATTTGGGAAAAAAAACAAACCTGCTATTTTTTAAATTATTTTTTTTGTAGTTTATGTGATTATAAAATGATCTTGTTTTTGGCACTAAACTTGTAAGCATCCAAAGATTTTCGCAGTTCTCCTGAAAGATGCAAAAAGCATGTTGAATCTTCCATGTATTTCATAAGCACTAAGCCGAAACGTTGCAATCTTGAGAGCTTTTGTTTCTCTGCTTAGTTTTTATTCAAGACTTTTTCAAGCATGAAAAAGTTTCCGCTGTGAGGATAACAAATTTATTTCTAAAAAGGCTGAGACCTGAACAATGAGCCACAGAAGAGGTCTTCTATATTTAATAAATATTTTAATGTGGTTTATTTGGTTGCTTGATATTCATACACTTTCAAAAAGCACTGATGGAAAAAATATTTTACTGTTGCATCTTAACAAGGCTGTGTCGTTTTTTAATCACTTTTGGGGTATTTTTTTGGATACAAAAATACAAATGTAATGTACATGTTGATATGGACCTGTCTGTATGAACATTCCCTAAATTATTTGAACCCATATATGCACAGCATCAACATACAGAGTATATTCTATTCCAGAGATGTTTCCAAAGTCCCATTTTGGAAACTGCTTCCAAGCCTTGTGGTGCCAAGACCTCATCATAACTCTGGGTTATAGTGGTGTTCGTTGTTCGAATTGCATTGCTTGGAAGGTTTGGAATGCATTTATCTTCCTTAAGCCTCAGGGAAAGGTGATTTTGTAATGGGACTGAGTGAACAATCATCAAGCTTTCCGCTCCTCTCTCTTATAGTTTGGTAGCCAGCTGGTAGCCGAGCACACTGCAGTTTGTGAATTTGGTTACACTTTAACTCAGTGAACTAACAGTCTTAACACAAGGGTAAAAATGAAGAGAACCACATAGAAAATTAGAAAACCACATTAAAAACCCAATTTATAAGTTTTTTGGTAAAGTGGTAAAGATTGAGAATAGAACTTATGGCTGGCTTATTCCAGATATTCCCATAGGCTCCTCTGCACATGCAAGCTGCCACTTGCACTGTGTGCAGAACACATACCTTTTTATGTGGTTGAAAAAATATCTAGATATATTGTTGTAAGGTTGGATTTGATGGCTGCAAATGGAGTTATGTGGAAGTGTATGGTAAGGAAAAATGGGTAAATACATGACTTTTCAACAGTTGCTGGCCCAAAACAATTTGCACATTCTAAAATTATGTTAGACTGCCTATGGCTTTAGTTGTTTTCAACATGGAGAGGATGATTGGAGAGTTGGGCCACTGTGTAAAGGCTTCTCAAGCCCATATCAATGATTCCCAATGAGTTAAGGTCTGGACCAATCCATGTGTAAAAATGATGTCTTGTGCTTCTTTCACAATTTAAGACAGATGATTCCTGTCATTGCCGTCTTAGAATATGTATGTACCATCAGGGTACATAAAATCCATTGATTGAAAAACCCGCTCAACCAGTATATTCAGGTAGTCAATTGATCTGATTTTTGGAGACGCATACCATTGCTGACCCTAAATCTGACTAACTGAAGCAATGCTTGGGGACTTTTTCTTTGGCCTACTGGAACCCCTGAACACAACTAGTTTTTTTAACCTGGCCACAAAGGCAGGTAACACGAGACATTTAGGATGCAATACCCAAATCATGCTAATTGGTGTGGTTCTTATATTTTAATGCCTATTTAACCATTCTCAGTGTTATTACCACCCTGAATTCTCATTAACCTGGTTGAATGGTGGAAGCAACTGGTTAAGATGAATTTTTACAGCCAAGCACTTTTGTTTTTCCTTTAAATAAGCTGGAACTCAATACCCTCCCTCTCTTCCTCTATAGGTCAGAGCATGGATTATCATTTATTGGAAACAGGCATGTTTGTGCAATGATTATTCTATTGCAAACATGGCCAGGTGTTATGTAGTCAGCTGGTAGCTTTAGTCACAGTTTGCTGTATTACGAAAAATGTTTACTTCAATAAAGCCCTAGATAGAATAGACTTCACAATTTCCTTTTGAATATATTTAAAAAAATGTTAATGTAAGTGAGAAAAACATGTTTATACTTCTTTCTTTAAACAGACAAAACTATTATTTAGGCAAAGCAAACCTAATTAATTATCACTTTCGCACATGATTATGTTACACACATAAAATCATTAAAATAAGAAACACTTCTCATCTCACTAGGTGTATCTTCACATGTTGAACCCCATACAAAGTTGTTGTAAACATTCAAAGAATATAAATATGTATATCGTGATTCCAATGTTTGGTGCAATCACTGGGGTCCCATCAAGACCTTTGCTTTCTTTTTTTTTCCAGCTAAAAAATTGCACTGATTTCTCAGTTCCGCTATAACTAAGATAATATTAATATGGATAACCAGTATAGCCCTTGCTTTACTTACAGTACATTCAATAGAACCTATTTAAAGACCCAAACAATGTCATGAGAAGGGGGTCAAGTGCTGCTTCATACTTCATAGTGCTTTGATTGGTAAATGGTACACTGGCAGAAGGCATAGTGGAGAAGTGTTAATAAGGGAAATTTACCTGAATTGGGATGATGTGTAATTAAAACCAAAGTTTGATATGAGAATATTTTATCTTACTGCTTTTAGATGTCCTTACTTCTTTTCTGTTCTAGTCTGTGCATTGCAGGCAGATCTGCAGATGGGACTGGTAGAGGGCTTCTCAGAGCGCCCAGAAACATTACAGCACCCTGCCTCCACTTTAAATGGACCCCCTTTTTCATCTCAATTTGGTCATCTCAATTTTGGATAAGTTGGTATCAGAACTATGCACGCAATTTATGAAATCAACCAGTCACATAACCAACAGCAAGCAACCCTTTAGCAACTTGTGAAGGAACTCTAGTTCAGTATGACCTTTTTTTGTATACAGCACACACTTTTTTTTACACATATTATAGTTTGTATCATTTGCATAAATGTTTCAGATCACTCCAAGCAAGGCCAGTGGTGAACTGCATTATTTTGGTGTAGCATTTTTGACTATATCTATAAAAATATAGGTTCAACTAAAAAAGGCAATAATTGTGTTTAAGACCCAAGTTTTATTGCCATGTTGTTTCTCTTTTTTTAACAAATTGCTTTTTTGTATAATTTTTCATGTCTTAAGCATCACATCTTCATTAGACATGAAGTCTTCTTATTATATAATGATTGTAAATGTCAGTATGTAATATTAGGCTTTGAAATTTGATTAAATCTGCCGGGTGAGAGGCTTGGAAATCACTTCAATGCTGTTTGAACAAATGCCTGCCAAGACAAAATTTCTGCTAAAAAGATTTTGTCTGTCAAGCTCATCCAAAGATACATCTATACTGGTGGACTGGATTCAGTTTTGTGTTGGTAATCAGAAGGAACAATAGGCAGCATGATGACAATATAATTAGGGGGGTTCTCCATTCCTTTGCTTTTTTAAGAATATAATAAAAGGTAAAGGGTCCTGCAGGATGCAAGTTTTCATGCTGTTACTGCCATAATGTCAGTTCTCTGACCATTTGTTAGGTGTAATTAGCAAGATCAATTCATTGATGAGAGTACTATCTCACAATACGCATGTTGAAGTGAGATAATGTCCATATTTATTAAAAGCTGAAGTATGTGATAATGCATTTTGGAGGCATGAAGATGCACTCAATAGGAACATGTCAAGTAGCACCTTGGAACACATGAGGTTTTTATAATGCAGAGGTGTGAGTGGAATTTTAATGGGTTGAAGACCTTAGACCTGCAATGTACACCCAAAAAACCTCACCAAAGTACATTTGGTACATCACATCTTGTTCTTATCCTGTGTTGCGGCACCCTCACAGCACCCTTATTGTAGCAGAATCAATATTTTAGGGTAACAGTAAACTAGACAAATCATGTCATACAATTTATACTTTTTTATCTATAGTTGCAACTATATATTTTTTTTAAGTTATTTTATTTTCTAGTGAGTTTTTTTTGTATTACTTTCTTTGTCTATAGCTTGCCCAGAAAGTAATTTTTTTTCTAATGAAAAGTACCTTTTCAAGGCTATTTATCAACAAATTATGAATGAGTTTGCATCTAAAGTAATGAGAAACCTATTACTGAAAAAACAGACCCATAGGGAAAATGTAATAATGGCTGTAGTCTATATGCACTATACAAGAGCATTGGCTCCTGTATACTGCTTTAATATTATATAAATTCTGCATTTAGTAAAGCCGAATTATAGGCATTCTTTTTGTGGTGTTGGACCAGAAGGAGAAATGCAATACCTTCCTTCTATGCAACTCTATTATGCAACTGTGCTCTCTCAGTAATTCCACCACCAGATGTTGCCAGCTTTGTTAGTTGTGAGTGCAGGGTATTGTAAACCTGCCCCTGTGGTGCCATCACAATGGTGATCTGCACTTGCACACATTATTACGGTGCAGTTCTGACTTATTCCGATCAGCATCGCTCTCTATATCATCAAGGATTGCCCATCAGTGAATGAAGATTCTATGAGAAAGAAGAATCTGATTAGTAGGAGTGTAGTGGGGCGGGCACAGATGGGCACGCTGTGTCCTCCCTTTTTTTTGAGACCCCCCTATAGGCTCTCCCACTGGTAGCCTTCCTTACTACCGTGCCCCCTCTTCTTTTTTTAGGATCACACCCCTGCTAAATAGTACTTGATCACCCTAAAGACATATGAAATATATAAAGCTCTGCATAATATGTTGGTGCTAGATAAATACTACTTAATAATAGTATATTTATAAAAACATATATGTCTACTGGGGCCTCAAGGTTCACCTGTTCATTGTTCTATCCTCGCAAATGAATCCTACCATGAAAACCCAGTGGTTGCTGCACATCGTCTGTGTTATCTCTTGTTATTTGGGGGCCCCCAAACCTGGGAAGCTATATTATGCATCTGTAGTATTCCACTAGGATATTTGGAAAAGCACCCTAGACTTAAGGCTCTTGACGGGTCCCCTTGAAGTACTGCATTTTAGGTATCTCAGCAAAAGCTACATAGTTCCTTTTGTCTTGGTCAGTGGCTCACCAATCAACAAGGATGAAGTCAACACACATCACATTCACCAGTCAGCAATAGCAACTCGCATGTTTCTCTAAAGAGATAAATACGTGCTTAACATGTTCAGATATTTATTTGGATATTACTTGAAAAGTAGCATAGATCAGTAGACTGATGAGCTCATCATAGCTTAGCTAACATCATTAGTGATGATCAATTACATGTTTTTTAATAGGGAATTTTTTTAATGAAGGTTGGTAAAGAGGGTAAAAAAGTAAGATAAATTTATTGGCATCAAAATCCAAAGTATCTGTACCATTTTGTTGCTAAAGACTTTTTGTATGAATGCACACCCTATGCAGGTGTAAAGCGGCTCACGCTCTCATTGCATCATGAGAAGCAAAGGCTGGTGCACACCTTCATGTTTTACCTTCTGCTCTGATCATAAAAGCGTACACTTTGTGCCATGTGTACATGTACATCCAAATGGAATTCCTGATCAGATATACTCAATCGTTCATACACACTGAACAGCCTTCAATCTAAGAAATATGATCAGGAGGTCAGAACCTCATACTTATGTGTCCAATACAATACATTGGACCCAGACAAGAGCTAAGATTCAGACACATGACTATGAACTATCTTCTAAACATAAAGAACTGTATAAAATATTGTTTCAATTTATCTGTCCATGTTTAATACATATTGATGGTTATTACTGTAACCAAAAGTAATCTAAGTGAATCTGATTTTCTATACCGTTTAAGTTTTTTTATTTCACTTAACATTTAGTCAATATTTCCCTTTTTCTCTTTTCTGTTTTTATGATTATGAGGCTATTAGTTCGCCCACATACCATTCCCACAGCCACGCAGATTATCTTGCATTAGTTTTATTTGGTTTTTGGTAGCTGCTAGCTCCATTAAACACATTAGTTGCATGCATATTATCAAAACTGGTTAATTATTATAATGCAGCTTATGCTTTTAGATCAGAGATAAGCATTAATAAGAGACATTCTACCTATGAGCACTGGCACAAGTGCTGGAGATAAGAGCCAGTTATTATAGCTAATAGTGGAAAATTATAACTTCCTCAAGTGTTACTGGATTTATTGGGTGATACTGTGTATGCAGATTTTTTTAAGGTTATTTTGCCCTTTTTATAGAGGATATTAAAACGGAAAAAAAAAACACTAACAGAGCAGAGTAGGCATATTTTAAAGGGGAATGTAAAATGGTTTTATAGATATTCTTTTTTATCTAGAGTCAGCATTATAAAAAAAATGTTTTAAAATATATTTCAAAGTGTTACCAAACACAGAAAGATACAATGTTTACGAGACATTCAAGTTCTCCTCCTGGTATATATATTATATTGTAAATGGCTGATTCATTATAGTATTTCCAACCCCATAGAGGTATTATTATTAGGCTTAAGACAGGTTAGCTACTCATTTTATTTTTAAGCTTTAGTTCAATTGTTATTTTTATTACTGCTTAAGTTTTAATTTTTGTTTTTGTTTTCCTTTTTTTTTTTTTAAGAAAAATCCCAAAAAAATTTTGTTTAAAAATATATAATTTAATTTTCCTTAAAAAAAAATAAATGATTGCAAAACATTATGTCATATTTAGATTTTCATACAGTATATTTAGCCATTGATAAGGAAAACAAAATCCTCTGCTCAGGGTGAACATTTTTGAAGTTTGTTTACAAGAGAATGTTACAAAATAAAAGAGTTGAGATAGCAAAGCAAAAGATTAACACATGTGGAGACCCTCATTGCAGTGTATAGAGGATCTAACTTGATAGCCATTTTGAAGGCTTATTTAGGCTACAATTCTGAACAAGGTTATCCTGAAGCTCACAGGCATAAATATCTGACATGTTAAGTAATTCACAAGAAGTTGCACAAACTGCACATTAGACATTACAGCAGCAGAGACACAAGTTCTGGTTATCTTGGAACAATTTATAAAATGACTGTCCTTCAGAGCCCCACAATGTCTCACCAAGAAGATCAAACTATCCTTATGGTCACCAACAAGACATTCCAAGGACCTGAAGAACACCAATTTGTTCTCATAACATTTTCTGGTCCAATTAATTCTAGCAAGCGAACCTGTATTATATGAAGAACTTGAGCATAGAATATAGGCAGAAAACATATAATAATTGTTTTCTTTTCACCATATACTGCCTTTTGCTCACTAGGTTGAGTTGCTTAGATTTATGGCTTAGATTTAGCCACAGACCTTACAGAGACAGAATAGCGATTAATCCCCCTTACTACAATTTCCTGTCTGCTCTGTTCAGATCTGTTCATGGCCAATGACTCTGTGTGGGCCCTTGTTGGCGTAGGATGGCCCTCGTGCACAGACACACTTAAAAAACTTTCTATATCTGTCTCTGTAGCCGGGTCCTACAGACTACACATCAATTTAAGTGTAATATTGAGCAAAATTGTAGTTTTGGATAGAGCCTAGCATTGCCTATAACTTCTTTAGTTTGGTTTGAAGTTTGGCCAAACTAAAGACAACACAAGGTAACGCATAGTATAATGCAGTGTACCAAGTTGGACAATTGTGAATGGAATGATTTCAGAAGTTCAGGATTTTCAGAGGTTTAAGATCTGCATCACCCAACTTTTTCTGCAAATCCTAGTTCCCTGTTATGCTGATTGCTTTATTGTTTGAAATCAATGAGCTGAAACTACCACATATATCAGAAAAGGCAGAGTAAGGTCATTGCTCCTTTATAGTATTCTGGTCAGTGGCTCCAAGTCTACATGTAAATCCCTCCACCAGCCTTTTCAGTAGAAAAGTTGGCAGCTTTCGTATTTCTCATAAGACAAGTTCTCTTTTACAAAATCTAAAGTGATTTCAGTTATGCGTTGGTTGCCTATAATTATACTCTGATCACTCTTTCAAATGTGAACTTTAGAATGTTCCTTTTCCTTACGGTCTAAATGAATGTAGACCAATATCAAAGGTTTGCAGAACACGGCTTTTCCTTTAAGTCTCTTTGTCCTGTTAAGGTGCATTTGGAGTTTCTTTGAACCACAAGAGAACATTGGCGCAGCGGATAATTTTACCTCTGTGGGTTTTGTAATTGAAAAGAAAATCACTAGGACGCTGTGAAAAAATGCTCCACTCTTCATGGAGTATGTTATTGATAATAATGTCTGAAGCATGGTTTTTATTAGTATACCATTTCAGTAGTTTTTGCAATGTTTATGTTTAGCATTTTGCTTGGAAATGTATTTTTAAACCGAATAGGTGGCAATACTGAAGATTTTTTGATTTATATGATTTCTTTGTATATGATAATGGTAACTATAAGGAGTTTACTCCAGAGTGTGTTCCAGAAATGCAAATAATTTGATTCTGTTGACCTCCCTTGTTAGCATTTCCTTCTCTTCAAAGTTAGATATTTTGGCCTTGACATTTTGGTGCTCGTACTTTTCAATGCTGGAATTTTGAATTCAGAACAAAGGAAAAATAATAAAGAGTTATGTTTAAATAAAGGAGTCCATGGGTAGGGTTACAGGCAAAGTTGACATATGTGGTGGATGGTATTGAGTTAGCATAATCTTAAATGGCTTTTTATGACATGTGTATAGTGTGGTTATTAATCTTTTACTTTTTGTAGGAATGGGAAGATGTATTTATGTATCCCTGTACGTATTCTACTTTAAGGGGAATATCTTTGAGAGGGGATATCGATATCCAGTAGCCTTCCTATTAAAGGTGGCTTTCATATTTTTTAAAGAACTATATGTAGAAAACAAAATGCCTGTCCCCTTTTACTGGAACCCCCAATTGTTGAGGTAAGCAGTGCTCTGTAATAGGAAAGTAATAGGAAAGAAATTGGGCCACACGTCTGCAGTACTCCTTTCCTGACCACCTAGGCTGCATGACTGTATAAGGGTCTGGTTGAATCTCAATCTCACACTTTGGCACATGTCCCTCATAGCAGTGCCCAGCTCCCCATTGCCTTTATCCATTAAGGACTTCAAGAAGATACTTCTTAACAACTATATTGTTTTGTACATATTTATGTTTTAATCTTTAGCACTAAAATATACAAATATATTTTTTGAGCTACAGAAATATTAAAGCAGAACAAAACTCCTCAATACTCACCTTTCCCGGTTCCATCACAGGGTGCCGCCATCTTCATCCTTCTTAGATGTGATCTTTGTCCATCTAGATGGGTCAGGCATGGATGACGTAACTACCGCAAAGGAGTTTTTTAGGTCCTGGCTTCCGCTACAGTTGCCATATAGCTGATCTATGCATATGCATCTCAGCAATTTTGACAGTTCCATGGAGCCATAGTCCGGTAAGAATTTTTATTGCAGAAGTGACATTGCCTGTCCCTATCTGAAATAAAGCCCTGCCTAATAACAGATTTGGAAGTGGAAGCTTTCTTCCTTGTCGATATATTAACGGTTTAGTTGGTAAAAATAAGAGTTGATGCTATTAAAAGGAAAATATGTATATAGAGTATTAAAGACTGGAATTATTTTTTTCCAGGGGTGTTGGCTTCATTGGTGATATCCACTGCACATATCTATGTACCTTAATATTGTGTTTTGTTAAGAAATTTTTAGGCATCTTAGTCAAAGCTTAACTGTGATTTTCAATTTCAAAGGGAAATATTTATCTGTTGTGATAGATTTCTGCAATCACAGAGTCTCACTAACCAGTGCCATGTCCAACAGAGTGGTTATGTTCCTACTGTGTTCTGCATAACAATCTTTTGACACCATTTACCAACCTGCTGTCCGGCTGTCACTGTCTCCATGAAAGGTGTGACATGTTTGCTCAGTATGGAACTAGAAGTGACGACGAAGGACTTCAGAGCCGACAAATGGCTGTTAAGCAGATCGATGTGTTGCAGGCTTAGGTAAATACAGTGGCCAAGTATTACTTTTATGTGATAGCTTATGATGGGATAAAGACGTCTTGTCAACCAAATAAACAGAAACAAAAGCAATGAACAGTGCATCTCAGGTCAGTTTAACTCACGTGATTTTTTTGGCTATCTGTAAGGGTAACATTCTTCCCAATAGCCAGTATTGTAGGATGCCTTCTTCCCACTCATTACCACACTAATATACCATGAGTTGTAGATATAGCAATTATAGAAGGGGTTCCGTGGGACATTTATTTAAAGGGTTCCCTTATGTTAAATAAATCAAGAAAGGCTGAACTAGATAGTTGAAGAACGATTTGAGGTGATAAGGTAAAATCTAATAGAAGGGGAATAAGAGATAGGAGTACGGGCACAAGGGCTAAAGGCTTTCTGCTTAGGGGATTCTGCAAATACTTTATGCATGTAAAGCCCACAAGTACTGAGAATGGAAACCCTACATATTTTCAGGGATATAGAAAGCACAATTCAACAGAATAAACAATACAGCAGGGAGCTTCTTGTACTGTAGGTTCTCAGGTACAGCTATCTCTCCAGCAAGCAGAACAGGATGTGCACTGGTATTTATAAGGATTCCATTCAGACAAGATCTTTGAGGGTATTGTTAAGGCTGAGCAATATTTTTCAACGTCCCCTATAACATAGTCTTCATAACAGGTTTACTTTAATACATTTTTCTTTTTTTTTATCTAAGAATAAACTTTTTTTGAAACATGTCAGAGGAAAAGGTCCCAGGGGGTCTGAACTTTTCTTGAGTCAATGAAGATCTTTGCTTTGAAGAATTTATTGGAGTGCTTCTGTATTTTGTTTTTAGGTGTGTGAGCAATAAAAATATTGTCAGAACCTTTTACCATTCTTCACTTAAATCAAAATGTGTTTTTGTCTGAGCCCCTGTCAAAGAGATATCCCATCACTTTCCTTCGTGAGCCTAGTCTTATACAAAACATGTTGTCTGCTGTTAGCCTCTTATCTGAAAGTTAAAAAGCTAACATTTACAACTTTTCAAAATGGTTTGAAATATTTTATTTTTCCATTTCAGATTACCAGGTGCATAATATTATTGCTGTGTATTAACATTTTAAAACCATGAGTCTCAGGGGTTCCACACAATTTTATAATTATAATAATGTTCATTTAGAGCTGCTTTTTCAACGTCCTTAACATATTGGAGTGTATTTATAAAGCAGTGGATCTGACATTCAGCAACATTCTCCGGTGGAGAATCAATCACTGCTGTTTAAAACCCATGGGCCTGGAAGATTCTCCACCAGAGAATGTCAGCTGAATGTCATATTTATTGTTTTATAAATAGATCCCATTGATCCCTTTTGGTCCACATTGGAAAATCTGTAGGCAAAAAATATACACTTGAAAATGTGTCAGGTGATGCATGCCAAAAATCTTTCAACAAGATTATCTCTTCAAAGCAATGTAACACAATGCAGTTAGCAGCACAGGTAAGTATTAAAAAGTGATATAATAATGGTATTAGATATACAGGAACAACAGTCTTCCTGTTTTTGGGTTGGAGCGCATAGCTGAACAATTTAAAGTGCCAATCCTGCCATAGTAATAGCTCCTGGATTCCGAATATTAACTTTTATTGGTAGACAAAGAGGCTGGCAAAAAGACCTTCTGTTGTCAGTTGGCTTTATAACCCTCAATCACATAGAAACTTGCATTTTTTAATTGATTGGTCATGCAATAGAGAAAGTTGGACAACACGTGCTTAAAAAGCAGAACGTCTCTGTTCAGAATTTGGTGGGTGACGTCTGTCTGAAGTGGTTATCTGGTTCAGCTTGGTTTTATTGCTAGCTCACAGGACGAAGGAGTTTGCCCGATCTTTGGCTTATACTGTCATCTTTAAACTTACCATACATATTCTTTACACAAGTGTGCAACAAAATATCTTCATACTGGCACCTCACTTAGCTTAGCATGTGATAATCTAGTATATTACACATACATACATTTTATCAATCATTTTACAATCTTTAATACCTATGGCAGTCAAAACTGTTAAAAAAATAAATCTGCGAAACGCGTAGAAATAAAAGATGGGACAAAAATGGTATTATCCATGTGTTGATGCAGTTGTGGAAAAACTGAAAGTTATGTCTCATGTATGCTTTTTTATGCGTGAATACATTTTTCTTTTATGACTAATTGATGTTGTATGATGAATATTAATATTTGGTACCTTGAAAGTCCAATTACAAATTAGGAAATAAACATTGTAGAAATTTTCATGCAGATATGGCACCCTTACATTAGAATTATTTCCAATATTGATAATATTTGTGACTGAATTAGTTAACAAAAATGCACTACCTGCAAAAGTAGAGTTTTACAGTATACTCACTTGTTCCGTTGTTCTTCTACTCATTCCTATGATCTTCAATCTGCTTTAAGCAAAACTAAACATAAATAAGAAACACAGGCAATGCTCTTTTTGAAAATAATAAATATAAAAAATAAACTTACTTGCCTGTTCACTATCCTTTCCTCTATGTAAACTGAGTTGTGCATGTGCAGCTTACTGTACGATGGTGGACATCCTGGCATATCCCTGTTGAGAATGAATGAACTCCTGCATGCATATGCAGGTTTTAAAGCCTTCCTGTTTGGCCAGTCAAACTAATACATATCAGGAACCTGAAGGAGGAACGGATAAAGATGGAGGCATTTAGGATGGAGTAAAGAGAGGTAAGTATGTTTAAAAAAATCTGATCCAGCAGATAAGTTTATTTTTATTGCAGAAGGGACTTTGCCGGTTTCTTCTTTAATAAACAACCTTCCTGCTTATAATTTTTAAGCAGTTAACTTTTGTTTCGCTTTAAGAGCTAAAGACAAAATGCTGCAAAAGATGAACTTTCTGCAGACTATCTTTCTACTTTCCTGCTGCCCTTAGCATTTTTATAAATGCCAGAATATATATAAAAGATGGACATCCTTTTTCACAGACCATCAGTCAGCCTCGCAAAACTCTTGGTCCTTTAAAATACCCTATCCATGCATTCGCCTATTTACTTCAGAAAGCCCATTATTTTACTTTTTGTACCTTTATTGAACTAGAAGTTTATTGCCACTTTTATGGTGCTTTTTTGAGTTAACTTTGTATTTATGATCTGAAACATCCACTGATACTGTACATGTTTTAATAGAAAAGTAAAACTCACATTGCAAACAGTCATTTTTAAAAGTTAAAAATGGAGACGTCAATATTTCTGAAACCATTTTATGTTTTTTCATAGGACCATGAAAAGTTGATATATATTCCAGGAAAGTGTAAAATGAAGGAAGTCTAGACACTTGAACTTCATTGAAAATATAGGAAAATCACAAAAGCAATTTGCAGTTGACCTTTACGGTTATCATATTAATTTGTTTAAGCATATTGGCTCGCCAAATATTGTAAAATCTGAATACTATGTATGGTAACTTAAGTATGTAGGCAAAAACACTTCATGACAATGCACCAGGAATACTTATCCTCTGAATCCTCTGATCTCCAGCAGCACATACTTACCTTTACTTTGTTGCAACTCATTAGGCTGCCATGAGCAGGTGCCATCCGATATGTACCTACAAGTCAATCAGGTCAAAGTTTACACAAAGCTATAGACAATCCTGGGGTGTTTGGTAATTTCCTCTGATACAATTGTGTAGTGGCTCTGATACTTGGAAGGATGGGGAGAGAGAGTCACATTGCCTTCCATACCTTGTAGCATTGGGTTTTTCCTTGGCAGCTAAAAAGAGCAGCGGGGGAATGAAGGAAAAAATCTATACTTGAGATATATTTATTTTGAATGGAACTTTAATACACAAACCCAATGTACATTTAATGCATATGTGTTGCAACACAAAGCATGTATTGGAAACAAAGGTACACGTCTTCTGTATGTCCATTCTAATGCATTGTCAGCCTATTATTTTAAATGGACTGCCTTAATGCAACTCATAATGTTATCGTGCATATATTAATACTATAGTTCTAAGTGTTTATTTGAAAGTTCATACAGAGAAGGGCTTGGGAGACACCTTCAACTCTTAGTCCAGTAGTTTTGGCGTTTACAGGCTGACAATGTTCATATGTGCCAGTACTTGCTGTTGTGATTGTGCGGGATTGTAGTTCACTGTAGTATTGGTGAAAAAATGCTGCTGGATGATAATGATGATGCTGCAGTGGTAGGTATGTTTATTTGAGCATTAAATAATAATTTTGGTAGGAAGAGTTTGGCATGAATTAATTTATCATTAAAACAATAGGTAATAAGCCATTTCTTTATGTTACTAGTGTAATTTACATATAGTAACATTAGGTACCAATATTGCTTGAAAAAAATACACATGCCAGAAATGAAACACAAAATTAGGCAAACAGAAGTTTTTTTATAATGGATCTGATTAGAACATATTGTAAAAAACTTTGAACCCTAAACAGCCCTTGGCCCAACGCTAAACCCTACACCCAACCCATAACCTTCAAAGCTAAATCTAGCAGGTCAAATCTACATCAAATGTTAGGTTACAAAAGAAAATTATCTGTCAAGGTTCTCAAGGATTCAGGGTATAGTATTTATATAGTATATATATGTAGGACATTGTAAAGTCCTTCAAGCTATTTCTTCAATGAAGAACTGAAGGAGCAGCTGCTGAAGGCTGCAAAAGTCTTTAACATTACAATAACAAAACCAGTTGAATGTAGCTAAATACCACTACAAAATATTGATGATAAAAACTTGATCCACAATAGTCACACTTCTAAAAACACCTCTCCATGCTCTACTATTCTATACACTGTAGCTGGAGCCCTGTAAGTCAAGGTTCCACCTAATCCCTACCAGTGTGTGGCCTCCTCGACTTTTGTGTATTGTGTATTCAGCTATGACTCAAAAATTCATTTTACAGCTGAAATATGCAACCACAGGTCAAGACATTGGTAAATAGCTAATGAATGTATGGGAAACACTATAGTAATTAAATTTATAAACTGTATATTGGACTTTTACTGTTGTTATTCTGTACTATATTTAACCTAAATATCCATTTTTGCTAATATTCTCAAATCGAGCTGATTATGTATAATGCTATTATTGTGCTCTTAAAGACCGACAATTAGGCTCTGTAGGAACTATAAGTGTTGATTACCAGAAATGGAACAAAGAATGAATTCCCCAATGAATAAATCAGGATAAAAGCTTTATAGTGTCTATTGTGATCTAGTTGGCATCCATGGAAGTTAATTGGTGGCTTGGTGGGTTGAAACTTAAGTGATTAATTAGGAATAATTGCATTTCTATAATGTTAGCCATTGACATTGAATACAGAGGATCACATATGCTTAAGGGGATTCCTTTATTCTATTTTCTATTTCTATATTAAATGCAATTTTGAACCAGCATGGTTGAATGCTTAGAATATTCATAGAGGCCTATTAATCAAAAAGAACTAAATTTGCTTTGCATTTTTTTTTACATTTAGAAACCTGGTTGACACTTTAATAACACAATATTTGTCAAAGCATGAACAGGTTTTGTTCCCTTACCAGGTTTCAAAATGTGGTGAACACAGAGTTACTATTATTAACCCCAAATTAGTGGTCAGAAACTTCCTTCTCTACTTTATCCAAGAGGTGACAAGTGCCCATTGAGGCCATTTTTCAAAAATGGTGACAAAAGAAAAGGTGGCAATAAAGTTTTTAGAACAATTAAACAAACTATTTTAGCCTATGGTGTTGTCCGCTTTTGAAGTAGGGAAAGTGGACGTAAAATGGCAATCACGTTGATCTCTACTTTGTAAGTATGGTGATCATAGCTTTCAATTACCTTTAAAGTTATGACAGTCTGACAATCTTTTCAGGCTATTAAAAGAAGGGCAAAACAGAAAAGTGGTGTTAGTTGTGTAGAAATACTGACATTTTTTTTCACCACTTGATAAATTACCCCCATTGTTTTATATATATGTGAATAACCAAGAGAGACCAAGTGCAGGGATCTACACAAGTGCAAGATACTTTATTTTATTTACAAAGTGAAATTTATGTTGCCTTTGTAAAATATGACCTCCAACGCAATTTCTTGTTTTGAAGGTAGATATTTTGGCTTGGACTTTTTTGTTTTTGTAGCCTGTAAAAGGCCAGTAATACACATTCAGACATTCAAAATGGTTAGACGACCTGCATGTCCATCATTAAAGAAGATCTAAACTTTAACTAGATGATATTTAGTTATGTGTTTCATAAACATTTGCCATCTTTTTACATTTCTCTTTCTTTCAGCCCCTTCTTTTTTACATGCCTTGGATGGCTTTCTTAAGATGACAATGGTGGGCCTTGCCTGCCCAAACTACTTGCAGACCTCAACTGTAGGTGGCTCAAAACCAACCACCAATAATGGAAAAAGATGATGGAATTGTCTTGGCTACTGGGTCAAGATCTAGAGAATTAAAAAAAGAGCAGGAAAAGTATTTAAAAGACTTATTAAAATATTTTAATAGAACAATAAAAAAATACCATATGGATTCTTCTATAAAGCTTGCCCCTGCAACTTTCAGTGGGTTAATCCAGTGGCCCCTACATAACTACTGTGTCCTGTAGCATAGTAGGGGTTGGTTGAAGGTTGAAGGAACGGTACAATGTGGTGGACCAGGAACCAAATACTATTAGAATTGCTGAATTCTGATGATTCTTCAGCTGGCATTTTCTATTCACTACTAGAGCACCTTTAAGGTACTAATATGCAGAAACCCAAATAAAAGATAATTGTCACTCCATTAAAAGAAATGCTTGAGCAAGTACCTTTATAGCAGCATCACCAAGAATTATCGTAATGAGGGCTACAGTCAGCTGAGACATTGACTGCTGACATCTCAACACCAGACCATGACATTGGGAAGTTTATTAGCAGAAAGTGTTGGTGGAAAACTATTTTATGTTGACTGGTAATGTTGTGGCTGCCATCCGGTTCTAGCTTGAAACTCCCCCATTAGTGTTTTTGTGGGCATGTGGAGTGTGCAGGATATTATTGGAGTATTCCGCAGATAATATTGGTGACATCACATACTTATTTTGACTCTCCCCGAAGAAACAGCAAACTGAAACACACCTATAGATGGCATACAGAATAATATTGTCACAGTATTGGATTGTAAATTACTGTTCTGTTTTAAATAAATTCACTTATGATTTTATTATCAAAGGTTGTTAGTAGAGGAGAAATTGAGAAAGTTGTGTACCGAAAAAAATTCCCTGATTCTGCAAAGTGTTTTACCCAAGAAATAGGGGGGTGGCTCTGAATAAATTCTAACTCCACCTTTTTTAAATGCTCAATAAACTTAAAAACCGCTTTAAAATTACAATAACGTGTTAAAGCTTGTATGCGGTTAAAACTGACTTTAAAATTCACAAATTACTACTTATTTGAGAGACACATCAGCATTATCAAATCATAATATATATATATATATATATATGTATATATATATATATATATACAGTGGTACCTTGGTATCAATCCCTAATCTGTTCTAGATTCTTGGACTTATACCAAACAGGACTTATACCAAACAAATTTTTCCCATAAGAAATAAAAGGAAAATGATTAATCCGTTCCCATGAAAAAAAATCCCATTGTTATTGGCATATTATACATTGATGGGGCTGTATGAAATAATATATACACTGCTTAATACTAAAATGCATACATACAAAAGCAATTATATGAAATAAATGAAAATGTAACCTCACTTTACCTTGCTGGGATAGTCGAGTGCCTACTAGGATGGTGCTGAGAAGGGAGGAGGAGATGTTATGTAATTTACAGAGAGGTATAGCACGGGTTGATCACTGAATGGTAGCAACTGGCGTACTGACGCTCGTAGGCAGTCGTGGCTTTGTCTCGAGAGAGGTAAATAAGGGTAGCGGTAGGGTGGTGGTTTGACTCATTTTGATCAAAACAAGTTCTAGCACAAAGGTTGTATAGCAAGCAAAATTTTTGTGTCAAACAGGACTTATACCAAGTTGGACTTATTCCAAAGCGGACTTATACCAAGGTACCACTGTATATAGGTCCCCTGTGATGATATAAAATCTGGGTAGATGAGATCCAGTGGTTATGGCCCACTAGCATTCTGGGTTTTTACTATTTTACTGGATTGCAGGCTACCGTTCTCAGTGGGGTCCTGTTGAGATATCTTTCCATTAGATAAAAGAATTAGAAAAATTAAATCCAGAACTTTAGACTGCACTTGGTTCTCTCTGTGGACACATATAGGAAGTGGTCTTCACAAGGTTATTAAGTGAAAATGAATAAATAAAAAAAACTACAGCCACCTAACTTAAAGACTAATAAGCTGCAATCTATTACATTTTTTTGTTCTGATCCTTTGATTGATTTTTCATAAGATGACATAAGTCACATTACATGTAATCTGATTTGATGTGACTTTGCAATTCCATCTATTTGACAAAATTGTCATTGAAATGAATTGGGAAATATTACATCTTTTCTTTAATGCCTCAATGGGCTTATAAAGCATTTGCCGAGCCCCATAGGGAATAATTACATTTTGCTTGTTGACATGGGGTTGTGTATATACATTAGTTTACAAGTATCTACAGCTGTCTTGGGAATGTTCACATTGACACATTACTCCATGAGGGGCATTTATAAAACTTTCTTTAGGCTGATAACTGGGCAATTTAGATGCATTTTCATTCTAAGCTGTGCATTAGTTATAAAGCATGCGTGAGTAGTTTTTGCAGTTTTACAAGGTAAATAATGACCAAGATTATGTGATTTAGGTAAAGCACAGAGATTACTTTGTTTTCTGCATTCTCCAGTTTTTTAAGTTGACCTTTCAATAAATTTACTGTTCTGCAATGGTACTTTTCTAATATAAAGCATCACTATAAGTTGTTTAAAATGCTTTACATTTTATAAAATGTTTTATTATTATCAACAATCAATCAGATGAGTTTATCAGTCTGTTGCAGGCAGAAGGAAGAATTTTCCTACTTAAGATAGCCTTTTTCTTGTCCTCTGAGGAACCCTTAAAATACATTTTCAGGTCCCAGGGAACCCCTGCTAAAATCAAATTATTGGGTGCATTGGGAATAAATCTTCTATATTGGTGGCCAGTGGAAAGAATACCCTCCTATAGTGGTGACTAGAACACCACCTTTATAGACACCCAAAAACCTTAATAGAGCCATACCATTGGTTGAACAAAGTGTTGGCCTCAAAGCTATACAGGCATCATCAAAAAAGGTCAGTCAACCACAGTTAGTAGAACTGCTAGCAACCTCTGCCTTATATCACTTCCTTACAGCTCAAATCACCCACCTGTTCTTCCTAATTCTTGCCAGCATGCTCTACCTTATGATGGCTGTATCCAAGGGGTATACCACAAGATTATCTAAGTCATAAGGGGGTGAAAGTAAGTGTTTTTACATTTACTAGTCCTTCTTTAAGCTTGTCTATCAGTGGCTAGCCATACATGGCCCTTGTGACACCCATTTCCTCAATTGTTCACGCTCCACTCTCTTCTAACACCACCCATGACGTCCTAAATAAAACCTTTGCATGTGGACAGGTTATGGAATGCTGGGATATGCAGACTGCATGGAGATGGAGGTAACATGATTGTCCAGGATGGCCCCTTCCACAGTCATGGGGCAGATTAAAGAATAATATTACGTTATCACCATTTTGTAATAATGAACACTATTTGTAAAAGTTTTTAATATAATGCAGGACAGGTACCTTTGACATGAGAAAAATATCTCAGCACTGTTTTTGCAATCCTAATGTTTGCCTACATTAAACTCCCCTAATTTAAAATGTAGAAAACCATAGTTCTGTCCAAAGAATCCAAGTGCGTTCCTCTTCATGTAAGTACTTGGACAACACTATACTCATAATGTCATCTCTTAAACTATAATGTCATCTCTTAGAAATATCACACGCTCTGTTCAATCCATGAAACTTCCATCTCCGTTCTTGATGTTTAGCTTTGAAACACGCCAGATCTCATTGACTTGAGAAGCTGCCCATGTGTTACTGCGTAGAAGCAGATGGCTCTTTAGTTGTACATTTTAAAATAGCGTGTTTTGCCCTATTATGTTCATCAACTTATTCCTTGATTGCAAGGCCAAATATGGCAGAATTAAAATGTACAGCCGAATAAAACATCTGTTCAAATCCCTTTGCTGAGTTCTTCTTTAATAATATATTAATTAACTGCCATCAGTACCAAACCGTCAACTTGTCGTGGAAACTGTTGAGTAGATACTTGGAATTAATCAGTGGTTAACCCATTGTGGGACGGGATGCTCGCTGATTTTAGGAATATGGGAAAGTGCAGTTCTTCAACTAATATCCACCAGTGGATTAAACTTGGCAAGTGGCTAGTTTGGACATATTTGATGATGAGAATAATATAGTTACCAGCTGCCTCTGATTTCCCAGGACACTTGCAGGTGTTCAATATTTATATAAAGGAAGGCTTCTGACTGAGAATGTCCATGATTTTCTGTACTGATCAAATGAACCAATTAGCAACTATTTTGTTGTAGGTTAGGTATCTTGTGTGAATATTTAGGCTGTTCTATGTATAAGGAGCTTTGATGACTAGGGATGAGCGGAGTGAAATTTCAGATTTTGCTGAAACTAGAATTTAGCTTGTTTAGCTGCTTAAGGTAGAACTAAAGCTAAAAAAAATAAGAACAGCCAGGTCCTTTAATTAGAAAAGAGACAGGTGATGTCCCTTCTGCAATAAACCTTGGGTAATAACCCTACCTATTTGATCACACTTTTTGAAAATACTTACCTTTCATTTTGATTGGATGCTGTAACTTATTATTAATCCCAGAAGTCCCGTCAGGTACACATGTTGGATGAGAAGACCACCAGACTCCTGTTTTTATGGAGATGGCTTTGTACAAAAGGGTGCAGTCATGGTGGGACAAAGAAAGGCCTTTTTCAAACTTTTAGGGAAGCCTACAATTGTCATAAAAGACTTTGTACACTGTAGAGGGGTTGTCTACATTCTTTTATATACTGTAGTTAAGGTGTGCTTGCCAAGCTCTATACATTTGGCCATATAATTTTATAGCACTGCTTCCCCTAAAAAAAAAAAAAAAAATTTGCATAAAGCACCCCATTGATGTTATGTTTTAGGAATAGTTTGTTGGATTATAGACTTCAGCCTATACAAACAGCAAGCTTTAATGTCTTATAATGCAGTTTAGAGTGATGTAATTTACATGACATGCCATAGACACCTAACAAATAGAGTGTATAGGAGTATATAGAAGGAGGCATTATTATTTTATCTTTATGTTTTTTATGTTTTATTTTAGCTGTTATTTATTCAGAAACACTCCTTTAGGGAGAGTTTTAAGTTATCTCTGTCATTCTGCTCATAAACCTGTGTCAACTCCCTTATATGAATTACCATCCGGCTTTAGGAATAAAACAAGCTCTCTGTTAGAAAATATCTGAAGAAAAGGCAACAAATCTCAGTGTCAGCAGCCTGCTGAATTATGGGAATGTACCAGTCATGTGCAATGATCCCCTTTTGATTGAATGCTGCAGCCAACATTTGCTCCCACTATTCACCAGCAATGATCAGGGTGCAGCATCGCACCACTTGTTCTGGTAATGATTTATCTCTGTGCTGGAATAAATGTGAGATGTGAATAAAGCAAACACCATCATTTTAATTTTGTATGCTATAGTGCTAGCAAAAAAAAGTTTTTTACTATTATGTATTTATATAGTGCAAACATATTAATCAGTGCTTTACAGAGCCCAATGGTCATAGTCATGGCACTTGTACTCACAGGAGCTCACAATCTAATGTCCCTACCCTAGACATAGTGGTCCTACTATAGTCTAAGGCCAAATTTTCAAGGGAAGCCTATTAAATCTAGTATGTTGGTTACTTTCTGTTCTTTCTGCTACCTATTAGTAAATGTCGTTTCCAGCTTATGTAATGGCCAACAGAACAATTTTCACTTATATCTTTGAGTGACATTAAGAGATGAGCAAACAACTGGAAGTTCCGGCTCACCGGGTTTAGCCGAACTTCGGCTCAAAGTTCGGGTTCCGGTTATTCAACAACCGTGCAGCAACTTGTTGATTTTGGAGAGTGTGCCACATTCTGCAGCAGTTACAGCCACAGTTTCATCCATAGGTTTGTTCCAAATTTGACTGGAAGAGTTTGGAACCATGGTTGAGCCTGCATCACAGTGTTGCGGTTCATCACGGGTGGGTCTGAAATGGACCTAAGTGAATGCTGCCACCCGAGGACAAAAAGCATGTTACCAGCTAGGATTACAAGATAAAAGTAAAAAAAATAAAAAGCCTGACACAAGAGAAATATACAGCCACTGCATCTAAAGACTAGAAAGTTAAACTATATAACATGTTTGTTCTTCGAGTTGTGATTCACTTTAATCAATGTTTTTCATCTGGCATTGATTCCGGAGAATCAGTATTTCTAAACAAATAGCAATTAAAATAAGATGCCGGCATTGCCCTGCACAGAGTTGGATTAGCAAAGTGCATGCATTTTGGGATTTATTTTTCTAAATCCGTA
Organism: Pyxicephalus adspersus; assembly: GCF_032062135.1. Classification (NCBI taxonomy): domain Eukaryota; kingdom Metazoa; phylum Chordata; class Amphibia; order Anura; family Pyxicephalidae; genus Pyxicephalus; species Pyxicephalus adspersus. Next base: position 16,010,027 of record NC_092858.1, read on the forward strand.
ACTTGCCTGAGAAATTTTTTCAGCAAGATGTTGTGTGTTTGACCTCCCATGGAGCTGTATCCATTGAAAGATCCTCCAAATACTGTAAGGCTGGCAGAGCTTGATGTGTCTGCTCTAGGTTGCCTTCCCTGCTGTGTATATCCTCCATGTAGCCCGCTATGATGACTCGGAGGCTAGAAAAGGAGGAGGATGGAAATAGGATTACATACAAACAGCAAGAGAAATAGAACCTAACATATAAATAGCCACAGGGAGCTGGAGCACATTCAGGAATATTGTATTATAAATTATTCCGTGTTAATACATTTTTAAAATTAGGAGGATCACAAAGTGAACTTGAACAAGGCTGTAAGACTAAGAATCTTTGTGACAACATTTTCTGGAGTGAATAATACATTTCTAAAATTGATATAATCCATTATACGGTGGATTTATTTTGTGGTAGCGAGCACTAGAACAATATTCTATGTCCCAATGAGGGCAAATCGCTTGTCCACCATATCCCCAACCACCATAATAAGAATATTAAAGGCTTATATACTAATTTTTATGAACACATCAAAATGCCTATTTTAAGAGCCTATTTTAGGAAATATTTTAGAAAGAGTATATATATATATATATATATATATATATATATATATATATATATATTGTAAAGTTGCAGTTAGCAGTTTGTGGAGTTTGCAGCAGTTCAGTGAGGCAGCACATGGTTAGTTATTCAGCAGAAAGTTCAGGTTCCAGCCTGGGTACTTTTTTGAAGCATGAAGATGCCAGGTAACACAATACAATCAAAAACAACAAAAAAAAAGCTTAGCCTGAGCGTGTCACTAGCACCCTCCTTGGTGGGTCCCTTTCTGGCTAAAAATACAGTAAGTCCTTTTGCATAAACCAAAAGCTGTGTGCTTACTCTGAAACGTTTTTCCCTTCCTTTCTCTTTAAATTTTTGGAAGTCACTGAGCTCATAGCAGTCTGCTACTGAATCTCTAAAATAAAGCACCTTTGCTGTCTAAGTGAGGGCTAAGACCCATGCATGAACTTGTTGCCCATGGAACCTTCCCAACTCTTCCTTGGCAGGCTCCAGGACACATAAAACTGTCTTTGCCTAAAAGCCAGCCCTCCAAAACAATTAGCTGTAGCCCTTATACTGGGCTGTTCCCTGGGCACTATATACACCCCATCCATCACCTTCCCATGGGACACCCTGTCACAATATATATATATATATATATATATATATATATATATATATATATATATATATATATATATATATATATCAAAAATGTTCATTGATAACTACAAGTCATAATGCTGGTCAATATGAAATATAGTGTAAATTGTTGGCTGAAAATGGGATGTATACAGTATACTGCATGTGCCTTTGTATCTCTTTTGGACAACATGATCTATTGATTTCTCAGACTTTGTTAGGTTCTGTTTGGATTCTATTAACTCATCGGTTTATAGCATTTTGAGGTGAAAACAACCTCCTGACCTACAGTCTCCTGGTTTACATTTGACCTGTGGACCAGATAATTTATTTAGCCATATACATTCTTTTAAAGATGTAAGCTTATTGACACAATGTCTAAAACGCAAAATGTGCTGATTGTGGGGGAACCCATTAGGGGGCATGACATTATTGAGGAACAAAGTTAAGTTAGTGGCTTGAGTGAGCAGATTCCTTGTTTTTTCTATAGGCTTACTGAACAATGTTATCGTGAATTGATGCTATGTTTGTTTATTGACTTCCTTAATAAAGCGCAGGAAAATCCTGCCCGGAATGTTCCTGGAGGTTCCTGACTTGTTCTATTATGAGATGAGCCCCTGTCCCTCTTACATCTGGCAGCTAAAACTCTTATGAAAAAGGTTTTACTGTAAACGTCAAGCCGCACCACTCCAACCTTCTAATTCTTCCTAGACAGTCTCACTAACCATTGGCTAGATTTAGATGGTGGAAATTTCCTGGGGCAATGCCTGACATTTACAGGTAAATAAAGACTGACAGATAATTCCAGCTGCATGTACTTATCAATCTATGGATCACTTTAATGTAGATCTCCAAGGATTTTAGTAGACTGCAACTGTTCAATTTAGTTTCCTATATTTCTGGGCTGGGAAAAGCTATTTGTGCATGTCAGGACAAAGCTCCTATATAAAGTTGGGTTCCACCAAAAATATACTGTAGTTTCCTATTTTGTTTGTAGTTGACAGAATATGAACCCCTACTTAGTCTTTTCAGTTGGCTGAAACCAAAGCAGTAAAATTTTAAACATGGCTAATGTGGCGTTTTTAGTTTTTTAAAAGTTACATACTAGCCATGTTTAAATGTTGCTGTAAAATAAATAGTTTCAAAAGCCTTACATTTACCAATGAAAAATTGAATTTGACATCACTAAAAAAAAAGAAAAGATTCTATTATACTGTTGACTAAATTCTGAAAATCAGTGACATTTCCAGTAATACACTTTTCGATGGACAAATCATTAAAACCGATGACAGTTTGCAATAACGGGTCTGCAATGTCTATTTGTCTCAGCCGCTCTTTCTCTACATTAGGTAAGATAGCCAGAAATTCTTAAAGATGTTACACACTAATGTACACAGGGAAGAGAAAACAGCTCTGTTCTTTCCTCCAGCAGCTTTAATAACTGTCACCGGACAAAACATTACCAGCCTAATCTATAGATTTTTCTCCTTATCTGTGGATGCACAAAGGCACATAATCTTTTTCAGACTGTAAGACTGATGTTCTGACGGATATTCTAAGTATGCAGCATTGGTCTGGAAACAAACAGATCATTTCTTTTGAGCTAGAATTGGGTCAGCTTGAGATGTGGCTCGTGTCCTCAGGGTGATGATGGATTTATAACATTAGGACCTTGATCTATCAAAGGGAAAGAAGACTCTGCTAAAGTAATAAGGTGTATTTAGAAAAGACATCTATGTGAATATTCACAAATGACTAAAAAAGCCAACGTCACCTTGTCCACGGTTTGGACATGTAATTTTTTTTTTGTACATTTTCTGTAAAAGGTATTTAAATATAAACGCTGGACTAGAGGCATAAGAATAAGGGAAATACTTACCTTACCCTGTTCTACCACAAGCTACCTCCTCTTCATGAGGCTGGTCTCCCAAAGCCACATCTCCTCAGCCCAACAAGTCTTGGCACATACAACGCAGGAACATTGGTCCATTCTTGTCAAAGGACGTCAAGGGTCCACCTACATACCAGGAGTGGCAGACTGGGCTGGCTGTTGGGGAAGTGAGGAATACGGTTAGTCATTTTTTATTATCCCCTAGAAAGAGAAAACAAGCATTTCATTCTTGAAACGTGAAAAGGAATCCACCACAAGGGTTACTTTTTCTACTAAGTTTTCTGAAAGTTCAAAAGTCTCATTCCTAGATAAGGTGTCCAGCATCATCTAGCCCTTTCCCCTTCAGCCTGACTGTCTCTGTCCGATCTATTTTTTTTTTACTTTTTTTATTTTGGTCAATTTTCACATACACATAACCAAAACAAATACAACCAATGGGGGGGAATACAATACAAGGAGAAGAAGAAAGGGAACACTCACAATATCTTATTTGAGAACAAAAGATTTTGTAAATCAGCCAGAAATATTGGTTATATACCATGTCAAATATTTGTTCCATCTATTTTAATGAACATGGTTTCAGTTATTTCAACCTTGAGGCCAGAGGGATATCTGGTCAAAGGAAGGATCACTCGTCAGATGGTTCACATATGTCAAACCACTGTGCAATGTCTATACCAAGCTTTCATTCTTCTTGGTACAGTATTACCATAGCATGTTTTCATTATAAACACGATACTTCAACCTAAAGAAACATAATTTCCAATAGAGTTACATTGTCGTCTTGCTACAATGCATACACACATTTTAAGTCGCTTTTTAATCTTCAAGGGTTTAAAATTCGGGAAATGTTTTATGCCTAAAGATTATTGTTGTTACTTTGTCATTTAATTAAGTTAAACACAAAGTGTGACTATTCTTCCATCCAGTAATATTTGTTCTGACAAGTATTAAAGAGAAAGGTCATCAGACCATGTAGATAATGAAGGCGAGGAAAGTATGAAGTTAATTGCCTTGTTCAGTCCACAGAAAGGGCATATGAGTGTGGTTGTGCTCAAAAGCCATTAAACAAAATACTCCAGTTTTGCTATTTTCTACCTGGAATGCTTAGCATTTTAGAATTTCATTAGAAAAGGATTGCATACTGTGTCTTTGCACAGAAAATTAACAGATGTTTGGCTTTTTCGTAGATCCTCATTATTGAGAAACTGAATTATGTTTAGTTTCCTGGTAACCCTCTCTGTAGTTACCTGTTATCAGAGAGCTTGTGACAAACAGATGGGACCATCCTGGGTGTGACTACAGCCTGCTCCCCAATGGATTTTGTCAGTAAATAGGACCCAGTCATTATATGAATAAAAAAGGTGAAAAACAATTGTTCACTATCTATATTAATTAGTCTCCCCCAAACAATGGAAGATGCCTTACAGTGATTTCTGTTGATGCAAATGTCATAGCATACTAAAAAACAAAAACTTTCCTCGTGTAGTAAACAACACAGGCTCAGCAGAGCAGAAGCCTTTATGGAGGAAGCTAAATCTCCAATCACCATTAGCTACACCATATTTAATTTGCTTGGAAGTAAAAGTGAAGAGTGAGTCAATGAAGATCCTGTCTACCAAGGGGTCACTGTGCAAGAACAATATTTGAACCCCCATTCAAATACTTCAATTCTTTATTGCGGTTGGATAGGTAGAGAGATAGATCAGGGTCATTAAATGTGAAACCTTTACTGAACATCTTACAGTAATGGCCACTGTACTTACAAAGGGTGCTAAAAGTTACAGCAATGGATGGTGCCAGACAGCTACCCCATAGTAAAGCATGTAGTTTCCAGAACTCTACAGAAGCCAACATTCCAGGGCCATGTCCTTTCCTCAAGGCACACCTCATAATAGTTAGCATTGGTATCTGTTTTTATCAATGGTGTGATCATTGCTTTTGGAGAAGTGATGTGATTTTTTACGAGTTGCTAAAGTCAACCAGCACAATCACCCTCTCCGTCTACAAATTATAAATGGGTCCAAGAGGGCCCTTGTGCAGCTGCACAGTTTGCACAATTATATGGTCTGCCCTGAAAAGGATAATATAAGAAGTGAGGGAAAATCTTCAATAATAGGACAAAAAATAAAAAGGGGGCAGTAGTTCTAATCTTTTTCTAACTATGGCTAGAGCTAAGGTTGTGAGCAAACCTGTCACTGCTTCAAGCAGAAGTTGATATAGGGACCTCGAAGTCCCTGCATTTGCCTTTGTCTTGCGTAGGACCCAGGAACAGAGCTCCAAAATCCAGGGCACTCAGTAACTCCGTATGTGGGCACATTGAAGCTCTGACTAATCCCTCACAATGTCTAGTTTTCCATTGGTTACAGAATAAAATACATTGCAGAGTAGAGATACAGGAAAGTATGGGCTAAAGCTCAACAGTCAGAGATGAAAATATTAATTACCATACTGAATGCCTAGGAGCCAGGAAAAGGTACATATTACACATATTGCCTGTCACTGGGGAGTATGGAGTTCGTAATATCGGCACTTGGAACAGCATAATAAAGGCACTAAAGCAGCAGCAACTGTTTGCTGTAAAGGTCTCTCCCTCCATTTGATTAATGGTCTAAAATACATCAAACCAGAATCAAATGCTTTTTTTTTTTTAGACCTAAGAAACATTTAAAGTTCCAGTAGGCAGGGTAAGTTACGTCTTTGAAAGGTCATAATCAATGCCAACCCAGTTTCAAAGTGCAATATAAAGTTTTGGAACTGGGGAGGAGAGCCGTTAAGAATTTGTTGTAACAATGAAATCAGAATTCTACACTAGTTGGAAACCTTATCATTTAAAGTTCAACTCAAACTAAAATTATTATTTCTGGAATTGTTTGCTTGCTGGCAAGTTGAATCACATTCACGATTATTTCCCTTTTAATAACAAAATATTTTTAGAATTCCAATTGCTACATTCATATCAAGACTACATGCCACAGTCCCCCAATGAACTTTCCATAATGTGAAAAAAAAAAATCAAGAGCCTGTAGCCCTACATATCCAGGAGACCATTGTCCATTACTAAGGTAAACCAACCCATATAATAATCTATACATTTAACTGCCTGAAAGGACTATACACACCAGACTATCAAGATATGGATTGACAGAACCATTCCACCCATTGTGCCAATAATCAATCAATAGGTAGGTCTATATGGAAAAGTAGGTCCTGGATATGTAGCTCTTTAGGAATATATTAATAATAATCTCTTGGTCAAGGAAACATGATTATTTGTTCTAAAAGTAATGATATTTTTTGTAGTGGTCTGCTGATGTTCCTTTTAAACCCTGTAAGCTTTTTTTGAAGGGACTGCATCCCAGAGCAGATCAGGGTTCATTGTAATTGTTCATTGTGTGATTATGATATCTATAAGTAGTTTAAATATGGTTCTTTTTTTAAATATTATAATTGAATATCATTGTATATACAATTTGTAGGTCTCCTGAGGAAGTGGACATCAGTCCACCAAGCGCGTGGTATAACAATTGAGACTCATTCACTGTTGGTTTTATATATGTATTTTAAACTTAAGTGTTGATATACATGTGAATAAAATTGTCCTGTGATTGTTTTTTTAAACTACATTGGAAAGTGTTATATTAATGCTTATAAAGTCCCGTTGTTTTTTGGTTTTGTGTCTTCGTCTACAAATTAAATATTACAAAAGATAAATGGAGTAAATTTGCCAGCGATGGTGGAAACTTTGTGAACTGCCAATACTAAATTTAGAGGGTGTGTGCTGAAGGTAGATTGAGCCATTAAGGGCCATTTCAGACCTGTGGTGAGCTGCAGTATTCTCAACAGCCTTTCCAATCAGGTGAATGGGAGATGTTGGGAACCAATTATTTCATGTGGTTGTGACTGCAGCAGACCATGGTGTGTGGTTGGTGTTTGAAGATTTGCACTTCTGCCACCGGTCTTCAAACAACTACTTAGCCAAAAGTGACTTGTTCCCTTTGAGAAACATGATGCGATCTGGTTATCTTCAATGTGGTTTGCTGCTCCCAGGTGCACAGCATCAGTTTGCTGTGTACCCAGAAGTTGCTAGCCACAAAGTTCTACACCACAAGAGCAAAAGAGTCTTTAATCTCAAATGCACCCTTCAAAACCCAAACAGAGGCCACTTTACTCATTGTGGTCTGTTTCTAAAGCAGTGAATCTGACATTCACTGAAACATCCCCTGGAAGAGAATCTTCCAGGTCCATGCGTTTCAATGGCAGTATTTGATTCTCCACCAGGGAATGATTCAGTAAATGTCTAATTCACTGCTTTTAAAAAAAGACCCCCAAAAACTCCAATGCATTTCACCAAAATGGCAATGGTATTACATCTCTCACTGTCATATATCCAGATTTACTACATCAGCAATTAGAATGTGACAATTCTAGAAGATTCATTCAGTCAATTCATCCTCTGAAATAAAATAAAAAATGTGGTATTTAATGTGTTACTGCAGTCTTCCAAGACATGACATATTCAGCTGGTTAAACCTGTACAAACCTCCACTTAATCTGGAACTAATTTGAGTGTAGGAAAGAAAATTGACACTTTTTCTGAGCTTCCAACAGCGATTACCAGTTTTAAATATCGGGTATCACAGAACGACGTAAACTATACTTACAAAATCAATTTAAAGATTACCGGTGAAATATATTTTTGCAGCATTATCTCAGCTCATAAACATTTTATGTTATAATAATGACTGCAGCTTTGGGAACGGATAAGAAGCAATTTTAAGCAATAGTTTACTTTTAATGTACTTATTTTTTTTTTTAGTGGAAAACTAATGTGTTCAAGGTTCAGTGTGCATCATTAGATGTTTTGTGGAAACACTGATCAGCTGACATGATAAGGATTCTATGTAATTTTACTGCATCGTGCAGTCTAATATAGATCAGTCAGTTATGGGGAATCTCTTATATTTTGGGTTGCTCATATTATATCCAAGGATCCTTAGACATGTATTTGTATGCAGCAGCCAGCATCTACTGAACCTATGGAAATGATAACCCTGTAGATCATCACCTACATCAACTGCATGAAAGAAGTTGAAGGAATGGCCTAACTTGAGGTTGTGTCTGTATAACTTGAAAGTCCTTTCCGACTGGTGGTCACTGGTTGCATTCTAAGTTGATGCCACAGGGGACAAGTTCATTTGATACTGGAAAGTCATTCTGCGTACCTGCCCTATTAAAGTTTTAAAGTATCAGGATCAGAAAGGTATTTTTTCTTCATAGCAGCTTGGTATGTTTAGAGGTTTTGGGGGTCTATGGAAAACTTTGAATTGTTACAAATTGGAACTCATTATTTTATTTTGGTGGGTTGTTGCAGACTCAAGCTCATGGTTGAAGTCAATACACGGTATACAGTAAGTACCCAATATTTGAACTGTCCTCGAGCTGGTGGGGAAATTCTGGAGACAGGGCCTAGTACCTTTTTGTGGTTGATCATACCAATATAGTGATGTTAATCCAAGGGGATGGGTTTCAAGTTTGACTCCACAGTGAGCTCAACTTTGAACTTCTGCCATTTTTTTTTTTTTTTTTTGCAGACTTTGTGGAAATTTGAAGGAAATAATTAAATAGTAATAAAAAATCTTACAGGGGGGTTACCATTTTTTTTCCTTGCCCTTTTAAGAATATTTTAATACTCTTTTTATATTTAGTGTTGAGATAGTCCATTGCTTCCTTTCCCACCAATTTGCTCCATCTAAAGAAATGATGAAACAATTTTCCTACAATGTACTACTTTCATCCTCCTCTTAGTTTGTAAGTTGTATTGTACAGGGTCATCTCCTCCTCCTGTGTCATTGTTTGTTATTGTCTATTATGCATGTTTGTAACTTCTATTTTTTGTACACCTCTTCATATTATGTTGGCACTTTATAAATAAGGGGTAATATTAATTAAAAAACCCAAACACAGCCTGTCATCTATACTGTTCTGTGGGAATGTGCTGACCTGCTTTTGATGTGTTATACAAATACGCATTATTTCAGTTTAGATGGGTTGCTCTTATTGCTGAACATTTAGCAATGCCTTTGAACTGTAGATAAGAGCACAACACAAATTACTCTTAGCAACAAATCCGAATCCTTCCTTAATTAAAATGGAAATAAATTAAATGTGGTACCTAATAAGTCAATGTTGGGAACATTTCCAGTTCTATAGCAGTTTTCTACAGTTGTAATGAATCAGCCCCTACAGCCCTCATCTCTGCAAAATTGCCTCTTGGTTGGATAAGCAGCAAGAAACTTTTGAAATACCGGTATGAATGGCTTCTTCAACCACGCTCTCCAGCTGGTAAATGCAAAATGTAATTTTATGAAAATGCTGTGTTCAACGCACTTTAAATGTAATATTAGCATTGAATTTAAGCATTATGACTTTTTTATTTGTATATTCAGTTAAAAAAAAAGAAGTATTAGTAAGTAGCACCTGAAGAGTTTTTAGCGAGTGCTTCTCATACGCCATTGTTGAAGTATATCGGATCATGCAGTTTGTAGGATTTGTATATTTTTTTTTAAGGTAATGTCTAGCAGATTACTTTATGGGCTGCAAGGACAGTTCTTGGAATATCATTGATGGCTAAAGAGCTAATACAAATACAAAATCTTTATTGCACCCCAAATACACCTTACTAATAGATTGCAATATACTCCTATGCATTACAGTGCACTTTGCTCTCATAAGTGTATCATGCACTTTAAATAAGATGCCAAATGCAAAGTATAGCAACATACATGGCAGTGTACAGCCATAGTGAAAAAGGTCCTATTAGTATTTAATATAACAGCTCATTTTATTATTACACAGGCAACAAATATAACTGCAAACAATGCAGTTCAGCTATAATAGCAATAACATGGTCTGGAATAAACTGTAACACTGCCAGAAGTAATACTGAGCAGCTGCAAAACTTTTGTACAGCCCTGAGCTTTTTCTTATTCCTCATACGCTTCTGTATACACATTTTCTCTGTTTCTGGTATTTATTGGTTGTTGTTTTACACTTTTATTCTACTAAAAGTTGTGTTATTTTGTGTATGTGTATAGCTTTTAATATATGGTATTTTAGGTATACATTGTTTGGCAATCTTTTAAGTCAGCAGGTGGTGCTTTAGTCTATTTTTCAGGTTTTAAAGGCATTCAGATAGCTTCTTTGAAGAAAAAGGATTGTTTTTTACTCAGATCATTGGCTCATCATTAAAGATTTATCTCAATGCATCGTAACTTATCAATTTTGTTGAAAACAAGTTTCAAAGTAAACAGTTCTTCTATACTTTCTCTTTAGCTAACCTTTGGTACTCTAGGAAAAACTTGTGATATTATTAATGTTATTTTAAATGTTAAATGGTACATTTTTATTTCTTGTATTCAGAAAGAAGAGAGCCAGAGGTATAAAAAAAACACATTTATTCAACATATTCCCCCCTGAGACTGATACACTTGGTACAGCATATTTGAAGCTTTTCTAGACTGCTCAAATAAAAGTCCTTCGGTTGGGCCACAAACCAGCTCTTAGCAGCATCTTTGACGTCAGAAATGTCCTCAAAACGTTGCCCCATGAGGTGTTTCTTTAAATTCGGAAACAGATAATAGTCCGAAGGGGCCAGGTCAGGTGAGTAGGGGGGATGGTGGACCAATTGTAAACCCAGGGATCTCAATTTGGCAGCCACAACGTTTGACGTGTGTGCAGGTGCATTGTCCTGCAAAAAAGGATCCCTTTGGTCAACTTTCCACGGTGTTTTGTCCTAATTGCCTCCTTCAGCTGGTCCAGGAGATTAGCATAATTCTGTCCGGTGATACTAGAGCCCTGAGGTAGGTAGTCCACCAACAGAATACTGTCTTTGTCCCAGAAAACAGACACCATGACTTCTTCGACCACGGGGACCCACTGTGGCGCCATTCCTCTGACTGTTCCTTGGTTTCAGGATCATAGATGTGGAGCCAGGTTTCATCCTCAGTCACTAACCTAGGCAAAAAGTCCTGTGCAGCTTCAAAATGGGCCAAAACGGCTTTGGATGCTTCAACCTTTTTCTCACTAAAGGGTACGCCTCTCTCCTGCGTTTGCGGGCAGTTCAGACGCTGGGCGTTCCTCTGTTTCCAAGCTTTATCAATTCTGTTCAATCAGGAAATAGCCTTTTTACCATCCCTATTTAGCTAGCTCAGACACAGCACTCAGTGTTCGTGCAACATGTCTCCACTAGGGCAGAGCCCTTAGTTATGTTGCGCTAGTTCCTGTACACCTGTTGGCCAATTCAGAGTTTCCTCTGTCCAGCTTTTGCATCAACCCTTCATTGTCCAGTCAGTTGTTTCCAGCCCATTCCCTTGTACTGTTTCAGTGTTTCTGTAAGTCTGTGGATATCTCTGAGTCACCTGTGACCCCTGTGTCACTAGTGTCTGTCTCCTGGATCCCTGGCAATTGACCCCTGATGTGTGACCTGACCTCTTTTGCTTGCTGCCTGCCTAAACCCCGGCCTTCCTTGACAATCCTTCTGCCTTGTGATTTGGTACTGTATTTTGCCCACCTGGGTGTGCCCAAGAACTGCAACCTGGCAGTAACCAGCAGTGCAACGTCCTCACCACCAGAGGCTTTTGAAAAGAGCTGGTTACTGCTTAGACTCTGTACCTTGGCCCTTCTCAGGGCTCACATAACTTCTATGCAAGCTGTAGCGCCCCCTAGTGGTCCTGTCTCAATGCGTGGCATATACCACTATACAGATGCATAGAGAGCTAGATGCTGAGGCCATCCAGCTGCCAAAGAGGATTGCCATCAGAGAATATGGCGCCTTCTAAAGATGCAGTGATGACAGGTCCCGGACGTGTCATTGCGGCAGGATGGCTGCAAATAGATAAGTATATGCCATAATCAACAAGTATGCCATGCATGTTGCTTATGGCAGTAGCTCAACATCTACCAATATGTTTAGTTCCACTTTCAAAACTCTGTAAATGATTACATTTCCTTCACGCAGGAGCCAAAATGTGCCTGTATTCTGGGAATGTTTATTTTCAGTTATTATATAAAAGGTTTCTTTTAAAAGAAATAGTAGGCTTAGCAGACTTATTGTTCGGCTTTACCTGTTTTCTGAATAAGGTTGACAGATAAAACTAGGCTCATCATATCTTCTGATGTCCTGTGACACCAGCATTGCCAGCAGCACAACACTGCAGATTAAAGATGTGTGTGTTGGGATGTGTCACGTGATTCCAATTATATCCATTATATGTAATCACTGGACTGTTACAATCACACAGATTTACCTACTTGAATCTCAGCCGTGTTTGTTCACTGAGGAGAGAAACTACCAGAAGCTGCCACACACATGACATTGAGAAAGTCAACTTAAAATGAGTTCATCTGCACATCAGCACAAGTTAAGATCACGCTCTGATCCCTGCACTTTATTCTGTACTTACTGAAGGGTGTGATTTTCCACGCATCACCGACTCTAACACGCTGATGTACCGAACAGCAGTTATAGACCGGTTTCTAAAATATGTGACAACAAATCAAATATTTGAAGAGTGCAAAGAAATGTAAAGCTTGTCTAAAAAATTAATTTTAATAAACAAAATGTGATAACCAATAGCAAACAATCATCAATTAATAGTGTCGAAGAAAGAAAATATTTTGGACATTCACAGTACACCTGGCTTGGTTTTGTTTTTTAGGAATGGGGTCTTAAAAGGGATATGTCTCATCATAACAGAGGTGAATCCGTAGCTTATTATTATATCCTATTACATTTTTATCATTACAACTGATCTTGTAGTACTTTTATTGGTGGATAGTATTCTTGATATTATTAGCAAAATGGCTGTATGTAATGCTTAAAACCCACCTGTACCCTGAAGCCTTTGTCATGTGTATATATCACTGGAGACCATCCCCATGGCCAAGAGGCCAAAAGAACTTTAGTAGAGACACCAAACTCTGTGTATAGCTCTGGTGTACATCCTCATGGCCAGCTAAGAGTTGATGCAGCCCAGAAACCAAGAGGCAATTTAGTAGAGACATCAAGTTTACTGGAAACCATCTGTATATAGCTTTGGTGTACATCCTCATGGCCAGCTAAGAGTTGATGCAGCTCAGAAACCAAGAGGCAATTTAGTAGAGACACCAAGTTTAGTGGAAACCATCTGTATATACCTTTGGTGGACATCTTCATGGCCAGCTAAGAGTTGATGCAGCCAAGAAGCATTTTAGCAGAGACACCAAGATCAGCAGGACTCATCATGGAGACATTCTAGTGTGGTCTTCTACAGACTGAGAACCTAAGGTCTTTCTACTGGTCTTCAGAGCCATATTTCTAGGCAAGATTCACCCTTGGCAAGACTGTGGTATAAAGTGAGAGCATAAAGATGTCTAACCTCAACCTGTAAAACTCTGCACCAGATCATCTCCACGATGACATGCTGTTGGTCTAAGCATTAGTATTTTTTCTAGCTTTTTAGAGGTTTATGCTGTGAATTACATTGAGATCATATCTACTAATCAGCTGCATATTGAGAATATATTGTGGTTTATTTAAATACAGGGTTCTCACCAATGGTATTTTTGACAAAACTGATGGTGAACATACAAATAGGTTAAGAATTTTTACTCTACGCTTGTGCAGGTTTACCTAACTCTAAATAAAGTAATGCAGTGTGCACTTTAAACAGCCAAAAGCAAGAGGTCTTGGTTTAATTTCTCCTGCACACCATTTAGCATTTATTGAACATGAAGAATCATTATTTAAAGTTTATCTAAAGCAAAATAAATTTAATAATTATATATTGTAGCACAACAGGTTTTCCAAGCTGCAGTAGCAAATGTAGCAATGAGGCCAGAGTGTTAGACTAAAGCTACGTACACACTTCCAATTATTATCGTTGGTAAACGAACGACGAACGATCGTATAGCACCGATCCTGTACATACAGATAACGACACGATCGTTCGCAGATATTGTACACACGATAGATGCGATCGTTTGAGCGATACAGGAAGTGACGTGCACCACAGGAAGTGAGCGAACGTTCGTTCACCGCGCATGCTCAGACCATGGACGATCAATGAACGACCGTACACACGATAGATGGTCAACGATCGTCGTCCAATCCGATCCGCCGGTCCGGTCGTTCATTTCCAACGACTATCCTCGTTCATCGGCGTCGTTGGTTACTTTTTTTACGAACGATTTTTGCCCAATCGATCGTTCGTCGTTCGTTCGTCGTTCATTTCCAACGATAAAAATTGGAAGTGTGTACGCAGCTTTATTCTTCAATACCAACTAACTGTGATTACTTGCTTTTGTTCAGAACCAAGGAGAACAATGTTCACTGATTAGTGATGCATTGTCTTTAAGAACAAGGGGATTCCTAAATTAGCAGATAATTATACATTATATAGACTTTGATGTCATTTTTTACAGTGCTTATTTGGGTGTTATACAATGGAACAAAATCCTATGACATTTAGATGTGTATAGAACAATCTTGGATATATAAGGTTTGATCATTTTGAACCTGGATTGTTCATATTCATTTTGAAGTTTCACGGCCAGCTTTTCTCAATCTTGATGACCTGGGAAAAAATTAGGTTAGTTTATTGGGGGTCAGTAGCAAAAGCCTGCTAAACTGGTTAGTGTTGGCTGGAATACCACTTTTATAAACAACTTGAAACATCATTAAAGTCATGCAGCTGGTTCTACCAAGTGGTGTTGACCCCAGGTATCTGAAAGAATTATGAAATTGGAGATTAATCAACCACAGTTTAAGGAACTCCTAGCAACCTCTACATGAACCCTGATGATCCATGAAACCCTGGTTGACAATGGTTGTTCCAAACCATATATTTTTATCATATTGTTTATACCAGTGAATTGTAGTTAAATAGAAATCACAACCAAAATATTTTTTTTCCATATGGTTCCCCTTTATGTCTACTAAAGCCAGTTTGGCTATGCAATTTTTCTCTCATTTTGTTGTCTGCAAACACTTTTTTTAGTGTTTGGTGACCACTTCGGTCACATTTGAAGAACACCCATAGTTCTTAGATAGTGACATTATTCTGATCTCTCATCCTAATATTATTTTCAATGTTATGAGCACTCCAGACTCTGCACCTTCCAGTCTAAGCTTTCCTTAATGGGAGATTGCAAGGTATTGATACCATGTTAGTCAAATTTAGATACTTGTTTACAATTGAAAGATATATTTAAGGATGAAATATTACAGAACTGCATTCATTTGTCATCTATATTTTCCTGTAGTTTATGTTTCAAATTGAAATAAAAAGAAAAGGGATGAAAGTGGAGGTTTTACGCCCATGGTCACTAATGATCCACATGAGACAAAGTTCCATATAATCCGGTTATTTGCTTGAGGCAGATGCTTAGATAATAAATGACCCACATCACTGCTTTTTGTGCCATTCTGCATCATGTATGCATTTATTGTGGCATTGCCAGGCCAGCCATGCTACAAAACATCCACTCTGTCCCAGGGAACAGCTTGCTTGCCTCCTGTAACACTCATTCAGCAGGGATGAAGTGCACGGGCACTGTTTTTCCTCCTAATTAAAAAGCCTTTGACACATGATGAGTTTGCCAGATCATGTGCCATACTGACAGTGTTGGGTGACATTAGGTGCCAGAGCTAGCAGCAGTGAGATATAACAGGCCTTTGCTGGGATCTCAGCACTGAATGCTGCTGATTGGATTGCAATTAGAGCTTGTTAGTACAGAATCGCTTCAATGACTTGGTGTGAGTGAGACAACTTTACACTGATGGGGCTGATGAGACCAAATGAGTATGATTTGCATATCTGGGTTTTGTGAAAGCTTTGAAAGCTATCCTAAATAAAAAAAGTTTACTAGTAAAGTTACAGCTATTGTCAAACTTATCCTGACTCTAGGTAACCTTGGACTTTTTGCTTGGTCCCTCCCCTTGTCCTGGAACCAAGACTCGTAATCTTTGTAATATTGACCTATCAATAGTTTTGGGGTTCATCAAGCTGCTGTCACTCAAACACAGTCATGTGCTTTATCAAAAAACTTAAAACTAAAAAATAATAGAAATTTGTTATTTAGATGCTTCCTGACCCTTGATGGATAATAGATGTTCTGCCAATATGGCTAAGCAATTGCTGACAACCTCCGGGAGTCTAGGTTTGGACCAGTGTCAACGGGCTTGGGCTGTGTTGATAAGTTTGGCTTTGACATCAGCTTGTGATGCTTCTCAGATCATTTAAAATGTATTCAAAGGTGCATATTGGTTGCTTTAAGCAGCTTCTGATGCAAAGCAAACCCATCAACACTGACCGATATATACAGTAGGTGTTATCGGTTTTGGCTATAGACAGGCCTTGGGATTATTTATATTTGCCTGGGAGGTTGGCTCATTTGTTTGTCACTAGTTTAATGTTATGGTCATGTGTGTTGATTTTGGAGACTACTTTAGCAGAGCTGTTGGTCTGGGGAACACATTCACTGTAATATAATATAATATAACATAATATAATATACTATAATATATTAAAATATAATATAATATATAATAATAATATACTATAACTTTCTTTCTTCCATATAAAACTCCCCTGAATCCTTTTTTGAACTCACCCCAAATTCCACCAAATCAGATGCTTACTTTTGTATTTCCATATCCCATTGTCACCAATAGGATTTACTCTTGCAGATATCAACTGACAAAATATCACTTCATCATAGTCTACCTTGGAGTCTGAAGTCTGAACAGGATATATCATACATCATGGCAACCAACCATATTCTTTATTATTTACCTGTTATTTTCTAAAGTCCTTTCCAAATGTGCACACAATATAAGAAAGAATATGGAGACAGCAATGTATGAACTAAATACTTGCTGAGTTGTTCTAAAAGATATATATCCAAACCAAAGTAGCACCGTCAACATTTTTTAAGAAAGAACACAATTGCCCATGTATGTATGAGATTGATGATGTGGGAAGAACTGGCAGTTATTTCAAACACTTTAATTACTGGTAACATGACGGGCACATAAAGCCTTAAAATGTCATCCATTCATAAGGCAAGTGATGGCAAAACGATTTCTGGAGCAAAGAACAAGCACGTTGTTTTCTTTCAGACTGGCTGATTTCTGCATGGATTAGTCAAGTCACATGAAAAATAAATTAATGGAAATTAATTTGTGTTTGTTTGATTAAAAGATCTAAAAACCCAGTATGAATTAGTCTGTTCATTAGAACTCATCACGTGTACTGGGCTTCATGAGCAAGGCTAGATAAAAGGGTCATAGGAAGAAATTGTTATTAAAATTATTTACATTCATGAAAAAATATATAAAAAATGTGGCTGGTTTCTCTTTGATGACATTTATTTTTTTCATTAATATCTCTCAACCACTTTTATGAATACTTGAAGGCTTTCCAGTTGAAGGTTACCAGTTACAGATTTAAATATGACCTGTATTATGGAAGTTGCGCCCAAAGTAATGCAAGCAGAGAACAAGGGACTAGTGACTTGTATGTATTGCCTGAGTTCTCCCTGCAGCTTATCTTTCCTCATTGCTGAATTGCCATGCCTTGTTCTGGCTCTGTGTGGCACCAGCCATCTTGGTAGAAACAGAGCTTTGTTTCCTCTATTGTTCCAGGGGAGGTAGAAAAAACACAGGTTCACAAAATGGAGAAAATAAAAGTAGAGAGATATTTGCGCTTCATGTCCACAGGTACAGCTTCCTCTGCGGCAAAGAGAACAGTGAACAGCACAGTAGTGACATTAATAATTATAACAAAAATTATTTGAGGACTGATTTGACTAACAACCATAGGCAGCAATGTCTTAGATTATCTCACACAACAGGGGTGCCTAGGCAGGAGACGTGTTTCAATTTTTAAAGAGACATTTATGGCAAAATTACGACAACATTTCTAGACGTTATCTATAGGATAGGAAAAAAAGAGTTGAAGTCCACATGATGGTACAAAGTAAGTAGACCAGCAGTGCTTAGGTGCCTTCCAGGAAAACTTTAGATGTTAACAAGGACAGTCTATCACATGCAATTAATTCTTCTCTGAATAAACTAGAGAGAAGGCTTACAGATATATAGTTTTATCCAAATCCAATCATAACAGGTCTTTACTTTTTTGTTTTCTGCTATTTGTACTAGAGCTGGCTTATAAGATGGATAGCTATGCAGAATTTTCAGTAAACTCCAAGTAATTGCAATGACAGCCAATGCACTCCAACACCTTGACAAATGGCCCCTGGGAACTTTCCAGTACAGGAATGCCTGTCTGACTTTTAAACTCTGGTCAGCAGGCTTTGATATGTACCAAATCCCACACTGTATAAACTGAAAAAGCAGATATTCCAAGAAGCCATTTGTCAAGTTGTTGGAGTATGTTACGTACTGATAATGGGAAGAAGACAGACAATGCTATACCTTGCCATATAGTGCTTCAATGATCCTTGTGTGAAAAATACACTATCATGGACTACTGGTTCCTGTGTTACTATTCCACCCCCTCCACCCGTAATCTAACTTTGCTGAAGCCCCTTTTCATTTGTGTGTGAGTATTCATTGAGGCCATGTGCAAAGCCTTGGGTCCGGATTTATTAACCTCCCCAGCAGTAAGCACGAGTGTGACTTGGGGCAAAAAAAAAGATGCTGAAAGCGGTAACCCTGAGTCACAATCGGGTAGCTAAAACAGTAAAAAACAATAGTAAATACAATGTTTCCTGATCTGCCGGCGACCTCCTTTGTCCTTCCCGTCTTCTGGCTTCCTCTGGCCGGCGTCCTCTGCATCTGATGAGTCACCCGGGAGTTCTCAGTGAGGTTGGTGCGTGCGGAAGTTGCCTTGAGGGAGTGGCGGGAATTTTCAATTATTTTGTATTGTATCCAATACAAAATAACTGCATTGAATGCAATACAGTGAATTTATATATCTAAAAGCAGTACATTGTCACAAAATCATGTAAAAAGCATGTCAAAATAATACATTAAAATGAAATAAACTTAATAATAAGTTTATTATTAAATTTATTTATTTTTTTATTTATTTAATTTAATATTTTGACATGATTTTGTGTTTTATTAGAAAACAAATTTTATTATACTCATACTCGAATTATACTGTAAAATACATTTTCATGAAAAACAATGTACCGCTTTTGGACATTTAAATCTTGACAGAAACGAACCACCCAGGAGGTTAAAGGTCTCCAAGGCTGGAGAGGATTCACTTTTATCAATGAAGCTGGGTGATCCAGCAAACCTGGAATGGATTTTTAAAAATACTTTTTCTATTTATTAGCAAATGTTTTCAATCCTAAACCAGATCCATTTCAGGTTTGCTGGATCACCCAGCTTCACTGATGAAAGTGTATACTCTCCAGCCTTGGAGACCTTTAATAAAACAGGGCCTATGAAGAGAGAGAGAGCTCTGTTTTCCTTGCATAGGTGGCTAGTTCAGTATGCTACTGAGTTAACCACTCAGGAAACCATCACGCTTTGCCAATAACGTAACCCCTGTACAGCACCAATGTTAAACCAACTATTTCAGAGTAATTGTCTACGTCTCACCAGCATCAATTTTTTCTACTAATAATAATACCCATTTTATAAACATTTTTATTACACAAGGTTGCTGGCCCCTTTAATTTCCTGGGGCTGGCTCGCCATGCTTCACTGCCGCCGGCACAAATAGGGTGGCATAGGGTAAAGTAATCTTCATTGTTTATTCAGAGCAGAAATGAGATTCTAGAGTCACCCATAACAAAACACAAAACGAGGAAAGGATTAGTTTGCTTCCTTTTAACTAAAGGGCTAATATCTCTCAGTCTGGCTCCCATCATAGATTTTCCATTCAGCGAGCTGCATTTATTCAGGAGGCACAAAATTTATTTTCCATTACTAGTGGGTTTTCCAGATTTTCCTCCTCTTTTACTTCATCTTTCTTCAATTTCACACACACTATCCTTCCAGTTCATTGAAATACAAAGTAGATTATCAGTCCTGCTTCAGATTCCCATTGCATTCAATGTGCTCCACTTGGCTTTTTAAAAGAAAAATCGTCTCCAGTTTATTTATCATGCTTTGCTGGAGGACATTAGGCACAGCTAATATTGTATTCCATTGTTTGCTTATATCCTGAGATATACATCCATGGCTTCATTTAATGCAGGGCAGCAAATTGAATAAAAGCAAGGCATAGCAAAATACAAAGCAAGCGCAGTGGTCTAAGTGCACCCTACATAAGAATTACATTCAACTTGTTGAGGGCAAGTAGAAGCACAGAGGTTTAACAAATATGCAATGTACTATTTGTTTATGGTTCCTTTAGTAGTATTACTGTGTTCAAGGAAAGCATGACCTCCTGGCATTGCTCTTTCCCTCTTCAGTGAAGAATACATAATTGTTTTAAGAGCAATCCTAAATCATAACATGTAGTAGAGCTAAGTAAAGTAAAGTCAGAATCTAACATGTGGGCTTTTAAAGCAGAACTAAACCTTTGTTTTGGGGTTTAGATATACTTTAGGAATAGCTTTTAGCATGTTCTTCCAGGATGCTGCACTTTTAGAAATCTAAGAGATTTAAAGCTCACGTGTGCCTAACCCGAAGCAACAGTTTCATTTTGAAGTCACTCTGTGGCAAAGAATAAATATATTTCCAAAAACATGTTTGTAATTCTCTTTCTTTGGTGGGCAGCAAGTTTGAACTTCACTGTTTGAATGAGCTTTAGGCTTTGGAAGGATCCTTAGTATCCATAGCTATTTGTTCTATTGAAAGTCTGTGTCCTCCTCAAGGTGGTAATGTTCCATCCATCAGCCCCAACATCAAAACATCAATACACATAGGACTTAATTTATTAAAGCTCTCCAAGACTGGATATGATGCACTACCATGGGAAAACCTAGGTGATCCAGCAAATTTGGAATGGATTTGGTCCATGATTAAATACATAGCAAATGACATCCTGTCCAGGTTTGCAGGATCATCCATAGTCTACCTTCCCCAGTCTTGGAGAGCTTCAATAAATCAAGCCCAGTGATGAACGTCCGGAAGGAGGAACCACAGTGGCATGACCAAGTATCCTGACTCACCTTGGATTGTGTTGGATGCTAAGGATTCCTCAGCAGTCAAATCTCTTAAATTGAAGTGATTGAGGTCTCACACCTGGTTATCTTTTTAAAGCCATGTACATCTGCATGTTCATTTTTATTAATGTTTGTTTCTTGGATAGAAAGCCTGGGGCTGTATTTTAGTAAATGACCATGGAGGGGACAGGAATAGCGACTAGACCATAGCCCTGTCTGTATATAGGGTTCAAAAAACAGCAGTCTGGAAATATAGCTCTTGCTAAGATTTTCTGCCTGCCACAGGTAAAAATTCAACCCAAAAGAAGACCCAGTGCATAAAAAAGAGACTTAGAGAAGAGAGACTAGAATAGAACAAGTTTTGCCTAGAGTTCAGCTTTCATTTTACGTAGATGGCAGATTCCTTTTTTT
>NC_092858.1:16032000-16157553 GCF_032062135.1 Pyxicephalus adspersus
TATATATATGTGTGTGTGTGTATATATCAATTCATTTGTATTTGCAACATTTTCCAAGGAGCTTTAGGAGAAAATAATGAACAAAGCAATTACATTTTTTTTAAACAGGGACAACAATAAGGTCAAAATAATTACACAAAATTATAAATAAATCCAATATAACTAGACACAGAGCTGAACTAAATGTGGACTGATATTTTTTCTTTATGTTTAATATTTAATGTTGCTGTATAAAGATATTAGGTGCTAATTGATGCATTTGTTTGCTACATAATTTCAAAAGCCTTGCATCAGTAGCTATTATATTACAGACATCGAAGCAGAATATTTTAAACTCGGAGTCATTAATCATACATTTTCACCTTTTACTAAGGGCAGGAAAATCCAATAGAAGGTGAATTGCATTACTGACAACCCAGGTCAAACGAGAGTAGGGGAAATTAACAAATCCTTACATTTGAAAAAGTACAGTGGAGTAGAAAAATGTATTTCCAGTGGATTTGTCTTTTCAAAGCAGCCCTTTATGTTCCTAGTTGTGAAGCTGCTTTTATGTATGACTCTTACATTGTAATTGTGCTATTTGTTGCAGTGTGCTCAATAACTTTGTCCATAACCAACTGATCATTATCTAAAAGAACGGAACACTAATACACCTTGTTTACCAAGACTGCTATTTGGAGCACTTAACTGTATTATCCTTTTTAGAGAGATAATAGATTTTTTTCTCTCTACAGATAACATACTTATTTTTCAAATGTAACTTAAAGTGAACCAATGGACTCATTTTAATATATTCTGAACAAGCATTATTAAAAACCCTCACCTACCTCTGTAGCTATCACCATTCTGGAGGCACAGAACTCCTATTTTATTTTTTTCTGTTGCTTTCAATTAAACCAAAATTTTTGCAGCCTTATAACGGTTGCTTTACGTTTTTATGGACTGACAAACCTGGCTTTAGTATGTTTGTTGTATCTAAGGACTTTTAATCACAAAATAAGCAGCTAGAAAGGTCAGGGATGCCTTGATTTAAAGCCCTTTTTAGAAATATGTTAATATTTCAATGACCATAGCCTGGGAGAACATGTAAATTTTACAGGTGCTAGGATAAATATTGAGGTTGACACCTGATGATCCCATTGTGATACAATTAGTGGCATAGTAGGGATTCATTAGCTTTAGGCTATATTTACACAAAGGTTGTGGTCCGATTACCGATTCCTCATTGACTATTGACTATTGACAATGACTACTGTGAGTCCGGTGTTTCTCAACCTTTTTTTGGCATGAAGGAACCACTTGAAGTAAAATTGTATGAAGTATTTTCTACCGTACCATGGCGGTTATAAATCTGAACCCAATTTCTATTTCAAGCTTGCTTTGTGTATTGAGGCATGGTAAGGGTTGAAGCTGAAATCTACAACTGTCAAGGTATATGCTAGTCTCCTAAAGCTTGAAGAATCCTTGGCAATATCAGGAGAAACCCTAAGGTTCCATAGGAGTATGTTAAGTGTTAATATATATTTTCAATGTTTTCAGTTGCAGTTTGGTCAAACTTTCAAAACGTTTGGGAGTCTTTAAAATGTAGGCATTTCTGAACCAGCAGTTCCACTGAATTCAATAGAAGTCTGAACCAGGTTCCAAAACAATGTATATTAAAGGCGTGCTGGTATTGCAAAATGTGTGTTTGGGAAACTCCTGGCAGCCCTACTTGATGAGATAAATGGATCAAAAAAACAGCCTGCTAGAGAAACTAAGATTAAATGGTGGGGCCTGGTGATAATGGGAGTCAATGGGTGGGTTAAACAACAATAGAAACAGATATAAGACAAAGCATCCTTTGGGCCTTTTCTCCTAGTAGCTTTTTGGAAATCCTGATGGAAATCCAAACCACCTACAATAAAACTGCAGTGGGACTGCAGTGTGGGAGCAATAAATCCATGCAATAGGAATACGAAAAGATTGGTTAAGATTCTGGTTCCATTCGGGCTAACTGTATTATGTCTGCTTCGTTGATCTTCAGTACTTACTACCTGTTGTTTCTAAATCTCATAAACCTCTATGGGTGGTATTCCCATACAGGCCATAGAGATAAAGGCAGGAAGAACAGCAGGCTATTTTTAAAAACATGAAATGAGCATATTAGTGCAGTTCAGGTCTACAGTAACATGCACTGATGATCTTCCTAAATGCTCTTGAACTGGTCGTAAAGGTGCTTGGAAATGTAATGTGTTCATCAGCCTTGCAGTGAGATTATTTTTCTTACTGAAGATAAATGTATATTTCTGTGTTCCTGGCACAGTTAATGCTCCTTATGGCTTCATAGCCCACTTTCATGAATATAGCTGATGTCTTTAGAGTTGCTTTCTTTTACTCAGGATTGCACTCAGATAGAGTACTTACACTGATTGCATGGGAGAAAATTCATTGCAGTTCATCTAGAACAGCTCTGTGTTTATAATATAGTCTTATTTTTCTGTGCAATCGGTCTCTCAGGAGAGGTTTATTTTATATTAATTTGTCTTGATCATTTATTTGACATGTCTGGGTGTTTTTAAAGTGAACCTGCATTGCATTAATCACACAGAGCCTTATTTGCTTAACTCCGGCTTAAGCAACTGGTTAGGAGTCAATGTCAAAGGATGGAAAATGCAGGATGGTTTTTACTTTAGTTTGAGAATTCAGTAGCAGGAGAAAGGGGATGGGGTTTGCAGTTACTCTTTTACATACAGATAAAACTGGCTCTCTAGAACTTGTTTGAATCACATAGTCCGCAGCAGCAGTGATAAACACCACTTTGGGCTTGCCAACAACAGTCTAAGGTAGTGTTTTCAACCAGGGTTCTGCGGAACCTTAGGGTTTCTCTAGATGTTGCCAAGGGTTCTTTGAGCTTTGAGAAACTTGTGCCTCTCAAATATGTTCTGACTGATCTGTTTAGATCAACCGACACCAGTAGTCTTTTTGGCTGTCTGTAAGAATGACACTCTTCTCATTGGCCAGCAATGTAAAAAGCATTCTTCCCCGTGACCACTAGGTTAATGTACTGTGAGCTGTGGATATATTAATTAGCATGGGGTTCCCTGAAGACCTTAAAGTTATTTCAAAGGTTCATCCATGGTAAAAAAGTTGTTTGGACTTCCCAGGTTTGGAGGACCCTAAGCACTATATTTTGCCATTCCGAGCTTTTCTCAAATAGGAATAAATGACCAGAATTAGAGAATAATATTCCAAACTCTGATCTTGATCAGAAACCTAAAAATCAATTGCTTACGTTGCGTTGTTGCTGAACATTTTATTAGATTAAAACTGAATATCATCCAGTTTGTGTTATCTCTAAGGCCTAAAGAAGTGGGTCTGGTGGGAGCTTAGGTGTCTTAAAGGAAGGCTAAGGAAATTCACTGAACACCAAAGTTTTCCATCCAGTACCAATATATGAAACAGAAATAGGTCTAGCAAAAGGTCTTCTTTAATTCATCATTTAAAAAAAAATGCATCTATATTATAAAATATCTAAATTTGCCTGATTGCTCTTTACACCGTTTTCAGTCTAACACTGTGAGCTTATGGTAGAAAAATAATGAATTTGTCAGTGTGCTGTTGCTCCTTTGTCTTCCATTCACAGTCCATGGGTTGAAAGCTAACTTAGGAATCAGAACTACAGCTATTTTATTCTGTATAGGGATGTTGAACATGAAAGATGCTTGCATCTATAAGAGTAAATTAGGACATGCGTTTATTTGAGATCCTGGGATTTTGATGCTGCCTAGACTTCTACTTCAGTCTGTACTGTCAATCCACATTATATATGGAATGGTTTGGCAAAAATACAAAGTTATTTTAGAACGTCATATTCTATTGATTCTTAAACAGTAGATAGACAAGAGGTAAAAGGAGCCTAATTAAAGAAATTCTATCTTCATATGTTTTTCACTATGACACATGATTTTTCAAACTTGCATTCCAGAAGAAAATCAATAGCTGTTAATGTAAAGAGCTATATTACAAAAGATGTTACATTTATGATAAACTGACAAATGCTGGTGGGAAAATGACCCAAAAATAAAAAAGTAAAAAATTAATTATGGCAACTTAAGGTTGATCCCTTTTTTCCTATCGATGGCAAAGTTACAAGTTCACTTTAATAGCCCTCTGCCGAGAAGTACATGGCCCCCCTGACCCAATGGGATCAGGGAAAGATAGCACCGTGTAAGGTATTTCACTTGGAGCTTACACAAGATTGAAGTCCCTTACTGCCTAGTGTGATAGCAAATACACAACTTTGAAAATTAGTAAAAATAGTTTATATATATTTATATATATTTTTATATATAAATGTACATATATTTATATATATGTATTTGTATGTGTATGTGTATATATATATATATATATATATATGTATTATAATATAATATATGTATTATTTGTAAATGTGTTCTGCATGGGCATAACATAGATTTGCATTAAAGAAGATTCCATCTTTTTTTGGACAATGAGATAAGTGTTTTTTATTGTCAGTTTAAAGCAGTAAAAAAGACACTTATCTTTTGGTCTAAGCCATTAGTCGTCCCACAATCCTAGTCCAATTGGTGCTGTGCTGTCCCCTCTACCTTCTTCTTATGTGACATATATATTCCAGGGGATTACAGGTTACCCATTCAGTCTTCATGGCTATGGAGGTAAAGAAGGAAGGGAAGAAGTCTCTCCTTCAAATTAAAAAAAGTATGATATATAATATATATATTATAACCTTGGTGATTCCCTAATTTCCTATCCTAGTGACTATACATAAAGGAAGGTGGCACTACACCCAATGGAGGCATATTCAGAAATGAAGCACCAAAAAAAACACTAACCCTTTTCTGATCTCTTCAAATGAAATAAAAAAGAAGAATGGACTCCACTTTAATGCTGAATTTGTAATTCCAACAAATGGCAATAGTGTTAATACCACTTTGCCACGCCATATTATTATTAGAATTTGAATTGCAGATGGCTGTTACAATTCTGTGCATGATATTTCCTTTTACAGCTTCGGAACACACACAGAGCCGTCGTTTGCGCGGTGTATTATGACAAATCATGTCTTTTGTGATTGTCTACTGAAACATGTGTTTTAATTACATATATGGTGTTTATTTCTTGTCACAAATGAACTTCGGGAGGAATGGTTGGATGTAGTGAAATTAGCCATGTATAAATAATAATCACTAATTATAGTATTTGTCACCCTCGGATTTCTGAATTATCTAATGGATTCCAGTGTCTAACTTGCGGAGAGGTTCTTACCTGAAGAAAAGATGACAAACTGCAGGGATTTCATTCATGGCTGAATCTCACAGAAATGTATATGCTAATTATAGCAGAAAATAGAATGGTGATTTAGGTTTCATGCTGGTCATACACGTGGAGGTTTTGCAGCATTCAAGGAGTTTTTTTTTTTTGAGTTTTGATTGAAAAAACAGAATTGAAGTTTCAGAATCTGGCGTCCGTAGTTATAATAACAGTGACCAAATTTAAAAAAAAACTGTTGGTTACACCAACAGAAAGAACCTTTGACTTTATTCAAAAATATAATATAAGTAAAATTATTAGAAGCAGATTGGACTTCTCAATTTATTAGCATTGTTTTCCTAATATTGAAATGTAAGGGCTCATTCACACAATAATGTATCAATGAACTACTGATGAACATCTTTACTATAGACATATCTATAACTAAAAAATAAAGAACACTTGCCACGTGGCAATGATGGCATTTGCTTCATGAATCTTGTTACATACATGGAAGGAGAAAAAAAGATTCCAACGTTGGTGCTAGAAAAAAAACACCATGGCATTAATGGAGAGAAATAATTGCCTATTGGGCAGAGGGAAGAAATTGACTCAGTGATGGAAGAATGTTATAGGTCGCCTCCTCCTTGAAAGATTACCTGAGGCACAGATTCCAAGTGACCCCCTGGGTTTCACCAGTGCACCCCACAAGAAGTGTTTGATTATTGGCTAACAGACTACTTTGCTGCAAGGTGGTCACCATGTCATGGACCCCAGGCTCTCCCCACCAGGGGATTATAGGGATCAGATGACTTCAGTGTAGGAATGGCTATCAGGCAGGAACACAGCAAGTAAAGGCGAAGTAGTTAAGCAGACCAAGGTCAAGGCAGGCGACAATCACAAGCAGAGAAGAGGTAAAACCGAGGTCAAATCCAGAAAAGAGAAAAAGCTTGCAGAGTAGCAGGGAATACACTGAGAATCTAGAAACCTGAGCCTGGAACTGAGGAGGTTTAATTGAGCCTAGCAGCCAATAGCAGGACAGCATTGACTCAGGATACAATCTGCTCATTGGCTGCAACACATACTTCATAATCTCTGTGGCCAGCTTCAGTTTCTGTGCAGGGGATGCCAGGAACAGTGGATCTGCGAGTGGTAACAAAGTCCCTGCAAGAACCCCTGAAGAGCTTAATAGGTTGGCCATCTTTTGATACCTGTGGTGGACAATTTGGCCCGGCAGCTCCCCATTTTAATCTTTGTCCTCACATGTTCTTTACCTGCAGGAAATCAGGAATAGCATCATAGCTTTTAGGAAGAATTACCAATGAGAAAAACCGCAGTAAACAATATTATGCAGGAAGAATGAGGAAGAAGAGATCCCCATGTAGAGATTCTGTCTCTAAAGGGTTCAATAATAAACTGTGTGATAATTATTTCATACACACATAATCTGTGCACTGCCTGTAGAGTCTTTCTCTCCATAGGCTGGATTCCAATCTGCAAGCACTTCGGATAAAACAGATACTGTAGCAGTTAAATCATACATTTGCCAGAAGTCTAAGAGCCTACAGGTAATAGATTTATAAACACGTGGACTCCACGGCCTTCTCTACGCCTCCATTTGGTTTTCATCTCATATTGATTTCTTGATTTACTGTAATAACTGCGATACTATTGCATTCAGCACAACAGTGGAATATTATAAGGGTTGTGAGCTGGCCAGAGAAGCAGAACACACTGTTGTAAATAACTTAATCTACTTTACTGTGCATTCTGACATGTCAACCTTCTCCTGATTGGTTTCTCAGACATTTAATTATAATGACAGTGCAGAGTAAGAACACAACTCCTTAAAATGATGCTTTCAGTTGGACAAAGTCTATTATCCATTCATCAACTCACCATACACTTGTCATCAGAACGCTTAAAGTGAAATTTTATTCATTTTAATTTATTTTACATGTTTGTCTGCAAAAGTCCCTGACCTTATCTTTTCTGATTTGTTTTCTGTGTTTGACATTTCTTGACCATATGGCTAATCTCAACTAATTTCTTTTACCCTGTCCATTTTTTTAACTTTTTGGCCACTGTGTCAGTCCTTTTGGGCAGTGGGCCTGACTTTCCATGACTTTATGTATATACAATTACTCCCCTGTAAAATGCCCCCTACTGGTCACTAAGGTAGTCCTTTTGGGCAAAGGGACCTGACTTTCTCTAGTTTCATGACTAAGGTCCACAGCCATGTGATAATGCTGGGCCAATCACCAAGCATCAGATCTGCAACATGAGTTTATGGAAAGTGAGTAATCATATCTCTATACGTAGAAATATTAAGTTCATGAGATAGTAGGGCAACCAAGGTAAGGTGAATACAAGAGGAGGCTGCTTGGTAAATTGAACCTATATGACAAATACAGTCATACGCCAAAGTGTAAGTCCATCAAAATTTTGAAAGTCAACTTTTTAGTGCTATCCGAGGCAACCATTATAGAGGATTCCCATTTACCTAATGTCCTTGTGACAAATGATTCATCATACAGCAACTGGCCAGGATGCAGACAGAAAAAGTTACAAAAATCTAATAAAAGTTTTTGTTCACTCTCTAAATTAAAAAAACAAAAAAAAAAAAAGTTGGGACATCTACAATAGAAGAGGGAAGCTTAGGTCATGTACGACTACTTTGAAGCAGGAACGAAAGTCTGAAAGTACTCACCTACACCCCAGAGATGTAAGGTCTGTGAACAAGCTCTGCCGACACTGACATCTTCTTCCAAGCTTCTTCTGGGATTGGGATCTCTTCTCATTTTAGATGGTGTTGGATAATAGGTTTCCTGGAAGTTATCTCTCCATCAGATATCATATGTGAATCTCAATGTACTGTATAAGAAAACTGTGACAAGGAAGGTAGCAAATTTTTATTACAGAAATGCCATAGTACATCTCTTCAGTATTAAGATATCTTCTTGTTTTCAATGTTTTTGTTCCAAGGTCACACTTTTTTCTGTAACAGTGGAAATGCTGGATTCCCCTTTTAAGGAGACAATACTCAACATAATATTGTATTTTTACTGTAACCCTTCTTGTTGTGATTGGTTGCTTTGCTTTGAATAATTATGTAGGCAGGTGGGCAAGTAGAACCTGAAATCACAAATACCAGTCTATTAAACAACAACCCCTCTTTAATAGGCAACAAACTGATCTGGGGATATTTTTACAATTAAATTAGGTGTAATTTTGTAATAGGGTTACATGTCATTATAACCTTTTAACTGATCCTAAATGATGTTTTTCTTTGTGTTTATTTGATAGTAAAAAACCATCATGTAAATCTACGTACTGAGCTCTGAAGTTTACATTAGTATCTGTGCCCAGGGCACATTTTGTTTCTGTCTGCTTGAAATAGATTTGTTTTCTTGAATACTTTCATTTTTTTTCTTTTTTTTTTCTTTTTTAGCATTCGCTAGTGTTTACCGTTTTGAAATCCATGTTTATTTACTGAGAGAAGAACAATCTTTCTCTGGAATTTTGCCTACGAGAACAGACTAATACAGTACACACATTTATTGGTGACAATAAAAGTCAAATTTAATCAAGGAAGTTGAAGAAAACACAAGGAACACAAAACTGTATCTGCCGGGAAGTTGATGTTGCTAAGTGAGGTAAGCTAAAAATAGTTTGTAGAATAAAAAATGTAATAGCTCTGGGAGTTTTATGTGCTATGATTCAGATGGCATTGTGACCTGGGGTTTTCAAGCCGGAGAGGAACTAAAAGTTCTAGGATGTTTGATGAGGCCAGAAGGTGCCCATTCCTAATAGGAATAAAGTTGGCTAACTATAATTTTCAGTAAGCTTATGGTTAGACAGCTGTTTGAGACTTCAACTGTTTAAAGATCTGCTTAGTTGATGGGATTGGGCATTTTGACCTCTGCCAAGTGGGGTCTGTAGGCCATACAGGCTTTTGTTTAGACAGTATGGTGCAGCAGAGTGGGGTTCATGCTATGTGTTGCATTAAGGATCTGGCTTCTTTTTTATTGTCTCAATACACAGATCTTCCCCTATAGGACAAAGGTCTAATGCAGACATTTTCATCCAGGGATTCATGGAACACTAGACTTCCTCCTGTGGTTGTTAGTGGTTCCTTTATCTTTGGGTGATTGACTTCCCATCTTATGGTGCCTGCATATTTCCAGGTTCAATGTCATTTGGCAGAGTTAAATCAAATGGGGGCTCTACCATTTAGCAGAGCCAGTAGGGTGACACCAGTGATTTTTTAGCTGTCCCGAAGGTTGGTCTTTTGTCCAACACTGCAAGCGGTATTCTTTTTGAATTATTAATGTAGTGGGGACATTCTTCTTCTGCTCCAAGTAAACAGATAAAATGCATTCTTGTTTCACTGTCTGAATATTGGTAAAAAATATATTCTGGAGGAACCAACTGGGTATTAAGGCTTTAAAGTAAAAATAACAGTGACTGTTGATCCAGGGAATATCTGATTGCCTCATGGAATCAGGAAGGAATTTTCTTCCCCTGTTGAAGCAAATTGTAATAGGGTTTTTTTTGCCTTCCTCTGGACCAACTATGTCTTATAGGGTTTTATATCTGGGATATGTTTATTTCCCCAGTGGTTGAACTTGATGGACTTNTGTCTTTTTTTAACCTAACCTAACTATTTAACTATGTAACCAAATTCATATGGCTCTATTTATAAAGCAGCGAATCCGACATTCCCTAAGTCATTCCCTGGTGGGGATCAATTACTGCCATTGAAACACATGGACCTGAAAGATTCACCACAAAGGAATGTCTGAGGAAAAGTCTGATTCTCTGCTTTATAAATAGAGCATATAACATTGTGTTCAAGAATAGGCAGCCGAAAGACCAGGGGTGCAGCATTGTTTGTGGTCGTCCTGCAGGGGATCTCCATTACTTACCTACTATGCCTTTTTCTTCATTGTGTCTCTGTGTGGACGCAGCCATCTTGGTAAAGGCAGGACATGCCTTCCTCATGTCAGAACCTCCAGCAAGCGCAACCGTGAGCATCACAATACAAAAAGAGGAGTGCCTAGGTACACTCACATTCCATTTCATTTTTGTTCCAAAAAGGAATACTTTCCTTAACTTTAGATACAGATGACTAGTTACACAAATCACAAATAGTCCTTAGTTCATTGCAATTCAGTTTTAAGTAGTTAATTGTCGTAGAGTGGGCGTGTGATCTCCTATGCCTTCCTTGCCCTAAGATTTAGCATTCCCTGATCAAATAATTTGGCTAATGTGATACCAAGGCAGTCTAGCTGAATGGGGTAGAAATAGCTAATGATATACTTATGTCTTATTTTATAGAAGTGCAGGTATTTGTAACAGCTAATGGGTAGAACTTAGCATGAACAGTACCCCTGCAAATTTCTAAAACATCAACCCATGCATCTTTATATTGAACAATATACTACAAATCCACTATAATGGCTTTTCACATATAATCAGGATTATGTAGGGTCTTCATAGGTCTTACTAAAGCATTTGAAAAACAAGGCCAATGCAAATACAATGCCAAATGTTTCGGCAATAATATAAGAGGTGCAGAGAGATGAATATGGTTGGTGTGTGTTTATGAAAAAAAGCTGAATAAATACCCTGAGGATTAACCTTGAGCTAGATGCGATAATTGCTTTTGAAGTAATTAAAATGACTTTTCTCTACAGAAATGAGGAATAGGTGTTATTTTGCTTCCTGTGTTCAAAAGGAAATAAGTTGCTAAATGAAAAGGGCTTTGTGCATGGACAGTTACGTATTTGTTGTTACAGAGGCTATCCCTATTTTTAGTATTGCTGCTAGTATTTGCAGAGAATTCTGTGTGACATTTAAAGAGAATCTGTCATAACAAAAAAAGATAATTGGGATCTGACAGCCCTGCATCATAGATTCTGCCATCCCTTCTTCTGCAATCTAATCCTCACACCTCCAACTTTGCCTTTTCTTGGTTCTTTTTTCTCCCCTCATTTCCATTTTAGTTGCATACCTTTTTTAGACTCTGTGACATTGTTACTTTGACATTGTTTTTTGCTTTGATGTACAGTGCAGGCCGATTGTGGCTGATATAGGAGATTGAGAGAGTGCCGTACGGGGGGGGACATATGGAGCTGCAAAGTGTGCCACTCCGGGAGGGCCCCGGACCCAGCTATGTTCTCCACAGGGACCCACTGCCACTGGTGATGTACATAGCTTTTCAATGACACCACATCTAGCCTCTGGACATTTCTGAAGAGTTTTCATTCCTGATGTAAGCATTGGGCTGACTTTTAGAAGAAGTTATGCAAATATACAAAAGTGCTAACATTGTATATGTGAAGCTGAATCTTCCTAGGTAAAAGAACCAAAATCTAATAAAGTAAAAAAAGTAATAAAGGGACAGGGCAAGAACGTTAGAGCTGGGGAGGAAAGGAATAAGTGATGGGAGAGGTAGACTCTATCTGATTCCAATGCACCCTGCATGAATCTCACAGTGTGGTATAAAATAAGAGCAACAATGTTATGTAACAGCTGGCCAAATAAATCACAGGGTTTCGTCCAGGATGACAGCTACATTTGCCCCAGATACAGGTTATACGCAGAGTATTTTTCTGTTTAGTCAAATTTCCTTTTGACCTGAAGGTGGTGTTTAAGTACCAGGCTGAATGACAATGAGCTTCTTGGCCAGGTGGGGGAGCTAAAAAGGCCTGGGTATGATCAGGTGTAACTGTCTCACTTGAAATGCATCCTGGAAATTAGGCTGGGGATATAAACTCCCAGCCTGCTTATTCCTGGGGCTCTGTCTTGGCTGATGAGCTGGGGGAAGGTCCAAGGTGAACTGTGAGTAAAGACAGACCATTGCAAAAGATATATGGTTAGGGCTTTAGAATCCTGCACAGCACTAGATTGCTAGTTAAGGGAACTAACAGTGAGTTAGTGGCCAAGTGGCCAGGTTTTATTTTTGCTGCTGGTTTTATTTTGCCTGTTTTTGTGTGGAAATAGTATTAAGTAAAATAAACCCTTGATGCACTTTTAACCTACTGGCCTGGTTTCCTGCTTGAAACACAGTTAATACAAAAGGGAACCCTGTATAACCATATAAGACTGAAGAAAAGACTGGACTTCAGCCGTAACTGTTGCAAAAAGCTTTTTTTTTCTTAGATTTAGAGTGGAGAAGAGGAAGGATTGATTGCAGAAATTTGCCCCACCTCCTATCTTTTAGAAAAAGCTTTTCCAAACAGAATGTAAGAGTAACAGCAAAACTGTGATTTTTCTTT
This sequence comes from Pyxicephalus adspersus, assembly GCF_032062135.1. NCBI lineage: Eukaryota > Metazoa > Chordata > Amphibia > Anura > Pyxicephalidae > Pyxicephalus > Pyxicephalus adspersus. Next base: position 16,044,558 of record NC_092858.1, read on the forward strand.
CATATAAAAGGAAAGCTAGAACTGTGTATTTCTGTGTCCCTGTTGCAGATTTTCCCTTACTCTTCTGTCTTTTCAAAGCAGTGTCACCAGTTCAAAAAGTAAAGGGATATCTCTAATCTCTGTTGGAGATCGGCAGCACTGAAGTGCAACACAAGATCAAAATAGGCAAAATCAAGTAATATGTCACACAAATAAAAACTTAACAGCAGTTTAGGATATGTGGTGCTTTAGCAAACAAAATGCCATTCATTAAGGGTTTGCATCTTCTTTAGCACTGATGGAGCTGCCGGCCAAATCCCGATTCCCGTAGGACCCATGCACATCTGTCCACTGAATTACCGCATGAATGTAACAGGTTAACATTGAGGTTCTCCACAGCCCTACTGATTTATTACATCTGGTCATTGGAATCATTAGAAGGACCCAGAGATAAAAAGAACTCTGAATGTTAAGCACCAAAAACCCTTTAGCCTTTATGTAATGGCCTTTCCAAAAATTTACATGCAAACTGTGATGTTGGGTTGACAGTGGATATGAGCACTGCCTGGTCTGCACCCCTTTGGGTTTGCCATTTTGAAAGATCCTAGTAGTATTTGTGGCTATTTCTGTTGGTTTTAATACCTGGTAGATATGATTTAAGATATACCGGTCTCATTAGTCCTAAGGGAGCTTATGTTGCGAAACGCGTCAAACACTGTAAGATTGGATGTACAAACTATGTTTCTGTAACAGCTAACGTATCTTTAATCATAAATTAAATAAATATTTGATTCCCTTTTGGTTTAACATTCGTTCCTTTAAGGTGTTGAGGATAAATGACATCACAGCAAACATAATATGCATTAACCTAAATCCTCCATTAATGCTTGTGGTTACATTGAACATTTACAGGTAAATGTAATGCAGAGCTAAACACATCCCATATGTAGATGGAAACTCCAATGAGTAATAAAGATGAATCTGCCACCATTTATAGACAAGATGAATTGTATGTTTCTACTTAATAAAGCACACATTTTCGGTGACAAATCCCCTTACAGCTAAGAGGCTGTTATGTGAATAAATGAAATGCGGAAGCATGCTTTTGAGCCTATGAAAGCATTTCATCTTTCTGAAGTAGGACCCCGCCTGGGAATAAGAGTTTAGATACACACACTCTTTACGCACAATCTCTCTCGTCTGTCTCCCAACTTTGTTGTGACATTTGGCCAGATGTGCATTGAGCTTGTAAAATTTGCTTAGCCTCATTGAAAGGAATATTTATTAGAAAGCCATGGGATAGCTCCATTTGATAAGCCAGATATTTATTATCTATGGGGTTGTCCTAGATTTCCGAACAATGCAATGTAGGAATTTAGCAGCAGTGTGCCCTGGGGCAGTTGAATTTCTGTATCTCAGAATGGGGTTTTCTTAGATCTGGTGTGCTTTGGGAAAATGCCAAATGTAACATAAAGCAGAGCAAAAGGCATTTACAGAATTTTTGCCCAAATATGTTTTTTTTTTTTTTTTTTCATTTGGTTGCTTTGGGGGACCACAAGGCCATGTTCAGACTGGCAATGAAGTTGCAGTGTGATTAGCACTTCCCAATGTCAGTGAACCACTGCCTTGGGGGAGCCCATAGACAATGAATCGGGGTGGCAATGAGCAGTACAGTACCACTCACTACCATCTGCTAACAAATCTGCAGATGCTGTTACTTTAAGAACCAACGCTGTGGTGTTAATGACCAACAGCTGGCAAAGTGCCAGCCACTGGGAGCCACATGGAATCACTCAATATAAAGGTAGGTCTGAACCTGCTCTAAATGTATACCACATGTTGTGCCACATGGCTAGCCATGGCATTAATGCAGGTTAAGCCACACATGGTGTATGCACATTAACTGGAAATTCTCACATCAGTAAGAAAAATCTAAAGCTGTCCAAAAACATGGCCATCTATATTGTTAAGCTTATTCAACCCACAGAGAATTCCAAGTTTGGTAGCACAATGGCTCAGTTGTAAGCCTTTGCAGCGCTGGGTCGAATCTCGGTCAGGACAGTATCTGCATGGAGTTTGCAGGTTCTCCCTGTATCTGCTTGGGTTCCCTTCCACATTCCAAAAACATGCAGTTAGGTTTATTGGCTTAGACCTTAGATTGTATTAAAGACATATGACTATGGTAGGGACACTAGATTGAGAGCTCATCTGGGGGACAGTTAGTGACATGACTGTGGACTTTGCACAGCGCTGCATAATATGTTGTAATATTAAATGTGTAATAATGTAAATAAAAGGAATCTACATGCCCCAAGTTTGATCCACTACCAAAATTCAGTCAATGCTTAAGTCAAAACTGACTAACAAATTGACAGTTTAGATGAAGATTTTGGCAAATTGATAATAAATATAAGATATGGCAATTTTTTCTAAAGTGATCCTATTTTTGTCACTATACAGCAAAAATAAAAAGAACTTTGTAAATGATCAAGCAAGAAAATTGGTTTTTAGGCAGGTCTAAAGTATGTGTTGTGATAGGTAGGTTTCTTTAATATGTAAATACTTTTGATGATGTTGCATAAAGTCAGTCTACTGCATGAAGCCTTAAAATTGTGTGATCTCACAAAATGGTAGGAAAAGAATGATACCAAAAATTGTCTATACGTGACACTTTAAAAGCCACTCACAAATATGTGTTGCACAATCAGTGTTTATACATGCATGTACATGTTATGCAATTTATTGGATCATATGTGCCAGGGTACTTATTGCATTTTGTTTTTGTTTGCATTTTATACAATAACATGTATGTTACATTTACATTTTAGTTAAATTTATTGTTATCACACGGGGGTTAAAAAGCATCCTATGTGATAACTTTGAAAGATGATGGATAGTCTTTATTAGGACATTGGAGGCTCTATTTATAAAACAGGGAATCTTACATTCCTTTAAACATTTCCTGGTGGGAATCTTCCAGGTCTGGTTGTTTCAATGACAGTAATTGATTCCCACCAGGGAATGTTTGAGGGAATGTTTGATTTGATTCCCTGTTTTATAAATAGAGCCATAGTGTTTGCCGGAGCCCTAAAATCTCCCAGCAAAGACCACACTGGATCGGCTGTTTGCCAGTTTTTCAAGGAGGATGATGACAATTTGGAACTTTAACATGCTCAGAACTAAGTGTTCCATGTTCACATTCATCAGATGATAAAATGGAATAGACGTGCTCAGTGTCCCAGCTTTCTTGAAAAAGCCCCAAAATCAAAGCTAGAAATGGGGGAGAAAGAGTTGGTGTGGGCAATATAACAGGGGCTGACTATGGATCCAGAAAAAGTGACCTATCAAAAGTGGGGTTGCTGGTTAAAAACCATGATCTTGGCATTGGCATTAAAAAGGTTACAGAGTATTACATAGAGTTTTTTTTTGTCTTCACTGAGCCACAAAAGCACAAAGAGGAGAAACTGACACTTTGTGCACTGCACTCAGGCTATAAACCGAAGGACTGTACTGGTGTCAATCTACCTAACAGCCATGTATAGATTTACTCTTAATGAGGTTGTCTGTTCTTCATTTAAAAGCATAATGGTTACTTGCTGCCACAACATTTGCGGGTAATGGGTTATATCGTTTTATTATGGGCTGAATTAGGGAGAAACATTTCTCTGTTGTCAGCCTGGTACTGCGAAGCTTTTAAACGGCTTCATAGAAGTCTCTGCGTTCAGCATGAAATTGTCCAATGTGCTGAATGTTGTTTTGTGTAAGTTAAAGCTAAAGTTTTTGTCTTCTTATAGTTTATCTTCCCTGGTTCCTCTTTTCTCCACTCATCAACATGCTAATAAGCAAACAATTATTATTTTTTTATTACATGCCATATTTTTCACCCTGAAATGTCATCCTTGGGTTTGTCTGCAATGTAGGGACCTAATGGTAGGTAGGAGAAGCTGGTAATAGAAGTGCTAGTACATAATACATATCTTCATTGAAACATCCCATTACTCCTCTAAAGAACCCTTAGCTCTAAGGCAAGCAGTGGGTGTCTCTTTTGGGTAATTGTGCACGCAGATCACCCTAGGTAATGCCCACATATGATGCGCTGAGCCTTTATGAAAAAATTAAATCTAGTAAATAAAAGGGGCAGGTCAGGGACCAACAAGCTGGAGAGCAATGAGCTGGATAATGTTGGATGCCTCCTAGAAAGGAAATAAGTCATACTCTCAGACCTACAACAAATTCTAATGTACACTATGACAGTGCTGTCCCCGCCACTCTCAATCCAAGCTCTGCTGTGTACTTAACAGAAGGACAATTTACACAAATACTATATACTCAAGTATAAACCAGGAATTTTTTTCTCCTTCAAAATTCCATAAAATTTTTTTTCAAGTGAAAAATAGGTACATTGGTTTGTATGCAGATTGGGTTTTATTCAAGCATATTCAGTACTGACTAGAGGTGGTCCAGGACAATCTGGCTTTAAAGAGTACCTGAACTCAACATTTTTACCTTACATAGAAGGGTAGACAACCCTTCCATATAAAGTAAAAATGTTGGTGTTTTTTAAACACCTTGGCGGTATGGCTTGGGGTGAATGTTTTGCACCAAAAGCGGTAACCCCGAGCCACACTCAGGGTAGCATAAAAAAATCCTACCTGCTCCCCCCTGATCCAGCGGTGTCCTCCCGCCATCTTTGGCTGGCTTTTGCATCATATCCTCGGCTTGATTGATGTGATGGGTGAAGTGTAAGTACGCTGGGCCGGCGTGGCTTGGCGGATTACATGACAATCTGCTTTTAAAACATTGATCACAGTGATAAAGTTATGAAAAATAAATCCAAATATTAAATCCAAAAGTTTATTCTAATATTGTACCCTTGTTTGGACAAATTTAAACATTTTTAATAAAGTTTATTTTTTTTTATAATTATTTAATATGTTATAATTTACGATTTGTCTTTCAAACTTTATCATACCTGAGAGTTATTCCTAAGAATTACAGGCCGAAAATATTAATACAAAACAATGTACCACTTTTGACATACTGACATAATTAGACCGCCAGGGGGGTTAAAAAAAAAGTTTGGGAACTACCCCTTTAAGTCTTGATTGTCAGCTCTGCGCCTGGACGAAGAAGAATCCCAGGGCGATACAGGCCCAGATCGCAAGAAGGAGCAGCACCATCAAGGAATCTGCCGGATCAAAGGTAAGTGTCATTTTTTTGTTTTTAGTTTACTCTCGCTTTAATAAAAGTAAGTTAAATGATGCTGGCCATTAGACAACTAGTGGTAGAAAAATGTACTGCAGAGAAAATCTGGACTGAAGTAAATGTTGCAGCAAAAGCTGATTTTTTTTTTTTTTTTTTTGTAATGGGCTATTTTATTACACGGTCTAAATAAACTCAGCTTTAACCTAATTGGATGATTAGCTAAACGAATACTGGTTGGGGAAAACTTTAGTTGGGTAAAGGAATAGTTACTAAGAGATCAGCTTAAAACTTTTTTATTTACATGTTTTCTTGTGTTCTATCCTACGCGTACATTAACAGCTTCATGTTCTGTGCATATTGCTTCATGTCTCCAACATTTTTTGTTTTGAAGGCAAACATAACACATTTTTATTTGTACGTTCTAACAAATTATTTGCTATTCTGATTAGATAGACACCATCTGTTCCAAAGGACAACTTACCCCCCCACCCAAGGCATTCATGACTTCCCAGGAATCTGACTTTGTCAGCCTGACGACAACGCAATACAAACAACACATAGAATCTCCCTTTACTCTATTTGTTGTTATGGAAGCAGTTTCCAAAGTGGTTTCAAAGTGTCTGGCGCGTGTACAGGAACAGTAAATAACATCAGGTCTTTTACAGAAGACAGAAGGTTTTGCCAAGTCGGGTCTAGGGGTTTCCCTAGGTATTATCGGTAATGGTTCTTCCTCCTGTCACTGGTTAAGGCTTTGTTGTTTTCTATCAGCAAGCTTGAATTACTGCTCAAATTAAAAGAAAACATTATGTGATAGAAACATAAGGGGTGCAATAAAAGTGGGCCTTTAGCTCAGACAGGTGGAAATTGGAGAATGGGGCAGATGATGTCCCTTCTGCAATAACTGCTTGTATTGTTCTGGGTATCTGGCAAAACCAGAGCTGCACATGTGCAGTTTTACCTTTGGTTGCAAGGGAACCCCGCCTATCCAGGCTTCCCTTGTACTTGCTAGAAATGAATGAACTCCCATGTGCCTGTAATAGTCTATTCACATCCTGCTTCTTATGTTTTTAGACCAGTTACAGGTTGAGGCAAGTCCAGAATGTTCAAACCCGGTAGTTTGATGCTGGCCATTTTATTGTTGAATATGACAAAGATTAGAGGGGGTGGTACGTCCCAAATAAATGTTGAACCCACAAATTACTTTTCTTCTTGATAGCGGTGGCAACAATATTCATTGCTCATTCCCCTCTGCACCATTACCACTGTTTTTGCATATGCCCTGGATCAGTGGTCTCCAGCGGGGAGCCGTGTGTCACTTCCCCCCAGATTGATGTCATGATTCCAGAACCTACCTACTCTCCCATCGCATATCTGAGCCTGCTTCCTGACCAGAATCCAGAGACACGACCCGCTCACCGCCTTCAGCCTGTACAGGGGACATGGTCCGTGGCTTTGGCTGGTGCGCCCCCCCAAGCTGGGTGCTTCCCCCTATTCCCACTGAGATGGATGCATTGGCCAGAGCCATGGCCTGCCTGTCTGAAGACCGGGGGTTGGGGACCCCTGCCCTTGATCATGTTGCACTTTTTGTGGATTTGTATGATCTGAATGGAGGTCCAGACATTGCAAAAACAGGAGGAGTCAATGTTCATCAAATGCTTTTAAAAAGCATTTGTAATCAACATTACCAACTGATGGGACCTTCAGAATCACAGATGGAGGTCATGAGATCTTGGACAAAACTGAAAAGTATTTAGGAGCGATATTTCTATGCACTGCACTATAATATTTTGGGAAAAAATCACAATTAGGCTATGTATAATTGTATAACTCTCAACCAGGATTCAGTAGAACCCTAGAATTCCACCAGACTTTCCATAATATGATACCTTCAAAGATCTGGGACCAACACCACGTGGCAGAGTCAACGGCATGAAACCAAGGATCTTTTTAGTTGTTTGTAAAGTTGGCATTTTGACCATTAATGTATATGTGACATTTGTCCCATTGGCAACCAATGCCAATGTAATTTTAACATTGATTTGCTTATAACAGGGGTTCCCCAAAACCTGGAAATGATTTTATGGTTCCTCAGGGGTAAAAGCTTGGTAAAGGCAGATTTAGTCTTTCTATATTCCATATAAGTTTTGTCATAAATAGGCAACAGTAGCTACTGGCGCCCTGCTATATAATTCACCAACATTCAATTATAGCGTAATGCAGTAAACCATATTAATTATAATAAGCTGCTTTATACTGTTTCAAATCAACATTGTATAAAATGTAATTCCTATTTATTAAAACCAAATTGTTCTTCCATAACTCAGATCTGTAAAGCTCATTCAATATTTAAATACAGGTTTGCTTACTGCCCGCCAGATGTTTGTAGTACAATGACCCAGTAAGTCTCTCAACCCAATAACCTCATGCTGGTTTATTAAAGCTGACAACAAACATAATAGTGCAAGTTGGCAAAATCTACAAATGAACTGCATTTTCTTTGCTAACAAGTGTTAATCGTGGGTTAAGCATCAAGTAATTATGTTTATATTTTTTCTCATAATGATATCTAAGCTGTGAAATATTGTTAAGAGGGTCATTAAGTCCTCTTCTTTTATATGATATGGTTTGTCCCCACTGCAGTTCTGTTTCATATCATGCTGGGATGTGCTATTGTTTGTTATGCTACCCTATGTTATGTTCATTTTTATGCAGTGGTGTGATAATGTTTTATAATAATTTGTTATGTATAGTATGTTACTTTAATATCTGCCATATATATTCTTCTCAGTTTATACTTGGGTAACACCAGTAGATGGCACTGTGCTTTTATGTAAAGCACATGACAAACTTTTGACATCCCAGACAAGTTTAATATACACTTTGCATAAAGACACATCGCCATCTATTGGTAGCCAAAAAACACACAAATGATCATTTAATAACAAGTGACACAACAAAACCAACTCAAGTACAACACATTGAAAAAAAGGGGGGGGGGGGGGGGTTGGACAGACTGAGCCATATTTCACTATTCTCTATTTGAATAAATGTTTAAAAAAACACCATAGATATATGTATTCAGATTCATTTTTTTCTGCATATTTTTTTTTACTAATTTTAATAGTAGTGGCAGCTGCATTTTGAGTCTTAGGTTTGTATTTAATTTAGTGAATATATGATGGAGCCTACTGGTTGTGTACCACAGGGGTCCCCAACCACCAGGCTGCTGGGCCATAGGTTGTGCCAAACTGGGCCACAGCCATCCTCATTGGCTGCAGTTTTCATTGTAACAGGAGGAATCTGTGTCCTCCTGTCGCTTCATTCAGCCAATCCCATAAGCTGGCTTGCGTGATTGGCTGAATAAAATGACAGGAGAGAGGAGCCAGCCTACATGATTGGCTGAAGTGAAATAAAAGGAGAACACGGATCCTTTATGTCACAGTGATAACAGCTAATGAGGATAGATGCTCTCCATATATTATGCACTTTATTGTGTTTTTTATGCATTTGAATCCCTCTATGTTTGGAAAAATTGCCTTGCATGTAATCGGTCTGTGATGCAAAAAAATGTTTGGGACCACTGGTGTACCCCAATACAATCATATGAAAGAGTGGGCTAGTTAGTCTGTATATAATATCCTACTATGCTACATAGAGCTGTGCAGGGCAGAGGGGTGTAAATCACAGAAATGGATGAACACAAATTTAAAATCTATGGCTGGTAAAACAGCTCCCATTTATGCATTCATCTATGTATGTGGCTGCTTTCATTTAATCCTTCCCATGGCATATGGTTTTCATTAATAATTTTTTCTGTTCTCTGTATTATTAAAATAATGTACGTTAGTAATGAAATGTCATTCCACTTGCTCTGTTAATGTGCCACTGTGAAATACATGACCTTGTAGCATTATTTATTACAATCTATTGAAGAACAAATAATGAACTTTGATATTAGTGACATGCACAGTATGTGTTCCAACAGCTATCACATTCTGTACACAGAGAGCATGTAAGGATACGTGGATGCTTTTTAGAATTAGATTAGATTTAGCTAAGTTATTTCTATTTTATGGAATTGTTTATAAAGCAATGACATTCACCAAATTAACTACTGCTATTGAAAACACATGGATCTGGAAGATTGTCCACCATTGGATGCCAACCACTGTTTTATAAAAAAACGCCTAATATTTTTTGTGCATGTTCATGTATTATAGTGAGGTCAGGGTCATGCCAGCTTTGGAACTGAAAGATCCGGAGTACCTCCTGGCGACTGGCACCTATCCAGCTTCTTTGTCACTTGTAGCGCAGTGCTGGTTCTTAAATAACAGCTGACGGCAGTAAATGGTACTGGTACCCTCTCATTGCCACCCCATCCTCAACAGGGCTGTCACTGGGAGAGGCGCCTTCTCCGAGGCAGCAGTTTCCCCATTGTCAGTGTGAACAAAGCCTCAATTATACCTTTTATTTGGACCCACACATTATGGAGCTCTATGTCAATAATGGAAATTAGATCCATAAACATTTCTCAAGATTGCTGTCTTCATGTGGTATTACTTTGACACTAGTAAACGGCACCAGTATGTTAGGTTTGATACCCTTCAAGACCTAACCCTGGGTTAGTATTAATTAAAGTTTATGCTAACCCAACACATTTTTTATTTTTACTTTTGTAAAGCATGAGGAAGATTTAGAGCCTGCTTATTGTTGCGTTGCATGTGTCTCCATTGGGGTTTTTTTTGGTCCTGGAAACCATTGTCAACAGGACGTAAAATGATCCAAGCCCCATAGCCTTGAGTAGGATCAACTAAAATTATCCCTGGCATTGGGCTTCATAGAAGACCATAGGGCACAAAAGTAAAACATGGCCAGGTCAATAAACAGTGAAGTTGCGAATGCCAGATCTTGGTAAGCATGCATCTGTTGAGAGGCAGTGCAGGTAATTTTGGTCAGGGAAAGGGGTCTAAAAGTGCTCCTATCTTTTATTGAAAACTTTTTTTTCTTGACCGGAAAATATTAAGTTATAAAATTATAATATTAAAATTATAAAATTAAAAAAATGTAAATATTAAATTATAAGATTATTTATATTCATCTGCTTCTCCTTGTAACTTGTTATATATATGGGTTGCAGAGCCATTTTTTAAAACTGTAAAAAATCTAATGAAAGTATTTTGGGTTATCCCAGAAATCCTGTACCTTGTAAATAATGTAAAGAAACTTTTCAGAAAATATATTCATTAGAAGATTAGAAGGAGTCCAGCTCTATTGTCAGCACTGCCAAGAATGAACCTAAATGCTGAAGGCAAAGATTCTCAAGAAATTATATTGCAAGTGGCCTACTAATGGTTCAGGAGAATTTCATTGTATTTTAAAGAGTTAGTGGTGGAGATGGTGGCTGTATCTTGTACATGTGTTCTACAAATATGTTGTATGCAAGTACACCCCCACCAACAAATTTACTTCTGTTTTAAATTAGCCAATCAAGATTATCGCTTACACTTCCAACTTTTGCCATTAAATAATCCCTAATATGGGAGAACTCTACTACTAGCCCACACTGAGATCTTTTTAAGATGGCCTTCTTTTTTCTATTACATCTTAGCCAGTCAGTTCTATTTCCACTGCCAGGATACAATCCATCACATCATAGAATTTCCAAATGTTGTATTTTATTCTCTTTCATGTGTATTACCATATTCTTCCTCTTTGTTCTAGTTGAACATGTAGTTACTCTCACTTTCAACATATTCATTAACACTGGAACAGTCATTTTCTGTGTCTTAAATTTTTAATCGCCTGTCTGTGGAGACTCGGCTGGACAGAGCGAGCCTGCATTTTCTATTGTCTCCTTCAAAGGGCTAATTATCGATCTATCACGTATGCAGATAAAGACTGATATTTACCTAGCATGGTGTATAGAAGTAGTTCCATTATTTTCACCAGACTACCTTGTCAGTCATAATTTCTGCAGGGAACTTCATTATTTATATTTGTGTTAAATCAAAACTGGAATGGTAGCACTCTCACCTTGAAATCTCAACAGCCATGCTGCGTTGTTAGGGGTGTATTTGGTAATTCTTACATTATTATGTAAATTATATCATCTTCTTTTGATATTCAAATAAATATAGGCTGCTTTATACTATTAGACATTTAAATAGATGAGACAATATTTAATGTAATGATAATCAATTAAAAATGAAGGCATTCTTCCCTTATGGTTTCAGAGCACCAGGGTCCTCCTTACGATTCTTGCTACGACAACCCCGGCAGATTGATAGATCTCTGAGATGTTCACTTGCTGCACTACCATTGCAATCTGCTACACTCATAGTATATTCTAGATAGTTTGTTTGTCAGCCTGGTATTTAAAAATTGGCTCTGCAAAATAACCATATTCATGGGTTGTGGCGAATTCTACTGGCTCTATTATTGTTCTTATACTGTCCTAGCCTTCTTGCTCAATGGTATCTACTGATTTACACATGGTTTGTAATGCACATTGTTGTATACCCCCGATATTTCCTGTTGCTTTTGTCCTCCCCTCAGTTGATCTTTGTAACCTTGACAATGTATTTTTATGTGCTGATATTTTGTATTACCCCTCCCTTATTCAATTTCCCTATGAAAAGAAAAATGTAAAAAAAAAGTGGCAATTCTCAATCAACGTTTGATTGATATATTAACCAAAAATGAGTTTGGAATAACAAGCTCTTAGGTATTGCATTTTTTCCACCAGAAAATACAAAAGAAAAAAAAAGGAAAATGTAATAGGATAATCCAGAATATATATATATATATATTCTGGATTATTTTATTACATTTTCCTTTTTTTTTCTTTTGTATTTATTTATTTCTGTACTTCTTTTATGTATCCACCTATTTTTCTTCTTATGATACATCAATGACACAAGTCCAGAATAGTTGAAGGATCATCCATAAACTTCAAAAGCCATTTAAAGCCAAGTAAACTATATTTTGTACCCCGTTATCTCCAATGTATGGCTAAATTAATGTATTTTTATCAAGGAGGGGAAGCGAAAAGTATTTTTCCTCAGTTTAGCTTTCATAGAGGAGGAGGAGGGCTGACATAGGGATGTGTAATGTGTGCCGATGTACAAGGGCCCCAGACCATCCTCAACTAGTAAGTCCCCCATACTGTCCCCAAGTCAGTTCTGCGCAGGGACCCACTGTTGGCTATGTTGGCCATAGCTTTTGGGATATGTGATGTAGGTATCCGAGGTGGCTTTAAGATTAGCCAGTAATATATACCCCAGTGGCGAGAGGTAACGGTAACCTTCAGGCAAACAATTAAAAAATAATATAAAAGACAAATATACTTTTGGCTATTAACAGGGACCCCTCATTTATTAATAATAGTGTTAATAGTGTGAATATAGGTCTAGTGTAAAGGTGTAAATAATAGTGTTAATAGTGTGAATATAGGTTAATAGTATAGAATATAGTGTAAAGGATTAAACAGCATATTTTGCACCAAAGGCCTCTATTTTCTGCCACTTCGGCCAACACAGCATAATCTGTAGGATTTTTGCATATAAATTACAGGGTGCTGCACCAATTTGTCAAGTGAATGGCTTCAAGTTCTATAAGTCTCTCTGAAATCCTCACAAATGCTAAACAACACTGAAGGCCTAATAGAAAATTCACCTCCCAGCCATTAAAATGTAACTGTTATGTCACGGAGAAGCAATTGTATGGTAACAGTTTGCTGGAACTTTTTCTTATTTTCACTTTTTTTTATTTTAATCTTCTCTGTAATCTATAGAGCGAGTTTTACTGGAGGCCTGGCTTCAGATAAGATTGAGGTTTTCTCGCTGGAGTCACATCATTGAGCTGTATGTTGAGCTAATGTCCTGAGTGATACCATTTGTATTTAGGTTCTTTGCAATCTCCTTTCCTTCTGAAAGACATTCAGACCTGATATATATTATAAAAAAAGAAGTGCACAGAAAATAAATTCATTCTTTACAGGAATGTTTTAGAAGTCATATTTATTTTGCATGTTCATGTTTGACAAAAAAGCATGTATGACCTTAATGGTTGTGGTTTTAAAGTAACTTGAACAGAAATGTAAGGGGTTCCGAAATATCACATTTAAACCTCAAATTTCAAAGGTAGCATATACAATCATCAAAGAGCAATAGATGTGGTAAAGTGGCTCATGTATTGGGCATCCTAATTTAAAACACAACTAAACCCTGTTGTATACTCTTCTGTCCACATTCCATTGGGAGCACCACCATCTTCTTTTTTTCTTGATCATTGGGCAGACCAAGATGACGTAACTCCTGGGAATTCATTCAGTACCAGCAGCCACAAGGGAACACACCTTAGCAAATTTAGACAGGCAGTAAGAATGCTTACTGTAGGGAGATTGAATGTCCTTTTCTACAATAAAACCCTGCCTTATCTTAAATTACTTCTACATTAGTTCCACTTTGAAGTCCCAGCCTAGACTCCAACAAACAGATATAGAAAGCAACACCAAACCCCTTTATGAAAGAATCCACAGATTATTGTCCACCAACAACAACACGTATCAGCCAACACGTTTCACCATGCTTGAGTTGCATTTATGCTGCCTGGACTGACCTTTTGCTTGTGACCCCAACCCTGCCTTGTGTCTTTCCCTGGAATACCTTCATCTGGTGGACTGATTACCTGGAATGACCTAGCTTTGTATTCTGGACTTGTCTCTGCTGGAATCTTGGCACTGCGTTATCTGCGGGCTCCTGGTCCTGTATCAGTCCTTCCCCAGACACCATCCCTTGCACACAGAAGTCCTGGGGCCAACCATGTGCTGGGACGGGGCTATTAGCTTTCCCAGGCTGAGCGAGGCCATGCTATAAGCAAAAAGTGTGTTGTGAGATTGGAGGGCTGGTGAGTACTGTTGCTGGACCAGCGTCTTACATTAACTTTGTGGTTTTTTTTATTTTTTTTATAAATAAAAGTGGGCAGAAGCTGTGAAATTTGAACTGAAGTCTGAAATACCTCTTTGAAGCAAGTGCGTTTGATGCTAATCCCTCTCAATACGTTCTAGGAAAGCTAACACAGTATCAGAACAAACAACTGTGTTACAGATGAGTTCACAAAAAGTCTCAAGTCACAGAACACACTACAATTCAAAATAGGTGACCTTCTATGATGCCATTCAAAATCCTCACTGTGAACCCATCACCTGTTGGGCCTTAACTGACCCCCTGATTCCCTTTCCAACACAAAAAATGTAACATGTGGTTCAAGTGTAATAACCAGCAGATTTCTGGACAACGAACACTGATAGAATAAAAACAATAATTACATTTTCGTTCTCGAAAATAAACACAACATTTTTAAACTATGTACACATGTTAGATTTCTGTTACTGGTAAAGATCCTTCCTGCTTATTTCTAGAGACAGGAGAATGAACAAGCACTGTTCAGTTATATGGAGAATGGACTCCTTACAACAATATTCCCCACTCGGTCATTTATTGATCTGCCTGGATGGATCAGTGAACAACATCAAGAGACAGCCATACATGTGCTAGATTTTTGTATCAAAATCATTTTGCCTTGGGTAACATTCATCCCGTATGTGTATATTGCTTTAGTCTTTAGCATTGAGTGATCCTTTCTATCCAGATGTGTTGGTTTTTTTAAAGGGTTGGATTTGACTGGTGGAAGGCAACTCTAGTAGAAATCTACATCCACCCCTGGACTTTAAAGGATAGGATGTTTTCTTGGCTGTTGTAGGTGAGATTTAACAATTTTGAACCTGGGAGTGTTCAGAGCTAACCAATTCTGGGTTCATTGGTTCCAGGGGAGATCAGAACTTGGATAGTTCCTGTCTCCTTTCCACTTTGTATCCTAATGTACAAGTAGATGCTTTGAATTCTTAAAAGACAAAGGAAAACCTGGGACCCAAGGTGGGGGGTTGCACCTATGCTAGTAATTAAACTTATCAGCTTAGACAATGGTAACACTAACAATATCTCTTTCCTTCCTAATGGTCTATCAAATTCACAGTTGAAACGGATTTGTTCTATATTTTTAATAACCATAAGAACAAAAAAGACAAAAAGAACAAAAAACTATTTGCGTTGCTCATTCCTTTAAGTTCACACTTATCAGTTATATTGGGCATGATTTAATAAAGCTCTCCTGGACTGGAGAAAATAGATAATCATGGGAGAACCTGGGATGAATCTGGACCAGGATTAAAAGCATTTACCAAATAATATCAAATAACTCTAAATATTATCAAATAACTCCATTCTAGGTTTGTCGAATCATCCAGGTTCCCCCACAATAGTTTATCTTCTCCAGTCCTGGATAGCTTTAATAAACCAGGCTCATTGTTTGCATCTACAAGGGTGAAAATTACTGTTCCATGTTACAGAAAAATGATGTTCTGTAGTATTGTCCTAAAGTGACAATGGTGCTCCTTTAAAGAGTAAGTTAAAAAAGGTTGTTGCCTCAGAAAGGAATACCAAGAGCAATATAAGTAAAAAATTAAAACAAAAAATAGAATACTGATGCAGCTCAAAGCAGAAATATAGTACATTTCCTTTTTGTGTTTTCATATGCTTTAATGCCATCCTCATCGTATAATGTACATTTGCTTTCTTTGTATTTATGGCACTGAAGAAAGTATCTAATATACTCCAGTGAGGAAGCTTGAGTTAGTTTTTCAAGGGCCTGTATGTCCATGGTTACGATATATATACATATAATTAATATGTGCAGAAAGACCGGACTTTAAAGGCATATATAAAAAAAAGGGCATTAAAACATTTTTATTGATACATCATATTTAAAGCAAAGTAGAAAAAATTGTTGCGTAGTGTCCTACAAACCCCGGCACTACGATCCTATATTTCAATTTACAGACTCGCATAAAGATTTTGTAAGAATATTATCACATACAACATAGTTGGAACACTAGTAACAAGTCTCACAAAAAAGGCCAGTATAACATTGACGCGTTTCGTAGTGTAGCACCGCTTCGTCAGGATGAGGCTTATTGAGAGACTAGTAAATATAATGATACCAAAAATCCAAGTATCACTTTCCAAACTCCAAAGCAGGTGAGCACCAACAGACAGACGGCAGCAATTCCAAAAAGCAGAACCCAAAACCAATTGAGATCCGACTCTGCCTAAGAAGGATGTATTTTTCCTCTAAAAAGGATGTTCAACAGATCCTGCCCTACTAGAAGCGTCCACTACTTTCCTTTTAATTTGTTGTATCAATAAAAATGTTTTAATATCCCTTTAAAGTCCCGTCTTTCTGCACATATTCATTTTGTCTACAATTTGGGATGTGGCATATTGTTTTGCATATTTAGTGCAATGTATTTAGTGATCATTGACCAATGAACTTTTTGTCATATATTATATACAGTATATATGTTATACAAAATGTCTCAATTGCTGTCCATCAATAGGGTCTTGAAAGGGCTTAGTCACTGTCCCTGGACCTAGAACACTAGAATTTCTAAAAGGCTGACCTTTCATATTAATAAAATAACATTTCTTCTCTTCCGTACCACATTACTTTTTTTTCTGTTTCCTACTACTGCAGTGTTTTTATCCTTCAACAATTTTACCCTTTTCACTTGAGATGGATCAAGCCTGTGCAGAAAGCTGTTTAATGAATGTATAATACACAAGTATCTCAATGAACCATTTTTACCAACGGTCGCCTGTGATATCTCCCACGGGACAAAAGAACTTCGACCCACTGGTTGCCTTCCATAATTGCTACACTTACATAAAGACATCACAGGCCGGGTGTAATTGTTTTCATAATTGCCAGTGCTGCAGCCTCCTAATCCTATTCATCAGTCATACTACAAAAGCCAGCCGCTACCCAATTCCGCAACAAACTTCTCAGCCATCACTTTCGATGCCTACAGATTTCTACATAATTAACTGATGTTTTGCATAAAATGATTTTGTTGCATAACAGTTTTTATTTTTACTATACATGTTTTTTTTTAACAGCTTAGGTGTGAATCTTGCTGTGGCAAAATACATTAAAAAATGATCAAGCCAACTTTTACATTTTATAGCAAAAGCAGGGTAAACATGCAGTGATTATATGTTATGCGTTGTAGCAATTTCTCCTAAAACTTTCAGAAAAAAAAATTTAAGAAAGGCTCTTTATACCTTTCCATCTGTCATTTTCACTGTCAACTTCCAGAAAAATCTACAGATGGCTTCCTATTGTACGTGTTTTGTAACTAATATAATTTTAAGCAACATAGGGTATGTAAATAAAAGGATAACTTTCATAATTTAAGAAATTTAAGGGTTTGTTCTTTATCAGTTTGGTGCACTCATTGGGTCTGATTTATTGAAGCTCTCCAAGACTGGAGAAGATAAATTATCATAGGGGAGCCTAGGTTATCAAGCAAACTTGGCATGGATTGAAAACATTTCCCAACTATCAAAAAAATGTTTTTTAGGAAATCCATTCCAGGTTGGTTGGACACCTGATTTAATAAATCTCTCCAAGGCTGGAGAGGATAAACTTTCATCAGTGAAGCTGGGGGATCCAGCAAACCTGGAATGGATTTTTTCAAAGTCATTTGCTATTTAATAGCCAGTGTTTTGAATGCTGGACCAGATCCATTTTAGGTTTGCTGGATCACCCAGCTTCATTGATGAAACTGTATCCTCCCCAGCCTGGGAGAGTTTTAATAAATCAGGGCCCACTTGTGTACTCAGTTCTTTTTCTTTACAAGGAAACCCAGAGATCTTTTTTTTCTAATTAAAAGAGCCATCTAGCTTTATCCACAGCTCATTCCCTGAAGGACCATACTCACCATTCCTTTTAACTGGTTGCCCAGAATGACATAATCTTCACTTGCAGATAGGGTAGAATGATTCCCTCTTCTATCATGCTGATGCCTCATGCTTGGTAAGTAAGATGATTCTAGCTTTGTCTTAGTATATTCTGACCATTCTTTTCTTACTCCTAGAACAAAGGATTTTTTAAATGTTGTCATTATAGCCAGTAATGTTCTATATTCAGCTGCCTTAGTAAAATGTATAATATGTTGTACCCTTATGAAAAAGGCTAATAGTAAATATTAAAATTTAAAGCCAAAATTTGTTGTAATGAAGCGTTGGAACCCCTATTGCTATTTGATTTCCCACTGGAATGACTGCCCCTTGATTTTTGACATGATGCGTATTACAGCAAAACTAAAAGTGATGGAAAGATATAAAACTTTGAATTGTCACTGGTACTTAAAGTAGGAATAAACTCTTCTATACTCATCTGTCTCCTTTCTGTCACAAGCTGCAGCCATTTTCTTCATTCTTCTCTTCCTAGATGTGATCTTTAGGCCGACTTGATTGGCCAGACAAGCAGGAGTTCTTTCAGCCCTTGCAAGCACAAGGCAAGCTAAGATTGGTGGTCCTTTTGGCATCCAATGATTGTTCCAATCAAGCACGTAACATTGCCTTTTGCAGATGGAACATTGCCTGTCCCTTTCTACAATAATGTCCTGCCTGATCCATAATTCCTAAAAATGGAATTTAGGTTTTACTTTAAAAGAGGTGGAATATTTGATAACATTTGTTTTGGTGACAGCTATCCTTTAATGGATCTCACCTCCAGTATTTTTCCCCAATAATTTTCCCAATGGAATACAGATGACACCCCAAGTGGTGAAATTCTCGGTGGAATGCAGGTGACGAAAAACCTCCTCCAAATCTGAGAGTGGATTTACCCTACTAAAAACAAAATAAATAACTATTGGTTTTGTGTATACCTTGAAACCTTCAGAAACACTTTAAATATAATATAAACCAAGTTGCATAAAATTCATAAATACAACACTGTTTCAGTTTTACTCTCTAAGCTTCTAATTTATTTTGTGTGCTTGATTACTCAATTACTGTGCATATTTTTGACTTAGGGAGTCATTTTTCAATTACATTACCAATGCCTTCTGCAAATCAAGTCAAATGGAATACACATCCTCTGAAGACCTTGTAGTAAGATGTCTATTTTTGTACAAAAGAGAGAAAGGGTGAAGCAAAGTCATCATCAACCATTTTTCAGCTTTTAGTTGTTTCGTATCTCTGTATTTGGTAATTGCACACATTCCACCAGGCTCCCATTGAGTATACTGATGAGTATTGAGTATCTCAACCATATCACTGAACAGCACAAAAAAATTAAAATATTTTCCTTATCTAGGCTTTCTGTATAAACTCATTTGCACCACATCTGTCATTGATACATAGCCCCTGATTCATCAATAAAATCCGCGCTCGCTGGAAGCGCGAAAGTACGCGCGGCGAACTCGAGTGTGCACGCACACTCGCCTCCTCACTGCCAGCCGGATTCCTGCCTTCATAATAATAAGCAATAGGAGGCGCGAATCTGCCAATTAAGGCGATTAGATTTCAGCTGCGCGATTAAGGAGGATCTGTTAAGCTCAATGGTGAGATCATAGCATCGCCAGTGTAAAGCTGCCAGAGATGCGCGGCTCCGGCCGCAAGCTTTTTCAGTTGCTGAATAGCGCGACGGCGTACGATTTCGGATCGCGAATACGAATGCGCGAGCGATAATCCGATTCTGCTTGATGAATCAGGGGCATAGTGTTCCCCTACTTAACAAGACCTCCTGGAACCGCCCATATCTACTGAATACCAAGTATAATTTTATAAATATGTGATTGCCAATTGTTTTCTGTTTTCATAATCAAAATACTTTAAACCAAGATGCTATGTGTGTAGGTGATCGAAGAGTGGCACTTGGGTTTGGAATTTTCATTTTCTTCCTGTTTTATTGTGCTTGGTCTCTTGCAATGTTTATTTGAGTATTCTTTCTTTCTCAGAGAGAATGAGGAAATGAGGATAATTATATTTTTGTTTCTGGCTCAAGATCATCTCCAAAATAGTTAAAAGGGGTATCTGCATTTTTTTCAAGCTTTTAAAAACTTGTCACCCCTTTAAACACCAACACCACTTTAATTTCATTTTAATTTAATTTGTTTATCTGGGAAATGAAAACATTTAATGTTAGACCTAGTTATATTATTACCTAATGGATAAAAAGTTGCATAATGTTACGTTTCTCCATTATCTAACAGAAGTAGGGTTTGAGTAGACATGGTTTATTTTTCTATATTTTTGGCACACTTTAAACACATGGTTGCGGATTTATGTTTACTTTAATGGGGTAGTAAGGATGACCTTCTGAGGTTGTGATGTCTTTGAACACAGCAGGTCCTATTGAGATTAGTTACCATTGATAGCAAAGCAGGTCAAATACAGCCCCTGCTGTGCTGCTTTCCAAGTCACATGGCAGACCGCCTACACAAACTATAAAAAATGAATTTAAAAAAAGAAAAATAAAAGCTGAATTCTTACTAATATGTTGTTCAGAGAACAAAAATGTATACACTGTATAATTTCTAAGTAAATATATTTTTTTATGTGCTGTTTATGTTTCAGTTTGGTCCTCCTTAATTACCACTTTTAGGACTTGGTTCTGAGTCTAAAACCAGACTTTACAAGTCAAACACAATATAGGTTCTTCTGGAATTACAGATGATAAATGGCATGTCCATAATGCAACCTATGTCTTCTTGTCTAACTGTACACCACTATGACATGGCTATGGAATAGCTCATTTTTTATTTTATGGATTGTAACAGGCATGCAAGTAATAAATCTTTATCATTATATCAGAATTAAATAATATTGCCAGTACAACTAAAGGCTTCTGCATGATGAATCAAGTACCAAATCCAAAGCATGATACTTATAAAATAACTGTTCTCTGTATACAAACATATGAATGGTTGCCATCCCAAAGTTCGTTAGAAAACAAATGTACAGTGTATATTTATTACCAAATCCAGTTACTATATCATACAAATCCTGTAAAATAAATGAAAATTTATTTGACTGATTTAAATCCACCATTTCTTAATGGCTAATGGTAATGTTCTCCATTTCCTGGAAACTACTCTCACAATAGAAGGGTTTCCCCAAAAGAAGAAACTGGTTCAGCCAGTTTTTTATTTGTCTTCACCATTTACTTTCCTAACTGTAGTCATATAGAATACAGCTTGGTCAAGTCGAGAGACGGGGGGAGAGAGAGAGAGAAAATGGGAGTATATTGGGAACACCGATATAGAGTCAAGCATTCAGTTCCAGTAGAATACATTGAATTATTAGTAATCTCCAGTACTTGTGAAGATGGTGTGAACTCCAGAGTAACCTTTGCTGATATGCTGTTTTTACTTTCCCGATATATATACTAACCTGAGAAAGCTGAAAGCTCTGTGCAGGGAAAAACGGCCTCAGTGGGGATTTTCTTATCTGTAACTAAAACCTTTGACATCATTCATGCTCAGTCAAGACAATTGCACTCTTTTAATAGGGTGGTATTAAAGAATTTACTGCAGGATAAAAACTAATGAAGATACATCACATTAACTTAGCAGTATTTCTTGGAGAACTGAATAAAACAGTGTAAATGATGTACTCACTGGGTTCTAAATGTTTCATTGATCATTTACAGGTAAAGCTTACTGACTTTAATTACATCTATCTATGCACATTTGCATTTTTGCCATCTTTCACAGATATTTTTTTTTAATATTTCAAAACTAATTCTGACAATTTATGCTGTGTGAAAATATGTTCTTTTTCAGCTAGTAAAACATTATTGTTTTAACACCTTGTGCTACTAAAACTCTTAGTTACTGGGCCAATTACATTGCTTGAGAAAATCGCATTGCAACAAGTGAATTGATATTTCAATGTGAAACAAGGAGTAGACAAGACAAGATATCAATTCACTTTTGTGCACCCTGTAGATCTAGTTTTACTTTACTCAAGCACGTGTTTCCCTGGTGGCCTCCAGCCGCCATGATGTTTCTTTTGCATATGGTACCACTCCCTGAAATGTCTTACTTTTTTACGTATTTTACAAATGTTATGTCCAAGGTGTAGTTCCTTACCTAGTTGCTTACTATCGTATAGGTACACACAGCCTATTGTCAGCTCTCATATCCATTTTCAACACACCCAAAACATCAGTACATTTTCAGTTACTCCAATTCCCATCCCCCTGACTGCTGGAACATGGGCCAGGGTTTGATTATTAATTCTGTATTATTATTAAACAGAATTTATATAGCGCCAACATATTAAGCAGCGCTGTTCATTAAATAGGGGTTGCAAATGACAGACAAATACAGTCAGTGACACAGGAGGTGTGGACCCTGCCACGAAGAGCTTACAATCTGGGAGGTGGGGGAAGTAACACACAATAGGGAGGGAGTTATGTAGTGGTGGGAAGTAGGGTTTCAAAAGACAGAAGATGGGTAGGCATGTTTAAAAAAAAATGGGTTTTGAGTGCTATTTTAAATTTAGGTCATCGGAGGGATTTGAAGGCAAAGCACAGGAGCTTGATTTTGATCTCAGGTGAAATGGAAGCCAATGAAGAGAACTGCAAAGAGATGCAGCAGAAGAGGAGCAGTGGGAAGCATGGATGAGTCTGGTTGCAGCATTCATAATAGATTGTGGAGGATAGAGTCGGGTTAGTGGAAGACCAGAGAGGAGGAGGTTACAGTAGTCCAGACGAGAGATGATAGGAGCATGTACAAGGAGTTTGGTGGTCTCTGGGGACAGGTAGGGGCAGATTTTGGAGATGTTGCATAGTTGAATGTGACAGGACCTGGAAATGTTCTGAATATGGGGGGTATATGGGAGGGCAGAATCAAAGGTGATGCCAAGATAACGTGCCTGAGGGGAGGGCGGAATAACAGTGTTGCTAACAGTTAGATATATGTCAGGGAAAGTTTTGGAATTTGAGGGGGGATGATGATGAGTTCTGTTTTATCCAGGTTGAGTATCAGGAATCTGTCAGACATCCATGATGAGATGGCTGACAGGCAGCATGAGACCTTATCCAGGACTGAGGGACACAGGCCAGGGGTGCACGGATAGATTTGAGTGTCATCAGTATACAGATGGTTCTGTAAACCAAAGGAGGATATGAGACTACAGAGAGAGGAGGTGTACAGAGAAAAGATGACCGGTCCAAGCACTGACCCTTGGGGAACACCAACAGGGAGGAGAGTGGGTGAGGAGGAGTTACCATTGAAAGAAACTTGAAAGGAGCGGTCAGACAGATAGGAAGCAAACCAAGAGAGAGCAGTGTCACAGATACCAATGGAGTGCATGATTTGTATTAGAAGGGGGTGATCAACAGTGTCAAAAGCAGTGGAAAGATGGAGAAGAAGGAGGAGGGAAAAGTTGCCTTGAGACTTAGCTCTGATGAGGTCATTGGCCACTTTAGTAAGGGCTGTTTCAGTGGAATGGGCAGCTCTAAAACCAGACTGGAGAGGGTCAAGGAGAGAGTTGGTGCTTATGTAATTGGTAAGTCTTTTGTAGACAAGGGAGAAGGGAGATAGGACAGTAGGTAGAAGGTAGGGAGGGGTCAAGTGAGGGTTTCCTGAGGATAGAGAGAATTATGGCATGTTTGAAAGCGGAGGGCTATATACCAGTAGAAAGGGAGAGGTTGAATAGTTCGGTTAGGGTGGGGGCCATGGTGGAGGATTGGGAACAAAGTAAATCAGAGGGAATTGGGTCAAGTGGATAGGTAGTAGATGAAGATGTATGGAAAGAGAGTAGACTTCATTCACAGTAACCGGGCTGAGGGAGGCCAGTGATGATTTACAGGTGGAAGGGGTGGAGGGTTTGGAGTGGTCCGGTGGGCAGAAACATCATGTCTGATTTTGTCAATTTTCTCTCTAAAGTAGGTGTCAATGTCTTGGGCAGAAAGGGTTGTTGTGGGGGGAGCAGGTGTGAGGTTTAGGAGGGAGTCAATTGTTCAGAAGAGGCTGCGCGGATTGGAAATCCAGGGGAAATGACAGCGGATAAATTTTGCTTGGTGACAGTGAGCTCAGTGGTAAAGTTTTGTAGCTTGGCTTTGTAGTAGCACTGAAGTCAGCACTGAAGCCAGACTTCCTCCACTTGCACTGTTGTAGCTGTTTGGTGAGATTGTTGTGCCAGGGACGGGGGTTAGCAGGACGGGGGTAGTGTAAGGTGGCAGTAGCAACTTTATCCAGAGCCAGAGAAAGAGTGCAGTTGATCCGAACGGCAGCTTTATCCAGAGATGTGATTTTAGAGAGGGTGGGGGTTAGGGACGTAAGGCAGTTTGAGAATAGGTTGTGGTCAAGGTTACGGGTATCTCTCTGCCATTGACCAGGTCTGGGATGTGGCAAAGGGGGGCAAGAGTTCGATAGGTTGAAGGTGATAAGGTTGGAAAGGGGAAATGGTGACTTGTCAAGAAGGGTGAGGTTGCAGAGTTTGGAAAGTACCAGGTCTTTTTATTTGAGTCATTCTGTTTTTCAATACTAATAACTAAGGTTTAACCAATCATTTGCAGAACAGTGCATATGTATGTTTGAGTTAGGATGAAAGTAGTACAAGTTTCTGGTTTAGGCGTTAAAAAAAAAGTTCTGTCTAGTTATCACAGTGATGCCATGTCAGTGGACACATCATCCTAGTGTTCATTATTTCGTTTGTTCAATTATATTGTTAAGGGACTTTTTACAATATTTATGGTTACAAAAGGTATATATATATATATATATATATATATATATATATATTTTTTTTTTCCAGTCTTTACCATGAGGCATATTTGCATTTCTGAAGGCAAAAGGAGGTCCACCTGGTACTAACAAGTTGTGTTATTCCTATTGTCGCAGGTTGAAGTCTTTTTCTGAAATCAACTCTTGGTTGGTCTCAGGATCTCCATGCTCTGTAGTTTATTCTGATGACCCTTACATCAGGAGTGAACACAGCATAGAATTGGGAAGTTGAGGTTAGTGGGAGAAACCACTAAGCATAGCTGGAACCCAAGAGGAACACACTCAATTTTTGGAAGAAGACTTCAGTCACCAAAATCCTATCATAAGAGCAGTGTGAAAAGGTACATGTTTTCTTCTTTGTAGGGCCTGCTTTATTCAATAACTTAGATGCAACTGTGGACACTACAGTAGTCCAGTCAAAACTCAAACATGAGTTTTGGTTGGATTTTATTTGACCAGTGTTGAGCATAGTGTGGCTGCTTTGTTTACATCAGGGGCTGAGTAAGGAAGTAGAAATCTAATACTTATGTTAATAAAGCAGTAAATAAATATTTAGGTGCCCCTACAGCCTAGCATTGTACAAATCCTATTTACCTAAGTAGGCAGTGCAATGGACTATTGTATAATGTACAACCTGCTGAATTCTAACTTTCACATAAATTGTGCAACATCTTTAGAATTCAAGGCAAGATAATAGGTTGCAAGAAATGGCTGTGTTTTACTGCATAAAAGCTCTACTGAGCTCAGTTCATCAACATTGTCATGGCTCTTTGTTTGACTTTCTTAAGAAGCATAAAGTTGCTTTACAATGCCAACAACTAGATAGGCTTTAGTGATTTATTGGTAAAACAAAAGCAGAATCCACACTGCAGTGCCAGCCTACTCCGAGGTGGCTTTTGCCTGTAACATTTGGAAAAGAAGACAAATAACTTTTGATTTATGGAGTACAATAATATTTACAGCGATATTTTTCATCCTAGTGTGGATTGCGGTACTGGGTTTGCAAATCTCAATCCTGTCTATCTCTGCTTTGCAAAATTAAAAGAAGGAAATGAATTGTATTGCAAAAAGCACATAAAGACTGTCTTTATAGATTATTTTTTATTAAATGTTTCTGCTACAAAATTAAACTGTTCCCAAATGGGTTGTGTCACATTTCCAATCTGCTTCATTTTGAAAGAAGTAAGCAACTTACACCCCTGGCATTTAGGATCGGAGACTGGTTTATAGACTGTTGTGAGTTAGGTAAAGGAGACAGCTGTCTTTTTGTGTTTTCTTGTTATGTTTGTGAAGGAGCCTTGAAGGTGCATTCTAGCTAAATATGAACATTTTTCATGCAAGTTGACTGTGCTGGCTTCTGACATCTATAGGTAGGGATGAACAAAACTGAAAGCTTGAGTTTACTCAAAATGTTGTCCCAAATTACCAGATTTATGCAAAATTTCCCTGTTTTGGCCATATGCATTAGAGTCAATAGAAAAGGAATGATTAAGGGTTTTGCCAGTGCCATATGCAATAGAATGCATATGTGTGTGTGGTCTATGTCCTTTACTTTCCACTGGTAAAATTCTGCAGTATTTACCAATCTCATTGGAAATCAACCCTAACAAACATGTTATATTTCTGTGTCCATTACCATGAAATTTACTTCTTACTCTACCTTACTGCTAAGTCATGTATTAGAGTAAAGTGCTGAGAAAGTTAGGCCCAAAGGACAAAGGAAAGGAAGCAATGAACACAGGGACTACATAACTGGGTTAAGAGGGGGGTTACAGGAGTGAAAGGGTTAATAAGAATAGGGTGGAGGAAGTAGGGTCAAACCAACAGGTAGAGCCAACTGGCTTTTGAAGCAGAAGTTGTGTCACACTTACCTCTTCCTTACTAAAGCGAAGGTGCCTCTTTTGCGCATGCGGGCAGTTCTGACGCTGGGCGTACCTCTGTTTGCAGGCTTTATCCTGTCCAATCCACTGGCCAATCAGAAAATAGCCTCTTGACCAGCCCTGGCTATTTAGCTAGCTCACACAATGCACTCAGTGTTCATGCAATGTGTCTCTATTTTACCAAGCCGCTAGTTCTGTGAGCTGGTTCCTGTTCACCAGGTGCTTAATTCAGTGTTTACTCTGTCCAGCTCCTGCGCTAAGCCCTCGTTGTCCAGTCAGTTGGTTCCCCGTCAACGCCCCTGCGCTGTTCCAGTGTTCCTGTCTGTTTGCGGATATTCCCGAGTCACCTGTCACTCCTGTTGCTTCCAGTGTCTCCTGTGATCCCTGTGCCTGCAGTGGCCCCTGTGTCACTGGTGTCTGTCTCCTGGATCCCTGGCAATTGACCCCTGGCATTTGAGCTGACCTCTCTTGCTTGCCGCCTGCCTCGATCCCGGCCTTCTGCTTTGTGATTTGGTACCGTGTTTTTCCCATCTTGGTGTATCCAAGAACTGCAACCTGGCAGTAACCAGCGGCACAACATCCTCACCATTAGTGGCTCTGGAGAATTCCTGGTTATTGCTTAGACTCTGCGCCTCGGCCCTTCTCAGGGCTCACACGACCTCCATGCAAGCCGTAGCTCCCCCTAGCGGTCCTTTCTCCCAAAGCGTGACAGGTTGGGGTGTATGTGGTCAGTTGGAGCCCAGATGTAGAAGTTTAAGGTCATCCATCCTTCCTCCCTTTTAGTATTTTGCTCATTAGGTTATGGTTTGCTTTGGACCAAGGTCTGAGGAATAGGACGGGGTGATGGTTGGTGGGGACTTATTTCTGGTAGATGTGTTTTATTTTATCTGTCATGAAGGCTATGTATGGCGGCTAAGGTCCATGACAGGTTGCGGTTAAAAAAGGAAGGTAGCAAAACCATCAGTGGGATGGGTGTTCTGAACTGGTTGGTAGTGAGTTTACTTACAGAGAAGTGTAAATGGAGAGGGCTAATGTGCAGTGTAAAATGTGTCCCCATAGGGGCTGGGAAGCTGATAACTAAAAAGGAGTAATCCCTGTAGGGACAAATGTTAGAAAAATGCTCTCATGGGCCTTGGCCTAGGGAGAATTTTACTGCTCTAAAATATGAAATATAAAAATGTTATATTTTTGTGATTTATTGGTATTTAACTTAAGGTGTTACAGTAAAAAGACCACCATGGCCATTTTGTACCAAGAATGATGTAGTATGTGTGTTTTTAAAAAAAACAGGCCATGGGGGTGATTTGGGGAGTAGATGGAGAAGCAGAGGTGAAACTCCTTCTACTCTGGCCCAGTCATGCACTAGTGCTTAGCCTTGCACAGTGGAGCAGAAGAGAGAGGTGGCACAGTATCATGTGACAAAAGCCTGCAGACTGGAATTGGTTAATAAGATGCATAAAATTAAACTTTTGTGCAAATGGCATTAAAACTGGGCCTATTAAATAATGCAAGTATATATTTTAATTGTCTCATTTTCAAGCTCATGTCATTTGCATAAAAGTCTAATTTTCTGCATCTCACTGCCCTTCTTTACAGAACACCTCCATATACACAGAGGTAAATTCATTTTCAATTTTTTATTTGTTTTAATTTATCTGATTTTTTTCTGTGATCTGATGTGGCTTGGTCTAAAGCCACATACACACGTGCATTTATAGTCGTTGGAAAGGATCTTTCACAATACTTTCCAATGACTGCATGATGCATGAACGAGTGCTCTACATACAGCACCATTCTGCTCTATGCAGGAGGTAGGGGGGGGAGAAGGATGGAGCAGCACCTTGCTGTGCGTTCTCCCCCTTCCCTTGCATTAGGAATGTTCGTCGTCCATCATCCGTGGTTCCCCCAGGACGGACGATGGACGACCGGCGCTGTACACATCCCAGATTCCTGTGCGATATGGGCCCTGAGCCGATTATCGGGCGAGAAATATTGGACATGTGTACGTAGCTTTACTGTAGAACTTCAGTAGGAAATTTTATTCGGCCTTTCCATTGTTTCTCTCTACCATCCAGTAATCCAATAAAAATGCTGTTTTTGCTATTGTTCATATTAAATCAGCTAAGTAATATAAGATATTGCAGCTACATATTTACATACAGTATTTAGTCATTGCATTTACCCAACAAACCAATAAATACATGAAATAAAATGAAAAATCTTTCTCAGAAACACAAACCTGGAGTTCATCCAAAGCAAATCTAAAAGCATAATCTAATCTGTTCCAATAGGGGAAAAATTACTTCCTGATACCCAGGCTATTGAATACTCTTTGGATCAACAATCCAATTTTTTTTTTTTTTTTTTTAAATTTAGAAACACATCCTAGCAGATAACTGAGTTGCATAGAACTATCTACTATGAAAATGTATTCTACATTCTCAAAATTCTTAATGTAAAAAAACCTTTTCAGTGCAGAGCTTAATCTTCTTATCTTTTGGGTATAATACTCCTCACTCCTTTTTAGGAATGACCAGGTTTATACCATGTACCGACTATGTATTTCTGCAGTATACACAAAATAATGCTTCCTTATGGGTAAAGACAACATGGGAATCCTAATTTCTTCATAACAAGTAAACCAGCTACTACATAATTGTGACTCCCAATGTTTCATGTGTCTCATTCATAAACAAGGACAGGTAATCTCATCGGTTTGCCTGCAAGCTATTATAATGAACAAGAGGTTGCAATTCAGAGCTCATAAGGGTTCCAAATCCCTCTTTATTTGTTCATATTATTAGAGGAACCCTATTTTTTTATCTCCTGAATGTCCAGTATCAGTGAATTTTTCTATACTAAATCTCCAGTGGAATAAAACTTTGTGACATCCCTGAGGAATTTCTCCAAGTGCCATTTTAAACTCAAAGTAAATTTTCAAGAAATGCAGAAACAAAAACGAACTTTAATAAACTACAACGAGCACCCTGGAGACTTTTTGGTGCCTAATATTTCAACAGTGAATCAGAATTATAGCAGAATCCTTGTAGGGTAAAACAACTTGCTTTCATGACCTGCTTGATCACCCAGCTTCACTGATGAAAGTGTATCTTTTCCAGTTTTGGAGAACCTTATTAAACCAGACACATGATGCCTTCATTGGCCTAAGTTCAAACTGAGAATCCCAAATAATGACAATATTGGCCCAAACCCAAGCTGCAAAGCCCACACATTGCATGTTGTATCATACCCAAGCTTTTGATGTACGTCTAAAACTAAGCAGGAGAAATAAAAAACAAAGGAGCCTCACTTACAGTGTTATAGCATCTTTCCCTTTAACATTTCTGCAATAGACATTTCTCAACTGTTTCTTCTTTTTCCTACTTTCTGGATAAAATGACCTGAGATTCATATTTGCTGAGAGTGAAACGGCTACAAACAGATACACAACCGAGTGCAATAGGTCATTTTTATAGTTCGTATTTCTTCTCCTGTTATTTTTGGTGATATACCATTTAGTAAATGGATTGGAATCCTTTTAACGTTAAATAATATCTCTGCAGGATATGAAAGTATGTCATGATAAGAATTAGAACACAGTTCACCTGGATAATGAATTGCAATACATCATTCTTGTAATCAGTAGTTCCTGTGCTCTGGAGTATCTTTCTCCTCAGCTGCCCGTGAACTGTCAAAGAAAAACACATTTAACAATAGAGGTATACTGCATAAAGGTAATAAATAAGGTCTGGCTAGCTTTAGTTTAAAAGTTTGGAATTAGTCACATGTATATATATAGACTCCTAAAAGTTTTATTTCATTTTGATTAATCCAGAAGGAGTTTGAAAATAGGACAACTTAATGGTCCTCTCACATTTATTAGGAAATGCATTCCTCATCCTGTTATGTTCCCAATGTAATAAGGGGTAGACTGTGTCAGATTATAGCACTATAAAACATAATGATATTTTTTATATATATTAAATGATCTGGGTAAGAGTAATAATAATATAAAGGCGCCTATACTAATACCAGTTACACAACTGAACTCTGAACTAAACTCTGAACTGGACTGAACAGGATTAACCATAATGGCAGTGTCAAAGTAATCACAGCCAGGTGGTGGACCTTCTGTGTCACCATCCTACATAGCAGGGACATGTACGGGGCACAAAATCTAGGAAACCAGCCCTCGGCTTTACCAGCAAACCAGCAAGGAGTGATAACCTTTAGGAGGCAGTGCACAGATTGCAGTCCCTGTACACACATGTGACTGCTGATAGGTATGACCAATGCACAGTACATGAGCAGAAGGCAGAAGTGTAATGGGACGAGCCAAGGTCAGGCAGCAATCAAGAATAGTCGGGTCAGAGCCACGGTCGGTATACCAACGTGTCAGGATCAGGAAATTTTAACTGGGACCTGGAAACAGAGCCTGAAAGAACTCTTTGTTCAGGCAACATCCTGTTGCCAGTCAGTTTTCCTATATAGGTGAAGGTATGTGATAAGGTGAAACCATATGACTAGCAGGAGGTAGACCCCACTACCAGATGGAGAGCTGGACCTGAGGAAGCTCAGATGGTGTTTACACTTCCGCCAGTAGACGGAGTGTATTTGTGGAATATCCTGGTTTTCTTGGGTAAAGGGGCAGCTCTCGGGGATTCACATGGTTCAGACCAGGAAGCAAACAATGAATGGGCTTCCTGGGCAGCGCTGCTTCTGATTGGAGAGGAGTGCAAGGTGGGTGACACAGATGAGGGCACATATCCCCTGGTCCTGCGGGTACCTGTGACACATATTTCTCAATAGTCACAAAGGGTAAAAAAACAGTTTGAGTTGACTGAGTGTCTGCTGAACCAGATGTTTTTTTGTAATGGAAAGAGTAATATCATCACATGACCTAGGTTGTTCAATGGGCTATGAGTGGGACCCAGCTACCTGTAGAATGCCTGTAGAGGCTACTGGTCCTTATTAAAGGCATCTTCTATACAGGAGCAAAGTGCATGAGTTTTATGCTGG
Source organism: Pyxicephalus adspersus (assembly GCF_032062135.1). Classification (NCBI taxonomy): domain Eukaryota; kingdom Metazoa; phylum Chordata; class Amphibia; order Anura; family Pyxicephalidae; genus Pyxicephalus; species Pyxicephalus adspersus. The sequence goes on from NC_092858.1 coordinate 16,076,286, forward strand.
GTTACTTACAGATCTTCAAAATGAATAATTCCATGCAACACATGAGACCAATAATCAGTTACTGATACATTCTAGAAAACTACATCCGTGCCAAGGTCAGTAAATTCACTTTATTTAGTTTAATCCAAGTTCTTTTTAATCTATTGCACTCACAGCACACACAGACACACACACACCTCACACATAAAGCTTTTTCTCTCTTTCTATCAGGTTTGAATCTGATGGGATAAGAAGCTTTCTCTTTCTTTTTTTATTGGGTCTTCTGTAAATGTTGATGGGGATATTCCTATCACAAACGGGCACAATTTTCAAAATACTAGATTACCAGAATGTGGGACTGGTGCACTACAGCAAGACACAAATAAAAACTGTACTGAGTGGGTAAACTACAATCTCAATACATATCTTAATGTTCCGTTTTCAGATTGGTCTACAATGTACTTTTGATTTTCCTAGCATTTTATTTTAGAAAAATGTCTATAGAATAATTCTTCCAGTTCTTCTTTTTCCCACATGTTTACAAAGGTAGTCCTTGCTGAAATAATCATATGGGTTAACAAACATTAATAGTTCACATTTATATTGCATACAAAAGTGGGCATAAAATGGGTAAAGGGAGAGACAGTCTGAAGGAAAACAACTACTGCTGCTCTTTCTGTGAGAACTCTCTTACTGTGAGTATCATGGGTTTATTACATTTAATTGAACTATATTTTTATTATAATACAAAATATAAACATTGAATTAAAAAAATAAATGTAAAAAAAAAAGTGAAACAATTACCAAAAAAAAATTACCATTTAAAAGATACATGCATTGTAAAGCCCTGAAAAAGTCTATTGGAAAATTGAGTATGCTGGCAACTACTTATGTTGTCCTCTGAAAACTGCAATGCAAATCTCTTTGCTGTACAAAGTTCATTCTATTATTGCAGAAGTCATCTTCACACTCTGCAAACTGTTTATCCATCACTTTTCTGATGCTTTTTTTTCAACTTGTGTTAATCATTTTTGAAGCAAAAAAAAAATATTTCTAAAACTAATCTTCGGTATGGTGTTGGCTGTGGTTTTAGTAGTGGGGAGGAGGATGTAAAGCATGGGTCCCAGCACAACTAGAAGTAATCACTTTAAAGAAAATGGGCCTCATTCAATAATGCTTTCCAAGAATGATAGACTGTCATGAGTGAAGATGGGTGATTCATCCAAACCTAAAATTATTTGCTATTATTTGGCATTTTTTTTCATCCTTGAGCCAGATCCATTTTAGGTTGGCATGACCATCCAGATTCTCCCATGATAATCTATCTTCTTCAGTCTTGGGGATCTTTAATAAATTCGTCTCAATCCATCCCTTTATTATTCCTGTATTGATCCATGCTTTAGCTCAGAAGCCCAAACAATGATCGAAATGTCCCAAACCCTAGTCTTTTGGTACCCTTGGATGTTAAATGCATCTAATTTTTGAAGGATGGACAATATTCTGTTTTTTGTGTGATACCATTATATAAAAATCACCTAACTATATGTGACAGTTACTTTCTGTCTTTTTTTGTGATTTAGTAGGCCAGTTTTGATGGTGACTGTCAAAAATCCATATATATCACTTTTGGCTAGACACCATGTTACTCCACTATATGTCATTAAATATTAAAACGTCCCTTGGACCAATAACATACAGACCTGTCATTTTTGAAAGATGTTGGGTAATGCTCATTAGGAAATGCTTTTATGCACTTCATTTGCTGAAAAATGTCCATTTGTATAGGTATTTGGGTCTCTGATCTATATTACCTTTGTTTCTAACTTTAATTTAGGGATGGCATAAGCCATCAACTAGTTCTTCTTCTGTTATATAAAAGATTACACGGCTTAATGGAAACATTATACTTAAGGCTAAAAGGTTCTAATAAAAAAATCAAATGGAGTCCCCTTTTGGTATTTACCAAATTTAAACGAAACAAGGGAACTCTCTCTTGTGACTGCCACAGTGGTATTATCACATATAATAAAAATGTAAAGGACAACACAAAATCTAGGGACAAAATGCTAGTGATAAAGGTTATAAATTTATATTTAATAAAATCCAGACATGTGTCTGACCAATCCAGGTAAATAAGTTGTGTTCATAAAATTGTATATCCTTATAATTGTAGAAGTTGTGCGGCAGAAGAAAAAAGAACACAGTAACTTATAAGTATATAATAAATACATTTAAAATAAAATAAATCGATATATAATGAAATATAATAAATATATACTAAAAAAGATATATAATAAAATATATATGTGCATAATATAATATATTGTAGGAAATATACATCTAATGATCTCATACAGTCCTGAACATTAATATGATCCTTATTTAATGTACAGCGCTCTGTAACATGTTGGCACTATAGAAAATGCAGTTTATTATTATTATTAATAATAATGAAAGTTTCAACTATATTTACATACACAGTAGGACAGTTTTAAATTAAATTGAGGAACATATGAAGTAGGGGTTCCTAAATACACAATATTCCATTTCTCTGCACCCCTGCCATTTAGTCATTTGGGGCCCTGGACCATTGTGTGCTGCTAGATACATCACCAACAGCATTGTCATTCATTCCACTATGCTCTGTAGATTCACTTTTTTGATAACCCCAAATGCTGCCAAAACAGGGTCACTAGTGACAGGGCAGATGTCTGTGGCCTCACTGGTGAAGGAGCGATTTTATAGAGATTAGCCGGAGGTGTCTAAGTGATCTTGGTGCTGGCAATTTGTCATCTGGGTGCCATGGTTTTAAGATGTCCTTAGAGCCATTTCCTACAAATCTCTATAGGACTCTGGTTGGCATGTCCCACCTTCTAAATTGTAAGCTCTTCAGGGCAGGGTTCTCTCCTGCTTCTGTGTCTCTGTCTGTATCCGTCTGTCATTTGCTACCCCTATTTAATGTACACCCCTGCTAAATAAATATAGCGCTATATAAATCCTGTTTAGTAATAATAATAATAATAATAATAATAATAATAATAATAAAAAATGACTGTTGCCATGGTAACACTTCACTGAGGACTGCTGTTCCTGAGACAACTATGAGGAGATATATTCCTAATTTGTGTTTCCAAGATGGGAAGTCTACCTGCACGAATATCTGTTGGTCTTCCCATAGCAGTCCACACAGCTTCCCGTACAGTGATGGCAACAATGCTGCTGCTCCTAAATTCAAAGCTGAGTTACCACTATTGGTTGTGCCTGCTTCCAATGGAGTGAGATGAAAAAATGTACGCGCCATAGCTTTTAGTATTGTCACAAATCTGTAGGTTGTCAGTCGGCATCTGGCCATACATAGGACAGCTTACTGTTTTCCAGACTGACAACTTTGCCTGTGCTGCTGAAATCCTCCCACTGTGAGCTGCAGTGCCCCAGGTAGGGAGCGTGTCAGAGGAGGTACAAGCAGTTTTGTGTTTGTGTGTCATAATGATTTATTATGATAAACATGTCTTCTAGGCTGTCTACTAGGCTTTTAATAGCACTGTATTTTTTGTTTTGTTTTTATGTCTATATATTTGAGCATTTACGTTTTTTTACTATCATTATTTCTTTAAAATATTTTTCTTTTTGGCACGAGAACAGATTTAGCATAGTTGAATAGAGCTTTCATAACTCTCAGAAGCCAGGTGAATCTTGATGCACCATAAACAATCATCTCAATACAAAAGTAGAAATGTCATTGATCTCATTGCACAACCATTGAGGTGCCAGTCCTTGATGTGAATGAATTATTGTTAGCCTACCACTGCAACTCCACCAAAATCATTTAGAGGTTTGTATCCCATCAAGATTTATTTATCTATGTGCCCATTTTAAAGGTTTGTTCTTACTTTCTGTCTGCTTATTAGCTGGAAAAAATACCAGGAAAAAAGTCCCCTTTCAGACTGATGGTTAAAAACTCTGCTTTTAGCAGTTCATAGCTCTTTTTACCATACTATGCTGTCAGCTGCACAGTTTGACAACTGTTTTTTTTTTTTTTAGACAGGTTTGAAAAAAAAGACAAAGGTCTAATAAATTTAACCATTGGGAAAATAGGTATACTACAAACCAGCATATCCCAAACCCTATAGACATAGTTTATGCAGAGGAAGGCGAAAAAAACCTGGTTCAATTTGCTCCAACTCCGGAAAAAAATTCCTTCCTGATCCCATGAGACAATCAGATGTTCCTGGGATCAATAGTCTCCGTTGTCTTCACTTTAAAGCCTTAATAGCTAGTTATAAACTGTGCTTCTAGAAAAGAATCCAGCATTTTCTTCTTTTTTATTCCACATTTTCACAGACCTTACTGTGTACATTCCCTTGCTTTGTTGTGCTGTTGATGTGGAGGTGTGGATATTCCTCCTAAGGAGAAAAAGCAACCACGCGGCCAGAGGCGACTTATCTCTTTCAGGAACCCATTCCTGATTCACTGCTGTTGCATGCAAACATGTGCACAAAATGATTCCCAGCTGCTCTCATTCAGTTGAATGGGAGCTGACTGGAGAACAGTTAAGCCTGCAGTAGAACACAACAGTCAACCACAAGTCTAAAATGGCCCTAGGGCAGAAACTCCTATTGGGAACCTAAGCAGCACACATTTTCTAGTAAAATAAGGCAGGTATACAATTCTCAATATTGCTATATTGCTGTGTATGTCTGTGTATGTATTTTTCTAAAATACAATACCAATATAATATATTAAACATAGATACCCATAACTTGGGAAAAATGGTTTTGTAAAGCACCTAATATTTGCTTGCTTTTACAAACAGCATATGGGAATACATAGGAAATGGTCTTTTGAGAAAGATGTCACATCACTTGATTCTAATTATCACCTGATGGTATTATCACTTTGTAATTAGAGTTTGGCTGGAGAAAAGGCCAAAAGTAGGTGAAAATCCTATTAGCTGGTGGAGACATCAGATGACATGGAGCCCCTGAAGTGTTGTTTTCTGTCACCTGTACTAAATAAAGATGTAATAAAATTGAACAATTAGGAATAGCATCAGATGCACCTAGTTAGTACAGGTTGAGCAGATTGAAGGTTTTGCCGGTGTGCTCTACAAACAGCAATGTATAAAGACAAGCAGCTTGTAACACCAATATCAACAGAATTTGCTATCATTCTCCAGAAAAAAGTTATATACAGGTAGCCCCCAGGTTACATATTAGATAGGGACTGTAGGTTTGTTAAGTTGAATTTGTATGTATGTCGGAAGAGGTAAACTATTTTACTAAATGCAATTAGGACAGATTTTTGTCTCAACAAAATATTAGGCACCATGATGTCAGTTACTGCCGGTACTGTATAAACCCTCACTGTAAGTTTATCACAAACAAAACAATGCAAAAAAAAAAATTATAGAGCCTAGACAGTCATTAACTTCTGGAGCAATCTGTGCTTTGATATGCAAAAAGAAACAACTGCAGAGTTTGTCTTGGTCATTAAAGAGTTACAAGAGGCTGCAGAAAGAGCTCACCCCCCTAAGATCACCCACAACCTCAGCTGTGTTTAGCAAAAGATTTTTTCTGAAAGTAATGCAACCCCCCACCTTCAAGCCTCCATTCTGCACACAGTGAGCAGGGAAGCCCGGATCATATCTAGGAGGGATCCGCATGTCGGATGTCCTTAACGCAGACATCCTGTACTTACCATTTCTCATATCACATTTTATGTTTGACATATTTCAGTTTTTAATTATTTCTTGTAGATTTATTCATTTAGGACCTTATCCTAAATTTTGAGTGCACAATATGGAAGAATATTCTATAGGATTCGACTTCTGCTGCTCTCGCCTGGCCTCATAGGGGTCTCTCTGACATTTGTCCACCTCCTCATGTCCTGGATTAGTTATAGGGTCTTAACTATTGTTATTGTTATAACTGTTATTAAGCTTTTCTGTGTTTTTATTATGGATATTGGACTATTACCTCTGCATATTGTCTGTTCTTGTTCTGTTTGTCTGAAATTTGGATTTGTCTTTACCAGACCTGATCATCTATCTGAGGACCTGCACTTCATTAACATCTGTTTTGCCTGTTGTCTGCTTTTGCCTATGGCAATGCAGAGGGTCTACCAAACTAAGGGTTGGTTCCTAAAAGCAGATTTAGGACGTCAATCTAAAAGCTTTAAAACATGGAAAATAAAACAAACCCCAAACAATTATAGTTTCCCTTTAAATGGGCCACTTTGTGCTCCCCCTTCCTGATGGTTCCTTGTACTATCAATGTTTCTGCTGTGCTTTGTGCTTTTATTTCATTAGTATAATTTAAGTATCTACCCTGATCGGTGCCAAGTTCCACTAAGTATCAGCATTGTTCGGAGATAAGCAATTAAATAGGTAGTTAAAAATAGGCACTGAGTGGCTCATTTTCCTTTGTTGCTTTTGCAATACGACAACAAAGATGTGCGACAATGACACAACCCTATAAATGGCATTGATTTAGAGTGCGGTAGAAGAGCTACAGGGTCAAAAGGATAATGTGGAAATTTCTGAAGTCAGAGGATCAATTCCACCTGCGTCTGATTCATGGACACTTACATTATCTACATATCTCTTATCATTAGGAGTTGTGTTACTGTAAACAGTAATAGACAAGCCATTATCAGACAGACACTATAATAAAAGCAGTGTAAATGGAGTTATTTGCATAGCAGCCAAACTCAGCAAAGCTGGCCTTTTCAAGGGTCAAAAGTGCATGCTCGATCTGTTTGAGGAAAGAATGTGTTACCTAAAGGGCCAGTTTACCCAAACTGTCATTTTTTTCATTAAGTTATGTGACAGTGGCTTTAATAAAAATCATATTTTAGTTTAAATTTAAATTACAACAGCAATCTGTGATAGACACCAGTAACAGCTGACAATACCTAATACTGGAAATCAGAGTGTACTAGATCCTGTTCCAGCCCTGGAAGTTGGCTGCTGCTCATGCCCCCATCACTGCATTATGGGTAGGCCATTGTCATGTCACATATGCCCCTTTACAGCTGCGATTTTCATGGGAAATTTACAGAGCAGCAGTACATACCTATAGAAGCTGCAGTAAGTATAGGCAAAGACCATACAGCAGTCTGACATCTCAGCTCCATAGTGCACCAAAGTAAATTTTTAACTTAGGAGTGAGTAGTTAATATTCAATTTTGCCTTACTTTGTATTTTCAACTAAATAAACTTTAGAAATGTCTCTACTATCTGCCTTAAAAGCCTACTCTGTATCTGCATCTCACTATTCTGTTTAAACCAAATTAGGCTTGGCAGCAAGTACAAGTTTCCTATAGTGAACTAACCTAACTTCCTTGGTAACGTTCTAACTTTCACCCTCTTAAATGGCTTTTGGCATAGCTAGTCACATGTGCAGCACTATGGCAAGTGCTAAGTGGCAGTGGCTAAGATGGCCGTTTTCTTGGCTGTAAAGCCTAGGAGGATTCAATTCTTTAGTGGTTTTAGTTATGATGGATAGCTTGTGTAAAAGAAAACAACCTTTGCTATGCTTTCTCACTAGAACTCTCTTAATTTTTTACTGTAGAAGTACTCTTATTAAAATTTTCAGATCTTAGTATACCCACATCAACACCAACTTTTTGGGGATCAGTGTAAAATTAAATTGGTGCAACAGTAAAGTAAAGTAAATATTCTTCAATTGCATTGGTGGCCAGCATAAAAACTTTACAGACAACTTAAAACATTTTTAGAGTCATCCAACTGACTCTACCTAGTGGTGTTGGCCCCAGAACCATGCAGTCATTAAAAAAGGAATCCGCCCCCTCGGGGAGTAGTTTTAGCAACTACTGTAGATTGCTGGAAAAAGCTGGATGCTTTTCTAGAAGCACAAAATATAACTCGGTATTAAAGTTTTGAAGTAAAGATAACAGAGACTGTTAATACTGGGATCATCTTATTGGCTCATAGGATCAGGAAAGACAATTTTTTTTCTCCTGTTGAACCAGGGTTTTTTTTGCCTTCCTCTGGGTCAACTATGTTTATGGGGTTTTTATCCGGGATATGTTTATTTCCCTAGTGGTTGAACTTGATAGGCCTACTATGTAAATGGGAGGTCAGTCAACCACAATTCACTGAACCCTTTGCAATCTCTGGAGGAAACCTGATTATTAATAGCTGCTCTCAGAAATTCATACCGCTTTGGTTTGTTTCCTAAGCATTTAATGTTTACTTGTAACATCAAACAGCCCAAGAAGCCAAATATTTGTGCTACAGTGCTAATGTGTTACCAACAAACATGCTGATGTGACAAATGGATAGGCATATGAGTATATTGCCTCTTCTGAACTGTCCACTTACAGGCTGGGGGATGGACAATAAGTAACAGAATCTCTGAATTTAACTGATCACCAGCAGAGAAAACTGGGTCTCTGCTCATAAATAATAAAAAAAAACTTTAGCAGTGTCCCCCCCCCCTAAAGTTGACTCAAAACCATTACAGTTTCTCTTAAAATACCCTAAAATGTGAGTTTAGAAGTTGACAATTTCCTTTTTATCGAGTATAACAATGTGTATTTTCTACACCCAACATACATTTTGTTTTCCTAATTTTAGATTTCACTAGCTGCACATGAGAATGGGTATTAAAGTTCAGCTATTGAAATATAATAACACTCAATGAGAGCCTTTCTATCACTCTGCCACATTAAAAAAAATATGTGTACTTTTGTGATAAAAATGAACTCTCCTGCTTTTTTTGAATAAATCTCTATAAGCAGAAAGGCTTGTGTCTACAATGTCTGCAAATTAGTTTTTAGGTGGACTTATTCAATATGACTTGAAACAAGTTTCAGAAATAATTTTGAACAGTTATGTTTTTCTCTAGAGGAACCCATAACCGATTAGGAGGTCAAAGCTGTACCTTTATTATTCTACTGTAAAGAGAAGTTAGATTTCATATTGGATTATAAAATAAAATACAATTCTAATGGCAACTGAATACTTTGGATGCCCATACATAAGTTAACATGCTTTGACTGTTAAAGTTCCAGTGAAGCGAACAACGATTGACAATGACCTGATTTCTGAGCGTTGTATAAAGCAGGTACAGCATAGTTACGAAACATTGCTGTGACCTTGTTAGGGGTGGGATGGCTTGGAAGCTTGAGTCTTGGTTTACATTACTTCTAGTCAATAAACTCTCAAAGTCAAATGTTGATATAGCTGAAAAGTGTATATCACAAACAAAGCAGTCTTCGGAGTAAAACAATCCACACAGAGACATTGTGCAGTGAATGTAACCTTGTTTCTATTTAAAGAGTATAGAATGTGCATAGAAGCATTACTTGAACCAGTTTTACTTACTCGTTCATCCTGCATTGTATTGGCATACATCAGATTGCAAGTCTAAAGGAGGTGCACTTGGAGATGTCTAGCCTCTTGCAAACTACTGGCTTGGCTCTTCGTCAATAAGTTTTCAATGATAGACCTCAGTTTTTTCCCTACAAATATACAAATATACTCTTCATTTACCATCAAAGGTACACTATAGCTCTTTCATGTACACTGTAACTTACTTATGCACCGCGATTTATTTTGTACCGCCCCTTCCAGATGCCACTGCATTGTGCGTGTCCCCTACCTCAAACACACTCTCTGCTTCTCCACTTGTATGACCCTTGTGTAATTCCTCCCATCTCCTACAACCTTCCACCCCCTGACCTCCTCTCCACCTCTTTACCTCATGCCCTCTTTACACTTTTGCAGTGCAGTGCAGTACTCAGAGTGTCTTTAAAGAATATTGGCAGTGCAAACCACTACACCACCCAAAGACAGTATAGGCAGCCCCCCAGTTAAGGACATCCAACAAACGGACGACTCCTAGATACGAAAGGGGCTTCCCTGCTCGTTCATGTGCAGGACACAGGAGGCTTGATGGGGGAAAGGGGGCTGGTGCATGACTTGCAGAAGAAATCTTTTGCTAAACACGGCTGAGACTGAGCTCTTCTGCTACATCTTGTAACTCTTTAATGACCAAGATAAACTCTCCAATTGTTTCTTTTATGCATATCAAAGCACAGCTTGCTCCAGAAGTAATGAATGTCAAGGCTGCCCAATGTTTTTTTGCTTTGTTTGTGATTAACTTACAGTGAGGATTTTATACAGTAACTGACACTATGCTGCTTAATAATACGTTGAGACGAGCATCTGTCCTAATTTATTAAAATAATTTGCATGTTCTGACTTACATACAAATTCAACTTAAGGACAAACCTACAGTCCCTATCTCGTATGTAAAGTGGGGACTACCTGTAATGCAGTAGGAATGAGGTTTGGGTTTAACCTCCCAGTGGTTAAACTTTTGCTGACTTTTTTTTTTCCTACAAACTAATGTAGATTTAACGATTCACATTGACAGACACATGTCTAACAACCAATTTTCTCTTCCATTGACATTGTCTTTAAGCTAACCAAGGAAGAAGGTTAACTGGAAAAATAATAATAAATAATATTTCCCTGCACTAATGCCCTTCCCATTCCTAACAACCTTTGCCCACAGCTCTGCTCCATAGTAATTTACTGAGTATGGTCATAACTGTCCTGTTACCTGTCCTTTGGGTGGGGTTGGCACTAACATTTTTCTATGGGGCCCCATGATATTCAGGCATGGCCTTACTTTATAATATGTGTTTTAAAAGTAATATTTGTTGTGCCTTTTTATTGGTGTAAACCTTTGCTTGTCTATAATTGTGTTCTCTAGGTTGTGTATGGTATACTAAATATGATGTGGTGATTAATACTATGAAACATTGTCCATTGCTTTGTTGTACTTTGTTGAGATTCAAGGCCCGCCAGGGGCCGACTCAAAAGACTCTATCTATTAGGACATTATTTTTATGGGTTGAATGACACTGTTTATAGGGTCTGTACATCTTAGACACAAATCTAACTGATAAATTTAGAATCAGAATAGATAGTGAACATACAAAGATAAACATATAAAAAATGCTGATGCTTTTCCACAATATGTATAGGCATTTGACTTTGTTTGCCTAATAATTGTTCTTTATTTTTCAGGATTATATTTAATGAAATGCCCCATGTTTTTCTGATTCTTCAATTCAGAAGACATTTACTTCTTCAAACAACATAACAGGTAGGAAAACACGTATTCTTAAACATTTTGTAAATGTCCACTCTTATCTGTTATTGATACAATTTCTAAACCACTAAAGCTTGAGGATGCCTTTGGAAATCTGGGACCCATGGTAAACAGGCCAAGGTATGAAGCTAGATGAATGACACTTTACAAGTTGTGCCCTTATATAATTCTTCTACCTTCTGAACCATTTTTTGGATACTATCTCTGATGCTAGAGACCATTAAATATTGACCCTATGTTTGATTGTCTAGTCACTGCCCTGATGCCCATCTTATCGCCCAGGAGGAAATTTGCAGTCCTGTCAATACAAAACTGATGATTTGCAAATGCACAGTCATATCAAATGAACTTTAGCCTAACATGTCTATAGTCATGTCTTTACTCTGTATCTCCTTCAGCAGGTCCCAATCTCCAATCTCCTTGAGTATCTCTGCAGTGTCTTCTGTTGCATTACCAGAGGTTGGAACTCGAGTCGTGCGGCTTGGACTTGAGTCAGACTTAAGTCACCTAATGAACGACTTGCAACTCGACTCAGGGTTTTCCCCAGCGACTTGCAACACGACTCGTGACTTGCTTCCTCTGCTGGCAGCTGCAGGGGAAAGGGGGAAGGCAGTAAGGCCCTTGTTACACAGCCTTCCTTACCCCCACCCCCTTTTAGCTATTAGGGGTGAAAACCTGGAATGCATGAAAGGTGGGGAGGAAGGCAGTGAGTTTTCTGTAACACCACCTTCCTCCCTGCCTTTCTTGCATCCTAAGTTTTCTCCACCGACAGCTAAAGGGGGGAGGTTTGTAACAGAAGCCTCACTGCCTTCCTCCCTCCCACCTCAGTTGTCAGAGGAGAAATGCATGGACTTAGATTGCAATCCTTTGCTCAAGAACAGGATCGGAGCTCTGTTTCCATATGGGGACAAATGTGGACAAATCAAGTGACTTGACATGGGACTCGTCTTGGAAGTATTCTTGGTGACTTGGGACTTGATGTAAATGACTTGGGACTCAACTTGGACTTAAAGTGTGACGATTTAGTGCAACCTCTTTGTATTACAAATACTGGAATTGAAAGTGTGGTCCTTTAGTGCTTTTGGGAGTTTCAGTTGAGGTGCCCTGTACCATCTTAGCTTGACTACCACTGCTCTAGTGTTTTCCAAGGGATTATTTCAGAATATAGAGAATTTGTGTTCACTAAAATCCTCCAATTGTGCGATAATTGTTTTTCTTTATCCTTAATGTTCTCATTAGAGACTATTCAAAGTAAACACAGCTTCATCCTATTTACTAATCTAAGTACACATAGATTTTACTTAGTGTACAGTTTTTACTTCTATAGTAAATCAGCACCTATGAGCAATACTTTTCTTCTTATACAGTTTCAGTAAATTACCAGCTATCTAAAAATTTACAGACAGTCCACAAAAATATACAAGCTGGTAAAATATATCACAAAAAACTTTCCTGTTTTGATTACCATGGGAAAATGATAAAGATCATGCCAGATTTTGTTTTGCTGCTTGTGTCCCATGGGGGGAATTTCCTTTTACTTTCTGTCTCAAAGATAGGAATTACAATTCTTTTTGTTTTGGTAACAACTTTATCATTATGTATTTCCCATTACTTTGTGTCCTGATAACAATGGTAACACCTGGCATTATTTTACCACGTTTTCATAAAAAAAACCTAAGAAGGGTTTACATTCTTCCTTCACTATCAAAAATTGCTTTAACAAACACTTTACATTTTAATATAACATACATGAAGACAATGAGCTGATTTTCTATAAAGATTTAGGCTGTACACCTACTAAAGTGAAATCTCACCTTGCAAGAGATGATTCACTTAGCTTGGTAAATATGGCAAATTCACTTTGCACATAATACTCAATCACGTGCAAGGAAATCTAAAAAAAATGAATTTTCCTTGTACATGATTGGATGGTAAAAGCGATTCATTTTATTTACTGCGCTATGTAAACTATCCATTATAAGGGGATACTTCACTTTGTGATGTGAACAACCTATATTGCTTTAACTAAATCAACCCACAATGTATCTGATACAATATATCTTAATATCGTTAATGTAAGACTTGTAAAACACCTCTACCAAACATGTCCCATCATGCAAGGATTTAGTACTATTAGTTACTTTTACAATTAGGGTTTTAAATAAATGCTCGCTGGTAAGTGGGGTCTTAGGTGCAAAACCAGTTTTATTGCTGAGATTTGTATAGGTTCTCTAAATGGTTGTATTGTTGTTTTTTGATTGTTGAGTTGTGTTTCTATTTATTCTGCTAAGGTAACTGGAATAGATTCTTTCCAAAGCTTTAGTGTATAGCTGTACCTTCTTCAGGAGATGCCCATAGAAAGCTCATTGATAAAAAAAAAACATGTCTGATGTAAGTTGCCAGCGGGTGCATAGGTGACTGGTCACTTGGGGTTAGGAAGACTGGCAGCAGTAATCAGTCTACAGAACAAAAAGTGAAAAGATACTTCCAAATCCCCAACAATATACAATACAATTGCCTGTGTACACCAGCAACAATGCAATTTATTTTTTGTATTTAAAGTTTGATTATATTCCTTTTTTATTCAATCTATTGAATTTGTATTCAGAATCCTGGTGCCATCTGTATAGCATGTGTGAATGCAAACAAGTTTTTCAGGGAGGCCATTTTAAAGAATGCACTATACATTTTTTTATGTTGCTAAAAATAAAAAAGATTGGCCAAATAGCATATTCTAAATAACATGGTATTAAATCCTAGATGATATGTTAAATGTAACTAAAAGCCAACAAGAAATGCATCATGTTGGAGTAAGAATGGCTGGTCGGCCCTAGTTGTGATATTATATTCTAAAACATATTACAGAAAAAAAGATGTTGTTGGTAACAAAAAAGAAAGGGAAAAAATGCTTTTAGATAGGATGGAATCTTAGTAAAAACCTAACTGTAAGCTAGAAGGAATGTGCTTAGATATGGATTCTTGGCAACTACCCTTTCAGATCCAAAGGAAAGCAATTTTGTAATGGTACAGGCTGTATTTTTATTAAAGCATTAATGACATGAAATAAAAATAATACTGGAATTTGGTGAGATTTATTTGGCGATATATATACTGTATATATTATGATGTAGTGGAAAGAAGTGATATAGTGATATTTTATATAACACATTATTTTTAAGCTGATCTTTTGGCAGTGTTGACCATAGGCAGATACATTCCTATTCTTCTATTGTACTGTGGGATAGTAGTAGGTAAGCTTCTCTCAACCTTTTTTTCATCCTTAAGGAACCCCTAAAATTTTAAAGGTTGTGAAACCCCTGCTACAATCATGTGCATAATGTGAAAAATGCTTTTTGCATTGGTTGCCAGTACATTAATGGTCAAGCCCGTTTTAACACATAGTTAATCAGGTCTTTGGTTTCATGCAGCTGGCCCTGCCTAAATGGCACCATCTTAGGCACCATCTATGTGATGTGAATCAGCCATAGCTCAAAGAACCCCTGACAACCTCTGGGGGAACTCTAGGGTGTCACAGAACCCTGGTTGAGAATGACTGGAATAGATCCTGGCGTGCAGTAGGATGATATACATCCTATTGAACTGTGGGATGACATAGATCCTATTGTACTGTGGGGTGGGAAAGATTTTGTTGTACTGTAGGATGTATAGTATAGAATAGGCAGTAGTATTGTGTAGATCCAGATGTGACATAGGATGGTATAGATTCTTTTGTAGTGTAGATACTATTGTTCAGTAGGATGGGTTGAGCAATAATTGGTCTGATAATTCTGTAAAAATTAGGATTGGTCTTCCAGGAACTGATTCTAACTATATCATATAAAAAATTCTGTATGCCAGTCCAAGGCATTTTTTTTTATTTTACAAACTATTTTTTCAGTGGCTTTTTTAAGATATTTGTATATCATATGAAACCTAATACTGAATTTAGTAATGAATTGCTCCACAAAAGCTGCTGCTATAGAGGTCATTACAAGTTTGTTGTTAAACTTACTGTTTGTTTGAATATATACATTTTTTTTAACAAAGTTCTACGTTAAGATGTGTAAAATAATGAAAAAATGATACATTGATAAAACTAAACCTTTCTCCAGATCATGAGTGCATATTGAGTGAGCTGGCAAAAGAACATATTTTTAAAATCTGTATATTGCTATAATAGGATTTTGGAAGTACTTTCTATCTACTTTTCTGACTTGTAGGAGTGTTCAGTTCTGGAAAGAATGGCAGAATTCCACTTCACAGCCCATTCGTGTCACACTGGTGCAATTAGTTACCTCAATGTGAATAAAGCACATTTGAACTTCATCTGTCGCTGTTGATAAACATTTTCTTATATAACAGTAAGATTGGCAACCTGTGGATCTCCATCTGTTGAAGCATTACAAGTCCCAGCATGCCGTGCCAATCAACTATTTAAATACATTGGAAGGCTTTAAACTTTTAATCTGACATGTTTGCTTGTGGTTGTTATTTTAATATTTATTTTGATTTTATGTGAGTTATGCAATTTTAATTAGAATGGAAAATAACCTCTCTTTTATGTGAAGTTTTGCAACTTGTTGTGTTAATAGCAGTGGAAGTTAGTGTGCTGCCAATGTTTAATATGTGTCCTGGAATACCCTTAAACAATATTCCAAGACCACAGGTAAAGTCAGCCAGATAATTAACCCCTCAAATTATCTTGAATATTTAAACTCATGAACAAAACTTTTATGTATTGCAGCTTATCGTCCCTTAGAAGGAATAAGTGAATTGTTTTTATTCCCCTTCATTGTTTTTATTCTTCTTTATCTTCACCTGGCAAAAAGAAAGAAAGGACCTGACGTTCCAGTCAAACAATATGGAAGTTGGGAGATGACTCCTCCAGTTAAAAGATCAAATGTTAAGCGGAAACTCATCACAGATGGAAAGTCATCGATCCCTCCACGATCCTGGTCAATTATCACACCGTCCCACCTTCCTTCTTTGTCCAGGCACAGACTAGACACTGGGCATCTTCTTCCGGGTTCTTCTTTCTATCTCACCTGATCTCGCTCTGAGCAGATGCAAGACCGGGTGATGCGCCTTCTGGGAAATGTAAAAAAAATAAGTGCCAAGCTCCCTGCGCAAGCAAGTTCCACACTGTCCCAGCTTCCTTCTTCTGTCTGGCGTGGGCTGAACTCTGAGTGTAGCCATGTGCTCGTGTCACCTGATTGGGTGACATATCTTCCTGAAAATGTGAAAAAAAGAAAAGTGCCGATTTTGCATTGCATGCTTTTTTTACATTCCAGGAAAGCCCCTCATGACACATGCCCAGTGTTAGACATGTGCAGAAGGAACAGCCTGCAGCCTCCTGAGATATGTGACGTATGTATACCAGGAGGCTAAGAGTTTCCCCTTTAATTTTTAATACCAGGTCCTCCTCAAATAAATTTGATAAAAAAACACATTTTACATTACATAAAATGGTTAGCCACCCATTTATATAATGTAAAAAATTTGATGATAGGTTTGCTTTAAATGGACACCAAACAAGTCTCAAATTTGTGTTCCCACCAAAAATCTATGGTAGCCGTCATCGTCTATAGGTGTCACTTTAAAATCAACCTAAATCACATCAGTTTAAATTTAACAGAAATGAATGCCCTGAATTATTGCCTTTAGTCCGGTGTGCACATTGGTCATTATTTGGTGTTGCCTGATTGCCATTTTTGTGTACCTGCTGTTAAAAAAATATTGGGCTTGTTTTTATACTTTTTCTTTTTTTTTCTTTTTTTCCATAACAATATTGCTATTGGTAGAGGGCTGACAAGTTCATGACAGTGACGGCAAAAGGGTTAAAGCTCAAACATTTTTCAGTTGTACCCGTAATGCTCCTCTGCCATTGGTAATGCTTTTATCAACCTGTCATTAAAACTGTATTCCAAGATAATGATGAGCCAGAAGGGATTAATTAGCCACGTCAATTGTAAAGTAAAAAAAATGAGCATTAAGTTCTATAGACGTGTGGCAGAATTTATTGCATTGTCTTATAAGGGTGGCCCGTAAATGAGAACTTCAAGTGGGCACATAAATTAAATTGGCAACTGCATTTCAATGCTGGGACTAGTTAGTATTGCCTGATTTTTTTCTAGTCACAATAAATCTGGCTGAATGTCACCGAATGAGGGACTTTAATTAAAATAAAGGATATTACTTAATTGTTCCATTAATAAATGTCCCTTTAGCTCACTTCTATCTATCACAGTTATTCTTGTGCATGTTAGCAAATAGCTTAATTGCTTAAAATAATCTGGAGAAAGACAAATCCTGTTATCCATCCAGCCAATGAGATTCCTACTTTCATTCTGTCATTGTGCACTGGAAACATAAAAAAATATTTTTTTTTTGTAGACAGTGAAAACAATGGCTTTTGGCCAAATTCGCTCTTCTGCAAAGCATACAAAAATCCCAGACTGGCAAAATGGCACCTCTGGAATGCCTTTCTCAACCTTGTCTTTTTAACATGGGGGAACACTTTAAATAACTTCAGGGACATCTGCTACAATTATTAAATCCATATCACAGTATAATAGGGTGGTGGGCAAGGGGAAGAATGCCACTTACATTACTGGCCATTGGGAAGAATGTCAACCTTACAGATAGCCAAAAATCACACTGGTGTTGCCTAAACAGACCTGAGAGGCACAAATTGCTAATTGTTCAGGGAACGGCTAGCAATCTCTGGCAGAACCTTTGCTGAGAATCTCTGGTCTATAGTCTACACCAGCTTCCTGATGGTGACAACAATAGACCATTCCTGCACAACGTATGTTGGCACAACCTCCTTATCTTTTTAGGGGTACATGTCATGGGGATATGGTATTAAAGCATAATGGGTACAGTTTTCACCCTGTAGCAGGAAGAGCCTTCATTCCAGAATTATCAGATTTTATTGCTGTAGGTTTATAGATGTTTAAAAACACAACTTTTAAAAATTGCATTGATTATATTTTAATGATTAGATGGGATCTACTAAAAATAATTTGGCACAAAATCAACTTTTATGAAGCTACAGTGTAAACATATCGTTTGGAGATAAGAAAAAAATACATTCTTTAGCTCATAGTATAAAAAAATAGGCAAAAGTCACCCCTTCTCCTATTCTTTGGGTCATAAAAAATAAATTATTAAACCAATGGGTGTCTTTTTTACAACATTTATTAGTTGTAAAATTAATTTTTTTAGAGATATGTATAAACTCTCCCCAAAAAAAGATCAATTAAGAGGAACAGTCCTTTGAATGAAGGACAGCTGGGAGGTATGATGTAAGGTTAATGATATACTTAGTGGAGTTATGTTGTTATTTGTTGGGAAATGCCACTCTCTTCCCATGGATAATAAACTTGTGTTTGTCGGAGTTATTACATTTCAGATCGTGCTGTTGTTTTGCTCTGAACCCTGAGAGTTTTTGTTGGATGTGCTACTTGCAGCACAAAGGGGGGAATCATGAAGCATGGGAGGTGATAACACTGGCATCTGGAGAGGCTGATTACACCAGATTGTAATTTCATCAAAGCAATCTAAGGAGAAAATGCACATAATGAATAATAAGCATGATTAATGACTCTTACTTATTGTCACCAACACCTGTGTGGATTTAGAAGCATTGACAGGCAATGGGATTTTCAATATAATCAATAGGACAATGCACAATGCAGAATCAATCATCATAAAATACGCTTATGTGATCTAACAAGCTTAGAGTCTTTCTTTTGGGTCATTTGTTAACATTCAATGAGATTTGTCAACAAGCTACAAAAAATGATCATTAGAGAAAACAAATAAAGGAATTGTGTGCTCATTATTTTGGCTGCTGAGAAGACTAATATAAACTATGAGCAGCACTAATATTGGCCTGGAAAATTTAAGGACGTTGAATAGGGAAGCTTAAAGAGGACCTGTACTTTGGAATCTGTGTCTAAAAAGGCAAAGAACAAAACACTATTCAGCATTATTGCCTGTAGGGTCTTTTATATTATTAGTTTATTACTGGAACTTCTGCATTACTGATACATGTACAGAGGGGCTATTATAATATAAGGAGCCAGACTGTGGTCTCTTTTCATTGCACATTGTACTTAGAAAGAGTAGAAAAACATATTCACATGTATGCAACGGCCTTATGATTTGACAGTCCCTTTATGAGTACATTAAGTTATTAAGTTGTCCTTATATTAAAATAGGTAATGCAAAACATAGAATTTCTGTGAGTTTCGAGTGAAAGTGGCCCTACAGAACCATTCTTAAGGCTGGATTTTCTTTCTTTACAATTAGGATCAAGTAATTTCATTGGATTTTGGGATCTCAGGTCCTCTCTTAAACTTTTTACATTGCATCCAAACAAGTCCGGGTGTTTTATGTACATTAGTAAGCCTTCTGATGCACACTGCACATTGACTTAAGTAAATTTTTTTTGGTCTAGAGCAGCTTTTCTCAACCTTTTCAACATGTGGCGACCATTGAAATAACTGTCATGTCTTAGCGAGCCCCTTCTATAATTACTACATCCACAGCTCACAGTACATTAGTGTAGTAAACTGTGGGAAGGATTGCTGCTACGCTTACAGAAACCAAATAATATCATTGGTGTTAGTTAAGCTGCGGCACAAATTGTTCATTGCTCAAGGAACCCCTGCAACCACTGGAAAAACTGGTCTAGAGTATAATCGGTGTATAAGGGTCTGTTTATAAATGCTTTCACCCACCTTTTGCCCAACATTTACATTCTTTTCACAATGGATTAAAAAATATACTTTTAATTCCCATTCTTTTAATTGAATTTAATGTGAAAAATGTTCAATGTTTCAAAAAATTGTCTAAATTTAGAATAAAACATTTTTAAATAAATAGGTAATGAATATCTTAATAATGTTTTGCTTCTTTTCTCTGATATTCCCAGAATTTGGATGGGCCTTTAAAGTCCTCACCAAAATGCAGGACTGCATAGGTGATGATATCGGAAAGCCTGCAACTAGTCTAGGGGTAAAAAAAGGAGTTATTGAAGGGCCAATTATACAGTTCAGAGAAAGACTGTGTGACCAAGGAATAAATTAACAATTTCATCTTATTTGTCATCAGTAGATAAATATGCATGTGACCTATACAGTGCAGGGGTGGGGTTGTTCATTTCATAAAAAAAAAAACTTAGGGCAAGCACTTGTAGGACAGGTACAGTTTTTTTTAACTTGTCAATGTTGGAGGATTGGCAGCAGGTAAATGCTGAGAAAAAAAAGACAATTATCAACAAAACCTGGCTATCACAATACACTTAGTTTTTATAATAGTAGTGCCTTATGGAGCAGTTTTTTTTACAAAAATACCATTGCAGCAACTTTTTTGTTTGTTTAGAACAAGACAAAAATAATTCTTCACATATTAACATATAACTTGTAACTTAAAACAGCGCCAATATCAGTCTCACTTCTTTTCATCATTGTAAATGATTTTGTTACTGAATTTTAACGCAGTCACAGTTGTTATTAACACCCCAAACAGTTTTTTTGGTCTGTTTTTTACATTTGCATATATATTAGAGCAGCTTGACATGCTCACTAATATGTGTTAATATTCAAGAAAAACCTAACTTCTTTGTGTCATTTGTAATTATATGAGTACATGAGCCACACTATTTCTGTAATACAGGCTTTTCAGTTTTTGCACAATGTTTGTGTTTTACTGCTCCTTCTCACAGTGGGAGCGTTTTGTACCTCCTATTCCTTTTTTATAGTAGAAAATGCATAGTTATTCCAATGGCAAGAGTAGGAAAACCTCCCTGAAAGGTATAATAAGTTTTCTAGTGGGTTGACTCTTCAGCCTTTACCAAAAAATAATATTATCATGAGAAAGTGTTTCTTTCTTTTTTGCTCTCAAGGAAATGACAGAAGGAGCTCCCAGAGGGTGTGCAGACCCAGAAACTAAAGCAATTGTCTCTTCCAAAGATTCCTCCATAGCTATACAAAGTTGTCTGGTGGGATGACTCTTCAGCCTCTACGGAAATTGAAATTATCATCAGGAAGTGTTCAGCAAACCTGAAATGAATCTGGTCCAGGATTGAAAACATTTGTTAACAAATAGCTAATGACTTTTAAGGAAGTCCCCACTATTGTGTGTTAATTCCCCTACCTCCTAGGGGAGCCTACACTCTTCGGGGCAGGCTCTTCCCCTGTTTTACTGTCTGTATTCGTCTGTCATTTGAAACCCATATTTAATATACAGCGCTGTGTAATATGTTGGAGCTATATAAACCCTGTTTATTATTATTATTAATAATAATAATAATAATAATAATAATAATCCATTCCAGATCTGCTGGCTCACCCAGCTTCACTGATGAAAGTGTATCTTCTCCAGTCTTGGAGAGCTTTAATAAATCAGACGCACTGTATACAAAGCAGACATTTGTCACAGTAATTCCTCCCACAAAAACTGGTTTATAACTGTTCCACCTATAAAAGTGTCCCAGGCACCTCAGCACAAGAAATCATTTTAAAAAATGAAACTTTTTCATTACAGTTGCTTTTTTTGAACAAATAATATTGGTATAAAGCAGAGGTTGGTGGTATGTAATGCAGAGTGCACACAGGTGGTGGTATGTAACACAGAGTGCAGAGGTCAGTAGAATGTATTACTAGAGTTCAGTAGTATATAAGGCAAGGTTAAGAAGTCAGTAGTATGTAACAGAGAATTCAGTGATATGAATGTAATGCAAAGTATAGGGGTAGGTAGTTTTTAAAGTCCAAGTAAGAGAGTGAAGTAAGAGTGGGCAGAGTTGAGAAGTAAGGAGTAACAAAGATTTTAGATGTCAGTGCTATGTAACACAGAGCTTAGAGGTCCAGATTAAATAATGTAGAGTTCATGAGGTTTGTTTGTAGTGAACAAGAGATAGAAGTAACATATGGCAATGACATCAGAAATAAGTAATGCATGTGACATAATAGGTTAGAAGTTAATACTGCAGAGTGCAGGGGTCAGATGGATGTAACATACAGAATGTGGGGGTCATGAGTGTGTACCATACAGATTGCCAAAATGTGGTGTATGTAAAATACAAGGTGCAAGGGTCAGCAGTATATACCATACATAGTGCGGAGTGCAGGAGTCAAGATTTTTCACCATACAGAGTGCATGGGTCAGGAATATGTATCGTGCAGTGTGCAGAGGTTTAGTAGTATGTATCATACAATGTGCAGGGGTTAAGACTGTGTATCCTAAATTACAGTGATCTGTAGTGCCTAATGTACAGTGCATAAATGAGGTTAGAAAAATCAATGGAAAAATAAATAAAAGAATAAACAAATAGAAAACCTGTAAAAACCCACAGCTAAAATAAAATATAAAGCATTGTCCAATTTGCTTAAACAGGAAAAACATTCCTTCTTGATTCCCTAAGGCAATCTGATATTCTTAATATTTGATACTTAAAACAACTTATTAAATACCAGTAAAAAGATTTTATGGTAAATGGATTTAGATTTTCTGTCTAGTATCGGCTGTCTAGAGATATTACACATTAAAAAAGTCAAATAAACAAGCGTCAGTAACTGTCATATTTCCACTCGAGATCCTTCATGCATGATTTACAATGAACATTTCATCATGTTTTCCATCTCCCAGTGCTGACCAATATTTACAGACCAGGAATTACCTTTATTTTCTCATATTCTATTTTATAGTTCATCCTCTCAGCTGTTAGTCCATGGATAGAATAGGTTTAGATAGGTAGAATCCTTCTAACCATTATTAATATATTACATACTGAGGTTTGGTCCATTTCTATGTCCCCTTTTGTGTTCCTCCGTGTTCACAATTGCTTTATATTATCTTACTTTTTTCCAGTATTACATTTTTATTGTAATTTGTACTATATATTTGTTCATGCTGGGGTTTAATATGCTATACCTGTTTTAGGTTATACTGTTTTGTGGTGTAGTGGCCCATATACCAGCACTGACAAACATATGTGATTGGGGAATCATCTGTCTCCGTGCATACCATTATATGGGTGCTGTATCCTCATAGACACTTAGACACATAGACACTGAAATTCCCTCAAACATTCCCTTGTGGGGATCTTCCAGGTCCATGTGCTTTAATAGCAGAAACTGATTCCCACCAGGAATTGTTTGAGGGAATATCAGATTCCCTGTTTTATAAATAGAGCATTATAGGGATCTATTAATACATGTTTTCGCCAAACATGTTCATATAGACTTCAATGGAAAAATGTGTGAATCAGCTTTTACTCATGAGTCATATTATTTGCAATTGAATCCAATATGAAGTATGTTTAAATTTTGGATGACTGTTGGGTAAATTTTGGGTGAAAACATGTATACCCATGTTTTTTAGCCTTTTGACAATTAGTTACTTGTCTTTTGGGAAAAATACATGCACATTTTTCCATGTTTTCCCCAATCTTCTAATACAGAAACATTCTACAGAGAAAAAGTGGTAAATAGGAGGGTAAGTATTCTATAGTCCATCAAATTCATAGATATGGGGGCAGATTCCTTTCCATTTTCTGTAGAAGGTTATTGGAATATTTGTGAGCCGCTCCTCTTTGTGTATGAAAAACAAGTTAGAAGGAGAAAAAAAGAGGAGCTTCAGGCTTTTATTTTAGGTTGTGTATTGTTTTAAAAAGCAGTTTAACAGTCTGATGTCATATATCAGTACAATAGTGTGTTATATCCAAATAATCATGGGGTGGTGATTGACTAAGCTGAACAGTTGCGTGCTAGGCTAGAAAGAAGGTGTACATGAAAAATGTCTTGTTACCCGCAGCGTTTCGCCATAGGGGCTTCCTCAGGGGCATATAACAAGCATACTATACTATATTTACAAAATACAAATCACAAGAAATTAATATACTGTATATATACTGTATATACAAAATACAAATCACAAGAAATTATTATACTGTATACTGTATATATACTGTATACCTGTTTTCATACATTCCTTATTGTATGAAGACGTTTTATCTCTAAAGGAGGTATCAGGGTTTGCCCCAATTTTTCATAGCTTATTGTTTTGACATAGAAAACCAGGAGAGTCCTCTGATTGCTTGAACTTACAGGGATAAACACTAGACATGGATCAAAGCCAAAATCAACTTTTAGCTCAGAGCAGCTAAATACATTTCATAGGAATAGAAACAAAAGATGTAAAAAGTCTCACAGACCATTGCTTTGACACAGAGAGCAAAGGTCCTTCTCTACAGCACAGTGGCAGGGGACAGGCTCTTTTTTTCAGCCCATGGCTGCTTTCTAAAGAAAACTAGCTCTGAGACTTCACACACCTTATTTTGATGTGCCTGGAATGTATTTAGCTAGTTGCTTGGATGCTTATATGTGGGGTGCACATTTTTTGTTTTCAGACAAGATTATCCATATCCATTTAGAGACATGAAATGAAAGACTAATGAAGACAATCTTGCAACATTTTAGCTCTGTGCAAACAGAAAAAGCAATTTGACATCCATCAGTTTTATATTCCTCTGTTTACTCCGGGCTGTGTGCTGTTTTGTTACCAAACTCCCTGATTGCAGAAAATGAGAGCATTATGTACATTTATCAGTGGAGCGGCGGAGAAGAACCCTTGTTGATGGACACTGCAGCTTGAGGAAGAGGTCGATTTAACCTTTATCATCATGTACCTAGGTTGTTCCTGTGGGTATTTTCATCGCTGTCATTGTAACAAATGGAATGATATGGATGTATCAGTTGTCATTCTCAGTTTGTTACATTCTCATTGACCTGAGTAGCAGTTTTCAAACAGTTTGCTCGGTGTACAGGGAAGATCTCATTTTAAAATACTGAACATTCCGTTAGGTCACCACCAAGGTCCCTGTGTCAAAGAAAGGGAATTTTTATTTTAACAATGTAGTGAAGAGCCATGGAAATATGTTATATATATATTTTTTTTTAACAATACAGTTAAAGGGTACAATACCCTTAAAATACTAATCAAGAGAATTTTTTTTTTCACACATAAAGTTTACCATTCACGTTTTTATGTCCCCAGGATAAATTCCTTCAACCTTTTTTTCTGTTGTTCTTAAAAAATGTGTGTGGGTATTTTCTAGGAAAAACCTTATATCCTTTGTAGGAAACTGCATATCCCTAATGCTGTTGGCTACAAATAATACTCTGTTTGGGATGTCTTACTTTGTAGCCACCCTAATTATGTTATAGAGAGCTGAGAATGCAAGAGTGTAAACTCCCACATCCATGATGGAAGACACAATGGAAGGCATCATGGGATATGTAATTTTCTTATAGGCAGAAACCACCAGCAGCATCTACAAAGCGTGACTGCAAAAGCCAACTCTTGTTTAAAGTCAGAACAGTTAAAAACAAAATGCTACCCAGACACTGACTACAGTGTCTTGGTTACAACAATTCAGGATGATTTGCTTCACAGTGCCTGCAGCTACACATACTACTGAGAGCTTGTTTTAAATTAAGGGTGCCCAATCTACGACCCGCGGGATAATCCCAGCATAAGAGCTGTGTCCACGCAGCCTATATATATCTATACATATATATACATGAGCCCCTAAAGCTCATGTATATATCCTCATATCTCCTTTACTGATTGTCATAGAAATGCAAAATTTCCAGGGTACAAAGGGGACCCTAAGAGCTGCTACTAAACCAAATTTAACCTCTACAAGTAACAAGCTGCCAAATTACCTCTACATGTAATAAGTTGCCAGATACGGGGTCACAAGTTTATAATCCTAACAAGAATCATATATATTTTTACATTAAGTGGGGCTATTTCAAGACCAGGGTCCCCAAGTTGAGTTTGCATGTTGGGGACCCCCTGGGGTCACTCTTTTGGCAATAAATATTAGGGTACTGCCAATTGTCTGTGCACTGTGGTGCCCCTTAAAGCTCACAAATTTTTAAGGCTCCATTCAGGTTGGCGGTAAGATTGCAGTGTGGTTACCCCTTACTTCATGCCCTGGCTCAGGGAAGATGCTCAGTACCACTCACTGCCGCCTGCAGTCAAATCTGCTGACAATGCGGTGCAAGGGACTGAGCTGCTGGCGAGCTTCCTGTTACACATAGCTGGACACTTATCTTCTGTAAACCCCAATTTCTCTGGAACAGAGGGCTGTTGGCAACTGGAAATGTGGGAGCCAGTAGGAAATGCCTTTTGTCTCCCCTCCTCTATTAAAATGTTAGGCCCATCACATCTCTCTACCCTGTGACACAAAGCTAACCCCTTACTCTCTATAAACCCCAATCGCTCTGTAAGAAAAGCGAAATGTAACTTCATGTGGGGGAGTCTTGTGGATAACTCCCCCTAAAATTTCATTACTAGTACATCATCACAAGATACAAAAAACTATACCTGTCATATCATGCTACCCTGTCACATATAGCTGGCCACTTACCTTCTGTGAACCCTAATTTCTTTTTAACAGTAGAGGAAGGGAAATGTAGAATAAGTGGGGGAATCTTGTGGCTATCCCCCCCTCTAAAGTACTGTCACAAATAAATGTCCGCTTATGTTCTTTGAACCCCAATTTCTCCTGAAGGGTAGCTGTAGGTATATACATAAAATGTATCATAAGTGGGGGGCTCTTGTGGCTAATTCCCTTTAAATTTTTATTGCTGCAAGAAAATCACAAGATAAGAAAAACTATACCATTAATACCCTGCTACCCTACCACACATATCTGGCCACTTACCTTCTGTAAACCCTAATTTCTAAGGAATGAGGAGATGTAGAGCCCTGAAGATGTACTAGTAAGAACATGAAACTCTTGGCTATGTGTCACATGAATTGCATTTCTTTGGAAGTATCTATTGCAGAGATTCTTGAGTTGTCTTTTATTTGGTACATGTATGTTAGAGTAACTAGAAACTTTTCAATTTTATTTCATTTTAACTTAAAACTATTCTAGTTTGAATCATACATTTTTAAAGCGGAACTAAACCAAAAAGTCCCTCAAACAAAAAACAAATCCACATACCTTCAATCCTGCAGGGCAGTCTGATCTCTCTGGAGGTCTCTTGCATCCTGTCCCACGTCCTCCTGGCATCCGTCTGTGAGCCAGCGCTCCAGGCGGCGCCATCTTCTCCTCTTCTTTCTGGTTCTTCTTCCTACATCACCCGACCCAGGAGCGAGATCGGGTGACATAGGATGAAAAAAAAATTTGCTGATCTCACTGTGCATGTGTGAGATCGGCAATTTTTTTTCCCCTTGAAAAGGTTCCTTCTGTGCATGTTCGAGATGCACAAAAGGAGCACCCAAGAGCCTCCCAGGATGCCTGAGGTAGCTATCTAGGAGACTTTGCGCTCCCATTCATTCTCAATCTCCTAGGTGGTTGAGAATTAGGGGGTGGTGCTTTTTCATTTAAAAAAGGTGTTGCTTTTAAAAAAAAAAAAACTATTACTTTTTCTGAAATTTCTGAGTTTTGGTATGCTTTAATGTTTGTTTACATTGTGGTCCGCAAATTTTATCCCAATGTCCACAGTGGCCCCCAGATAAAAAAAAGGTTGGGCACCACTGTTTTAAAGCATATTTATTGCCATGTACAAACAGCATAAGGAAACCCACACAATTGTTTTTTTTGAATAACCAAATGTGAAAATGCCCCTACAAAATGCAGAGTATCTATAAAAATATCCATATATAATCTGCAATGTATATGATCAATAGAATACTTTGTAAATAATTAGACCATACCTACTTTGCAATGGCAACCTTTTTAAGAGCCAAGTCTTTTCAGAATCATGCTAAATATTGTAAAATAAATAAAAAAAATGATTCTTAAATGTGACTGCAGTGATTGGTTATCATAGGTTATGGTGCTCTGGCTTTATTCTTATCCTAACCCTATTAAATGATCTTTGCTATCTCACTGTACATTTTTCTTTAGATCTAATAACAATTTTGTAGCACCAAGGTCTGTCTGATTGGATACAAATTGATTGAACAAATCATTTTTTTTAATCATTCCTCATATTAGTAAATCTAAGTGAGAATGTACATAAGTAAAAAGGTAACATATATAGGGATTTGGTCTCATTGCACAATCCTTGTAGTACTGGCTGAATTTATTCCATTCATCCATCCCTTTTTATTTTAAAAAAACTACAGTGTTACAGGTCTCCTGTGTCAGCACTTGCAGCAGAAATTAAAATTGTGTCAGCTCTATTTAGGTAAACCAGCACTACCCAAGTTCCCTTCTTTTCTTTTAGGATACAATTTAATTTGCAAAAACAACTAAACAGCAGCAGAATTACAACTATTGAAGTTATGTTTAAAAATATATAATAACAAAACTCATAACGTGGCATTCCAAAACAGTAGATAATTAGGGCATATTGTGATCCCAAAAGCAGATTATGAGAACAGGATATGAGCCATATGCTCCTGCTAAAATTAGCGGGTCCATCTCCACAGTCCTCAGAGCTGTCTGCCGACAAAGCAGTCCCTGCTGACAGGGGTTCAGGACAATCAGTTGCAATGTTTAATCCATTGGCAGACACAACTAAAATATTATTAGAAAGGCAGAGAATAGTAAAATAGCTGCTTCCCTGGCTAATCAGTGCAAACATTAGGGTACAGTGAATTAGCCCACAGTTGCATTTTTATTGTTAGACTGTGATATACTGTATGAAATCATCATTTTTGCAAAAAAAAAAAGTATGTTTTATCTATCTTTCGTGGTTATGTAAAGGCTCTTAATTTTAATTGTACCCAAGCAAAAAGGTCCCGGTTTTGCTTCCTGTTAGAGTAGGTTTTTGCCTACTTAGACAACATTGGCTGAACCCAAGACTGACGACATCTGTACAAATACCTTCCCAGGGTTTTTATATTTTCCTTACCAGCAGATCACTACTTCTAGGCCATAAAAGCCAGGCCAGATCTAGAATAGGCAGTTCTCCAATATTCCACTTTCTCCAGGACCCCAGGTGAGAGGCAAGGGTTCATATAGATGGAATGTTGTGTATTCGTGTCCTTAACTTTATAGCTGCCCAGGCCCCTATTATGTCTAAAATTACCCTTGATGAAAGAGTTAGGAGGTATGTGCTAGAGCCAACTTGTGAATCTGTCTCCTGCACATACAATTGAGTCAGACCAAGAAGTTATGATCTACTGGTAGGTAGAAGATGGAAGCTCCTTAAAGGTATTTTACAGATCCCAGCAATCCTATAGCTAGTTGAGGTTGAGGATTATTGACATATTGAATATTACTTAGATTTTAAGTGTGCTTTAAAGTGATTTTGCCTTTTTACCATAAGACAATTATCATAACAGGTGTAACATTTAGGCACCAAGAGATTTCAGTCACCCTTCTGCACTTGAATTGCAGGTCAGAGGCTTATTAGGCAAAGCTTCAGCAGTTACGGTTAAATAAGTCACTGAGGCAGTCCGTCATAGTGATCTGCCAATAGGAATGTATATGGGATGAAAGGGAATAGATAAGCTTCACTTTTGGCCACAATGGCCTAAAATTCAAAAGATGCAATTAAGCACCAAGTATCTACCTTTTTCATCAAACAGAAACCTTTTTTCTTTTTGTTAATGTGACAAAGTTTCCTAAACTATACTTATGTAACAAGTGATATTATACCTCTGTCATTTTGAAATTGCATCTCAATAATTTCACAAGAGTCAAAAAATATTTGTAAATTCAGCATCCTCTTAATTCCCTCGCAGGCATGTTTGTCCATTTTGTCTTTTAAACAACAGATGGAATTGTCTCCGTAGACTGAGTTGGCAGAGCTCCCATTACCAGCAATGCTATAGAGCCCAGGCTATTGTTACACAGGACCTCGCAGGGTAAAAACCTCTGCACAATCATATTGTATATCAAGGTCTCAATCTCAAATAATAGCTGCATGTCCTTGTTCCTATGAAAAAATCCTTGACATCTTTAAGTTCTATGTGTTTTCAAAACAAAATTTCAATGCTGTTCATTGTTAAAGTCCAGTTGTCTATTATTGATCCACATCTGCAAAAAATAATATATAAAAGGATGCTAATGTAAGTATATGTGAAATGATAATGCATGTAAACTGTGCAAGATACCCCTGACATATGGGCACAATTGTTTTTTAACAGGTAAACAATTAGTATCCTTTTCTTATGCTGGAGTATAGTAGAAATAAAAATGTAACAATTTTACAATATTATAAAATAGACGTAAGCATGCAACAATAGTGATTGTTAACATTACCGTAAATCCATTGATGTAAATCTTATACAAAACCTAATGTGTTAATGTCATTTCAACAGTCATTTTTTTTTTTTTTTTATATGCAACAATAATTAATATTAGGTGATCCTGCCATGAGGTTCTTTGTTCAGTCACTTGCTGTTATAGGGTGACAACATGCTGTAATTGTCTTCCTATTGTTTTCCTGCAATTATAAGCCTCTTCCATGGGCATCAACACATATTAGGCTGGCATGGTCAACTGTTACGCCCGTCCTTGGTCACAATCCGCCCTAAAAACCGTCATGCAGCCATTGCTGGAACGTACACGTGTAAAGAAGATGTGGCTGTATATGGACTGCAAGGGATAAGCAAGACTGAGGTATAACAAACAATTATAAATATAAAAAAAAGTATGTTGCCAAAGAAAAAAAGAACAGCTTATGATACACAGTGCTTTACCAAATGAACGATTAGTCTAATAGTAATTGGTAATGGTAAATATGAATGATAATTAAATAATATACACTAATTATAGGTGTGCTGATGGCATCCTCACTAATTACAGCTGTGTAACAGTACCTATTTAGATCATAAAATGTTTTTTGTTCAGGCTGTAAGCTGTATTAGGGGTAATAATGTGAACGTTTTTATTACAAGTGGACTGTGCTTTGGTTGTCATGGTATGTCAATGTATGTAAATGTTGCCTAAATTTATCATATACTTACTGCAGCTTTCTCCCATTAATTTACACAGTGTTACTTAGAATGTAAGTAATTGGACTTGTATAAATTTAAGTTGTCTGTTTGAAGAAATTTTCTGGGTTGTTTTATATCATTGCTTTACTTTCAATAGTGACAAGAGCTTATTCTTTTTAGATATTCCTTTGATCTCATTGTCTCATGAGGAAGCCAAGGGGCGAAACGTGTCGGGAGTCTGAGATCCTACTTGCTAATTTATTTATGACTTCCTGATATATATGTCTTAGTATTATTATGCGCAATCTGTGTTATTTGTATACCATACAGTAAGAATTAGTTGACCTATGTTGGAAATAGGACTAAACACTGTGTGAATAAACTACGTATCTTTTATATAACATTGCCTGCAAAACATTGCCTGTTTACTCCTCCCTTGTGCTTCTAATACCGTAGAAGATATATATATATATGAGAAAGAGATTGAGAGACGAAGTCTGGATTCATAGATTATAAATCCCTCATATGTGTCTCTCATATTTAAAGGTGATTTTTATTTTTTATCTAAAATTGACACAGCTTTCACATTCAATTTATTTGGTTTATGAATCAGTGTTTACTAAAAATGTATACATTTTTCTAATTGAATCCAATGTGAACATTGTGTACATAAAAGGTTGGGTGAATCTTGGAAAAATACATTTATAAACTTTTAAATAGACCCCTATCATTTCATTTGTAATAACTTGTACTCCTTATGGTGCCAGGTTAATACAACCCCCCCATAATAATAAAATTTAGTTTCCAATATCTTATTGATCTGTCAGTTATTTCCTGTCTATATGTACTTGTTACAGTATCTAATGCTCCCCATTGAATCGGCTTCCTAAGCCAACAAAAGGCCATTCCATCAAAAACTTGTGTGATAGGGTGATAATGCAAAATAACAATAAGGAGACAATTTATACTAGGAGAATCTAAAATAGGCACCATCATGTCAGGATCACAAGCTATTTTTTTTTAATTTCCTCCTAAATACAATTTAGATTTATATGATCCTACAGACTGTAGAATTGCAATGTTTAGGTCTAGTTCAAGTGTATTGAAAGCCAAACATACTGTAGACTATGGCTATGTGTAGACTGGCAGTAATGGTGCGGTGCGGTTTCCACCTCCTCCCACCACTGATTCACTAGCTCGGGGGGAGACACTATATGTACAGTCTGCCCATGACAGCCCTATTGAAAATTAATGGGGAGACAGTGAATGGTTCAGTACAATCAAATGTGCAAAAAAGGGTTCTTTAAGAACCAGTGCTGTGGTGCATGTGGCCAAGCAGGTCCAAGCTGTCGGGAATCGTGCGGGAATGTGGGAATGCTTGTTCTCCCCGTATGACTGAATCTGCCCCAAGGGGGCAGCACAAGTGTGTTGGAGTGTACTTTGACATGTGCTAATTAGAAAATGCAGCAAAAGAAGAGAACTGAGCCCAAGGATGCTACTAATACTAGGACACACTCTTGGTGCAAATGGAGGCTTTGTAAGCAATACTGGGTGACAATATGGGTGACAGTACCAGCCATTGCAGGTAGTCCCTAACCAGATTTCTGTATATAGTCCTGTTATTGCTTTATGTCCATTTCTGATCAGAATATTTGTTATTACTGCCTTTAGACTTATTTCTTCTTAGCTAATTTACTGAGCTTTAAAGTCTGAGCATTTATTATTAGCAAATAAGAGCATGGCTAAATGAAAATGTAAGAGGTTTGGAGGATCAGACCATGAGGAGACCTATTTAGGATGACATTTCAAGTATCTGAGTGAATTATCCTATATTGCAGCTGAGCTGCCTGGGGTGGATTCAGTAAATGAACTGTACACGGTACACATTGCGTATTAAGTGCACAGCCATGGAATGGCCTCATGCAGCCTGTCCGGAAAATCATAGGCTCTCGTTGGAAATGTGCGGCGCGAACAGGATACATTGTGGTGGGTGACCTTTAAAGTCCAGTTTCACGTACTTCAACTGGGATAACAGAGACGGCATGAATAGCCTTGAAAGCTGAAACTATTTTTAAGAACCAAATGAGCTTTGACAGCACATTAGGCTTTGAAATGGTTGGGGGAAAAAATTGAAAAAAATTCAACTTACAACTCACAAAGTATAGTTAAAACTAAAGATAGTGTATAGTATTGATTATTTTATAAACTAATGTTCATAACTTTACTAATAGAACATTATATCTCATTATATTACCAATAGAATACCTAATGGACCAACCTACCCCAATTAGGGGACTGAACCCCCTTAGGTAAAAAGGCAAAAGCAGAGGAAAAAGGACTAGTAACCCTTTTTTTCCTAAGGCTCCTTGGAGTTAATCATTTTCCCATCAATGGTTTACCTTACCATGCACTGTGTATCTATTTTAAGAATGTCGCCATAAAAAGGTAGGCTTTATTTTCATTTATTATAGAGATCATCCTTCCACTCCACAAGCTCAAATCCCCACAATGTAAAGTAAATTTCAGGCTAATCGAAACTGCAGAAATAGATATGTAGGTAAACAGATACTGCTAACAATCTTTATATTTCTTTATATGGCCCAGCAGTCCTATTAGCACCTGATATAGACCCAATGCACTTGGCAACAAAGACTTAACCAGAAATAAGAAGCCATTTCCTGGCCTTTATTATGTAGTACTGACTTACATCATAGAGATTTTCTATCCAAGAACACATACTACAGTTCAGCTAGGCCTGCAAGAGCAATCAGGGGAGTCAGCTACGCTCCCCTGATTGCTCTTGCAGCCCTAGCGGAACTGTATGTGACTCCACGGCCCGTGACACTGACAGGATGATTCCCATGGCTGCATTCATTCTGAGCACAGCCGTGGGAGTCCTCCTGTCAGTATGGGATCCCCGGGCACTGGAGGTTGAATGAGGACAAGTCTCCATATTCATCACCTCTAGTGCTCTGTGATTGGCTGAGGAAGGGTAAACCTTAATGACAGCTCAAGCGTAATCATGATTTTCCTTTTCTCAGCCAATCACAGAGCACTAGAGGTGAATGAATGGGGAGACTTGTCCTCATTAAACTTCTATAATCCCACACTGACAGGAGGATTCCCTCGGCTGTGCATAACCTGTAAAAAATAAAAGTTAGTTACGCAAATCACACACATTCAATAAATTAATATTAAAGCCTCTTTTACACATATTTATACACACAAACTTGCAAAGTCAAATCCTGTATTTTTCAGGTCGGTCTATCGAAAAATTCCAACAGCCATATGCGGGTCGAATATAAGGATAAGGCGAATTCGAACATCAATGTTAGATGTACCCATAGCATTTGTGTCAGACTACTGTTTTTTTAGGAAACTAGCACAGTAGAACCTGTTTACTTTGTGACTGTCTCCCCATAAATAAAAGTCTTTACAAAGCCATCTGAATAGGGCAAGCAGGGAAAGGGGGTGAATTACTCCAGCAATTCCTTTGGCTGTGTAAATAATTACAATTTGTTGTACCTGGCAGCAGCTAGGAATATAAAGGTTAATATGAGAAGAAGCATAGAGCTTAACCTGTTCAGAGAATATAATAAAGACCATGGAAAAATAGTAATAATTTTTTTTTTTTTTTTTTATATCAGGTAAAATACAGAAACTCTAGATACTTTCTTTAATATAAGACTTCAAAAATGAACTAAAACTCCTTCCTCTTTTTTCATTTCCTGCAACATTATTCTTTTTTCTGAGTTATTATTTCACTTAATATGTCAACAATCCCACTTCATTTTTTTTAAAAGCAACAATGCTAACAAATACTTAAGTCAAACATCCTTTTACCTTTATATACCAGTAAATATCGACAAGCCATCTTTAATAAAAGAATGCCTTATATTTTTCCAATATTCTTCCTTTAAAGAAAGAGCACAGTGATTGACAGTTCTGTATTGTCTTTATCTGAGATCCGATATTTCCACCAGACACCTATAATTTTCTGCTCATCCTCAGAGTGTAAAACTGTGGCTTCCCTGAGTGTTGTAGATGTACAAAGTCTCCAGTATACAATATCATTCCTGAGCAGAAATTTGTCAGCTTGTAAGCACAAAACTTTATTTTATTGTGTTTTAGAACAACGCTAGTCAGCACTTTTCTGTCTGACTTCATGACCCATTTGTTACTTCAGTGTTAATTAATTTAGCACATTGTATTTTAAGTTTTGTGCATTGGCACAGAATAAAAGCAATGTATGAATTACAATTAGAACAAAGAATTTAAAAAAGAAATATGTGTGAATTTTAAAACTGGGTGTAAATAAGAAAGCAAAAACAAAATTATGCAATGAGTAGACCTGAATATATTCTGAAACCTCTGATGGTAATAATTATTTCTTAAACATAATAAAACAGTGTCTGGTTGGAGTAAGATGTTGCAGTAAATAGCACATTCGTAATCAGTAAAATACCTTTATAATTACTATTAAACCCCAATGAACTATGACGCCCAATGAAAACGCTTTTTGACAGTATTTTGATGCTTAAGGTGGACCTGGCAGTAACACATCTGCTTATTATACTAGGGCCCATCTTCCATCATAAATAACAGCTGTAATTAAAAAGAAATTTGGGGAAAAAAAGCTAAAGCATATAGAAGTAGAATGATGAGTACCCGAAATCTACAAGAAGATACCAAGACACCATGCAGTGTCTTCTCATGGGATTTGTATTCCCAGGGATCTCATCATTAGGATTGTGATGTCAACATTTAGGCACAATACACAGAAAAAGGGGGTAAACTAAGGATAGTTAAAAACTTTTTTAATAAACAATGTTTTTTTTTACGGCAAGTCTGCTTTAAGTTTATCAACACATGGCATTTTGATAGAGATCAAACTTTTCATTTTAATATTTGTGAAAAAGTAAAGCAGTTGAATTTATTTAACCTTTAACCCTTTAATTAACTTTTGAAACTAATTTTATTGCAGTTTCAAAATTGCAATTGATAAAATTCTGGTGACTGATTGATATCAAGGATAGTAGATTGCTTTGTTTCTGATGATTGTTTGCTATCATACTTCCAATTCCCATTTGAGGCAATAGGCAGTAATATTAAAATATATCCAAAGGTAAAACTTTTTCAGAAGAGCGGAGGCTATTATAGCAGTAAACTGAGGCCAATTCCATAATCATACCGATGGTTTTAAACTTAAACTTTAAACTAATTTTAAACAAACTCGTAACGATCAGGTTTCTACAAGTGTTTGACCATAAATCCAAATAATCAAGTTAGAGGTTCAGGCAGACTGAAACTCTAATAGTTAAAGTAGACCAGAAGCAGATCGAATAGATGAGTACAGGTATAGTTGATATATTTTCCATTAGGGGCTTTATCATTACTTTTGAGCAAGGTATGCAAACATGGATTGATGTCTAATGAACATTTTTTGTTTATTATTTTGTGAATATAGAAAAGTTTTGTTAGATGTTTAATTCTTCAGTAGAAAAAATTACTAAAATTACAATATGCAGTATATGGCAATGCAAATCTTTACTGTCTTTCAGCATCTTTAGACGCTACAGTTGGGCGTGTATTAGTATATCCAGTCATGTACAGTAATTCACCCGGGGAGCTTATTATATCACATAAAACATTATTTTATTTGCTTCAGCAGTTACTGCCAAGAAAATCCATTCTATCTTTCCAGCAATATGCAAGCCGTGTTCCAATAAAAATAATAAAGACCTGTCTCCACTACTATTAAATGAGACCTTCCCAAAGCTTTATTTAATTTACATCCAGTCCTATAGAAATATTACATCAGTGGCTGATAGATAGATGCTGAAACATTGTGGTACAACCTAACACAACCTTCTCAGCTAATCCCCTTTTTAATGTACTGCCTATCTGCCTCTTTACATAATATAGTTGTACCAAGGGATGGGATGTAATTAAAACCTTTGTTTCATTCAGCAGGAGAATCCCTGTCAGTTTAATTGATATTCGGTCTAAGTAATATTGATTTGATAAAAGCAAATCCATTTCTCTTCCACCAATTAAAAACATTTAAATAGGCTCCATCTCGTTTCTGATGAAAGCACATAAAACCCAAGCCGGCTCCTCCGCACCATCAATACTAATCGTTAATAAATGAGTTAGTGTCCATTTGCATTGATACCTATTTTGTTTTAACATTATGGCTTTTTGCATTGTGGAGCTTCATAGCGAATTGTCAAGTAGGAAACATTCAAAAAGAATGTTCTCATTACAGCTGCTGATCAGATCTGGCATTGAACAAGTTGCCATTACTGTAAAGTATTTCATTGGGAGGCAGGCTTTTTAAGACTCTCAAAATGCTCAGATACTTACGTTAGTACATTCCAAATACAACATTCACTTTTTTGATTGTTCTGTATTTTCTATGAATCCATATGTGTGTAACCTTTAGCTTTCTTTTCATATTGCTTTATACTTTGGTACTAGTATAAACATTTGTTATTAACGCTATGTGAAAACAAAATAGCCCAAAATTGATTCTGAAATCAGTAAGTCATTAATAGCCATCATTTTTTTCCTTTATAAATTACTGTATATATTAGAGTATAAACCAAGATTTATTGCTCTCAAAAAGGTCATTAGAATTGAATCTTGGTTTATACTCAGGTGACACCGAGAGGCATATCCTGAAAGTGCACTTGTTTCTGGTTTGACAAAACTGTGAAAAATTAAAGCGTACCTAAATTCAACATTTTCGCTTTTAGGTTGAACAACCCTTATATGTAAATGGAAAATGTTATTCATTTTTTATTTTTTAAAGTGCAACAGCCTTTCTGCTTGTGTGCATGCCCTAATCTCGGACATGCACAGAAGGGGCATTTTTTCTATTAAGGAAAAGAGATGCCAATCTCACACATGCGCAGTGAGATCGGCTGTCTTTTTTTCCTCCTTTACAGCGGGCTACATGACTCGATCTCGCACCTGCACAGTGCAAGATCAGGTGATGTGCCAAGAAGACTGAGGAGGAAGTGAAGACTGAAGATGATGGCACCCAGAGCTTCCTCAGTGCCAGGACAAAGAGGAATTCATGGGAAGGACCAGTGACATCGAGGGACCTGCAGAATTAAAGGTAAGTGTTATTTTTTTTGTTTTGGGTTTAGTTCCGCTTTAAGCTGTTTAATACAAACTTTACTTAAGGACACAGCACTGTCTACTGGTGGACAACAACCATGCACAAAAGATCATTTAGGAACAAATAATCCATTGTAACCAACTCAAAAGTACAAAATGCTTTATTAGGTGAAAATGGGAAAACTGATATACAGAATAAGCCTGTGTGATTTTTTTTTCTCCCTGTTTAGTGTTGATACAGGTATTGGTTTATATTCAAATAAATTTATATTCAAGTATATAAAGTAAATATTATTAAGGGCTTCATTGGTGCAATATACCTGGGCAAATACAAATGCCTCTTTGGGATACTGACTGGGGAATATAACAATCACCACAGGGTTACTTCTAAAAAAAAAAAGGAAACTTGGTAAGGAAGCCCATCTATACTTTCCTTGGTACTTTCCTTAGCAGCTGGTGTCTTGAAATTCCACCAGCTTACTGTGCCTTCAGTAGTGTGGAATACCTTCAGTGGCCATGGAGCAGTGAAGCCGGGGTGTTTTAAGACATGGGCTCCTGAAAAGGTAGTATAAATGACCTTCTTTGCAGGGCTGGTAATTTCCTGAAACTCTACAAAAAGTCTTTCTTCCACTTACAAATCCAAGGGCAGTTAGAGTTATATTAAAAAGGTGAAACCGACTTAAAGAGTTACTAGACATGCAGCATTTCCTGGAACTGTCTACAATAATTTATTTTCAAATATGTTCTTGAACTCCACTTGAGACATTCTGAAATACATAAATGGAATTAAATGCATAGGCGGGATGAATACCCTATAATACTGATTTGACTCATGTAGTAATTCCAATATTTCATTAGAATTAGCCATTAATACCAACAGGAGGTTGGAATACAGATTAAAGTTATATCATGCATGTTAATAGCCTTTTGACAGGTCTTAAATGATCATATTTTCCCCCATACTTCTTTTCAGAATTTCTCCTTTTTTTTTTAGTACCTTTGATTTCTAGTTCAGCTTGACATTTTAATACAGGACTTGTACTTCATTTTTATGTGTTTTTATGCACTTTTCTCAAGGATACGCTGGATTGGAAAAGCAGTAAAAAATCAATTTCATAATGCGTCATGTTGCTTTTCACATATGTGATTGTGACAGCCTAACATCATATATTCTGGGACTTGCTAACCATTGTATATGGTTCTTTCAATTCAGAGATCTTGCACTTGAAGACGAGAAAGGAAACTCATGTCATTCAATGCCTCAGCAACAAAATTAGATTTCTGCTCCCGGAATGGTAACATTCTTAACTTAAAGACAGCTGTGCTGTGGAAGGAACATGCTGAAAAATATTTATAAAGCCAAAGAAAAGTTCTTAATTAAGATGGGAAAAAAGAAAATATTTGTATGCAATAAAAGCAGAATATTGAGCCATTACATGGGAAAATATAATTAAGAAATTGTAGTATATGAAGACTTAGATTGTATTTTCTTTCTAATGTAACTTTTGTAAAGTTTTTATTTTTTATTTTTAAATAAATTATTACTTGGTGATCTTGTGATAAAGGTCCTTGTTCAGGTACTTTCTGCTATAGGGTGAGGGCATGTTTTCCCATCCCATAGCTCAGTTACATTACATAAGCATTAATGGTATGATCCCCATCATGCTTTTATATGTGCCACATGGCTGGGGTATGATCATCACTATGATCATTGGTAAATGTTAAAACAAAGAAAATCAAAATGAATAAAAAAAGTTTTAAAGGTTTACCGTATCCCCATGGATCAAATTTTATACTTCCAAAGTTTATTGATTAGTAATCTTTAGCATTTCAGTAGAGCAAAGGATATATTTGCACACATAGTCCTATATGTGTATTGCTCAATCTGAACTCTTTAGCTTGCTTTCTTATAATATTATTCTTAATCTAGTCATTCACTGTGCAATGTTTCCTATGGAGTAGAAGTTACATTTTTGAATAATTTATTATTGTACCAAAAAGTATTCATAATTTTCTATTAATGTTTGGGCAGAATGTTGTTGGAAAATTGTTTGGTCAAGGGTGTTTATTTTGTCAATTGGTCAGCCATTGTATTGAAGTCGAGGTCTTCTTTTTACAGAATCAATATTTTAATTGTAAATACAGTGACATTGATTGTTATTAAATATCAATAATCATTAGGTGGATGGTACTTTGAAGGCTTAGAGCACAAGGCTTGAACATAACACTAAGTGTAAATTGTATTGCATAAACAAAGAATTAAAGGTCCTCCTAGAATCACTAACATTAGAATGAACCGTAATATTGATTTATACAAAAAAAAAATCTCTAAGAATTAGCAACCCTAAGGTTGTGTATATGGAAATATATACATTATCTGAGTAATTTATAGGTTCTTGAACCTATCTGACAGCCGCAAATATTGTACTGACTACACATGTTCATTTGTTTCAATAAATTCTCAAAACAGCCCAGTTACTAAATATAAGATATAAATACAAGATATGTAGTCATCCATAATTACTATATACCCAATGCCCTTTTACAGTGTTTTATTTATTACCTCAAATATTTGGTATAGAAAAAACGATAAGTAACACTTGCAGGACCCTGTCACAGAGGTCAATTAAAATAGC
The DNA here is from genome assembly GCF_032062135.1 of Pyxicephalus adspersus. NCBI lineage: Eukaryota > Metazoa > Chordata > Amphibia > Anura > Pyxicephalidae > Pyxicephalus > Pyxicephalus adspersus. The sequence goes on from NC_092858.1 coordinate 16,117,093, forward strand.
AATGTCTGTGGATAACACTGATGAACTGTAGCCCGGCTCTTTTCCTTTTGATGCTTCGGACTATTTACAGTAAAAGATTTCTCATTAATTCACTCCCTACAGCACATTTCCTCTGTTTTTCTTGTGTGTTGAGACCTTCTGATGAATCTTTGCTCTGTTGTTGCTATCCATCATCCAACATCATAATTATTGCACATTCACACAAATCTGGTAAATCAATAGCGTGTGTACTAAGTTTACGCATTTTATCTGCAACATGTACATTTTTTTATGTATTTAGTATGTTATACGTTTATAAGGTTGTTAGGTAACTTGTTGGCTGTATAGATTTAAAATATTTTCAGACCTCTCTATAAATATCCGGAGGCCCTCTTCTGTCTAAGTAACATTAGGAGAATTCTACTGCTGATAGCAAAATTCTTTTGACCAATTATGAGTGATCTGAGAGCAGCTTCCTATTCTCCTATGGCTTATCTGTCTCCAAAAGCCCAGTAGCTCTTCTCTCCATACCAACAATCCAGGCAGATTCAGATGTTGCCAGTGGAGGACTGCAATAGTTGATTTGATGCTCCTCCAGGCAATCTAAACAATGAAATTCTGAATCTATTATTCCTGTGCCTGACCATCTTCCCTGTAATCCTAAACCAACTCTTTTATTACTGTACACTTGCAGTTAATTTAGAGTTCCTAGGTGTGCCACACTAATATCCCATTGGTCTGTGGGGCCCTATGTGCTTGTTAAGGTAGGAAGAGGCACTTTTAGGATTGAAAACAAAAACTCATGGTTGTTCATGATGTCCTCTTATCTGAAAGACCTTCTGAATGCCACTTGATTCCCTTTGTATTGGGTTGCTGGCCAAATGGTGAGGATCCAGAAAGGAGATATTCCCTTTAGAGCTCAACAACCCTCTTATGAAGTTTCAGATTTATGGAGGCACAAATATTTATTTTATGAAGATTTTGAAGGGCTCTGGTAAGCAGCAGTCCCCACCAGACACCAGTCGCCCAATCTAACACCGCAGTCTTCACCTTTAGTAAGCCCTCGCTCAGTGTCGGGAGACAGGTTGCGTCTCCCAGGAACTCAGTTGCCCCCAGGACTTACTGCACAAGGAATGGTGTCTGGGAATGGGCTGGCAGCAAGCCAGGAGCGCATAGAAAAAGAGGTACCAATATTCCAACATAGACAAGTCCAGAATACAGAGTCAGAGGTCATACACAGAATATCCATCCACAAGGGCAAAACACAAGCAGAGTCGGGGTCACAGGCAAAAGGTTGGTCCAGGCTGCATACAAATGATAGGTCAGGAACAGGAAAGATCAGCAACAGAAAATCAGACGAAAACACACTTCAGCACAGATTAGCCCAGCTATACTCTACAACAGGCACTGATGACTGGGAGCAGAGAGGCTTAAAAGTCCCAGCAGCCAATAGCAGTCATAGAGTCAGAAGCTGGTCAGCCTCTAGAATCCCCTTCAGCTATGCACAGCCTAACAATAGATGCTGGGGATGCCAAAAATCCATAGGGCTGAACAGCTAAAGGGAAGTAGGGGCTGCCGGTATCTTAGTTCTCCTGGGTGCTGCAAATGACATCGCTGGACAGAACAGACAGTGTTCTTTACCAATATGATGCACAGAATCATCGTGGTATGGATCGGACAGATGAGCATTTCCTAACAGATTATAGCTTTGATTTTGTGGCATTAGATACTAAGGAAGTGTAGGCTAATCACTGAGATTACCACTCTTTAAGGGATATTTTACCTAATTTAGTGAAGGAGGTGAAACTCTGTATACTTCAGCCATCAAGTCCTGTACAAAAACATTATTATTTTACATGACCTTGTACCTATTTGGGTATTTATCACAAAGTACATTTTCACAGCATTCACTGAGCTTTTGGGAATTATCCCTTACAGAGTGATAATTCACTTTGATAAGTGAACTCCTTTTATTAAACAAACTCATTGTTTCATTGGCCAATTAATCTATGAATTCAAAGTGTAAATATTCTCAATATTCTTAACAGATGCAGCTCCTAATATGGATATTACGATGCTGAAATTTTAGAAAATACACAACAGTCATCTCTTTGACATCACTTCTATGTCATACTCGCTGGCTCACCAGAAAAGTGTGCAGAAGGCATACTCGCTGGCTTGTCAACAGGATTTGAGTTGGAGGGGGAGCTATGTTGTAGTAAAAGTGAAATCATGTGCATATTTTTCAAGAGTGGGCTAAGAAGGTCTCAGAACCGCAATGCAAAACTCATGGTTAATAACCAAATACAAATCATAGAGACTGTCCTAGCCTGCTCTCACTGCCACTAACCATCCAACCTTAAGTAACATTTTCATACTAAGGACTGGTGTGGTCCCAAAAGCCAGTGAATACACCTTCTATGAACTGTTGGAGAGCCAGTGACTATGACCAATACAGTAGGAGTGGTGCCCAAGAGATGACCCCAGTTAATTGTCTATCATTTCCTGAATCCTAGCTATATTATCAACTCCTTGTATAGTCCCATCGACCCATAGGACTATGGGTCAATGGGACTGATCCAGTACAGTGGTAAAATTGTATATTTGGGTTTACCTAAATTTATACATTTGTCCATTCTGCAAAGAAATATACCATTGTCATATACTAATTTCCTGAAGAATTTTTGCAAATATAACTTCAGATCACCTGGTGTGATCTCTAAGATATACATTTCAATGATGAAAAAGCTGGCACCGGCCTTCCCATTTTAATTGCAACCTGCAAGCTCAGCCTTTATACTCAGCAATGTTTTTTTTTAGCTCCCATCAAATTATATATGCATATATGTCATCAGTGTGTGAGGAAAGCAGCTATCCCCCATCTTACCCTCAGTCCAGGGCAGTTAATAGACTTAAGCTGTACTGCCCCAGAACCAGTATACAGCACAATAGTTAAATGAAATGGCTGTTTCCATCAAAGCCTAATGAGACAGGTATTTGGATTTGTGACAGATTTCCATCAAGATGCATTAGGCATGCTGGTAATTGGCTCAAGATTTGTTATCTTAATGTTTATGCCCGTGGCAACTTTGAGTAGAACTGCAAAAAATGTTTTTGTAGTGTCTAAAAGCAGAGCTGTTTAGATCTTGAAAAATATCCCATTAAAACTTTGCCTATGTTTAGGAAGCGGCCATGGCTGTGAATATAACTGATTTTTAAACCAGACAGAAGGGGCAATTTAAAAGATTCTGTCCATTCTTACCTAATTATTGGAAATTGGCAGGATCCATGGTGTGTCTGCCTGACCATGCAAATGTATTGTTATGACGTACACATGAATTACAGAAGAGTTTTTTGTACTTTTGAGTTTTCTGTTAGCCAAATGTGTCAAGAGTATGACCCCACCGTGGAATCATTGCAACATGCTGCCACATCATTCTGTGCACCGGAAACTGCTGCTTTTAGGATCCACCTTTCAATGGTTGGTTGTTACATCTCTTTTAGGGGTGCTACAATAGAAGAGGGGGTATGGAGGTTGTTACCAAGTATGTAAGGGAACTTTTTTATTGTTTACTATGTCTCATTGTGTATACTAGCCTTTCTCTGTATGTTTCCCATAGCAGAAAATAAGGCTGGTTGGAGATCTGACTGATTTGCTGCCAGTCTAGAAAAGAGAAATTTGGATATTTGAGAAACTGAACTCCACAGAACCCTGAACTCAACCCCACTGAACATCTTTAGGAGACCTGAAACTCATGTTGTGCACATCTCCTGCATTATCAGTTCTTCTGTCTAAAGCTAGCTACACACTTGCAATATTTATTGTTAGAAAACGAACGACTAACGATTATGCACAATTATTTTGAACGATCATGTTGTGCACAATTCTGTACATGCTGTAACGATACGATTGTTCAAATATAATTTACGAACAATGTACACATGCTAGATACGAGTATTTGAACGATGCAGGAAGTGACATGTAAAGGAGAAAATGGACTGCAGAACCATCCACGATCACTGAACGACCGTACACACAATAGATAGCGAACGATCATCGCTCAAACAGATCCGCCGGGATGATGGTTCATTTCCAGAGACAATCCTCGTTCATCGGTGTCATTGTGCACTTTTTTTATTAACTATTATCGGACGATTGGTCGTTAGTCGTTTGTTTCCAACGATAAATATTGCATGTGTGTACGCAGCTTAAGAGGACACAAATTGCCACAGGCACAATATTTAAAGTTGTGGAAAGCCTTCCAAAAAAGAGGCTATGATACCTATAGGGGTAGGGGGTGGGGGTCTGTACCATATTAATGCCTGTGGTTTAGGAATGGGATGTCCAACAAGCTTATATAGCTGTTATTGTCAGGTGTCCCCATACTCTACCCAAATATTGTAATTTAAACTTATTTAGCTCTTTCTAATTAACCACACCATAATGCACCCCCTAATCCACCTACTATTCCCGCCTTCCATGGATGTTAGTTCTGCCAGTGTACAGTGATCCCCTTTTCCCCTTTTTTTGGAATCCAGGTTTTCTATATTCTGGAAATGAAAATTACAATCACATATTGCACGCAATGCCTTTTGGATGGCATGCCTTTGGAAAACAAGGCCAATTGGAAAAAGAGTGTGGATGCATATGCTGCACCATCACCTCTGCAGCAATACCATGTTTTATTCATTTGAATACACAACTACCATATCGAGAAATGTATAACTGTATGCCAGCAATCAAGCCGGTATACTTAATTTTTAAAGCAGCATAAAGTTTAGCTGTAAAGTACAAAATCCATTAACAGTTTAAGTAAATGGTTGTTAACAGTTGTTAATGGCATTCCCATTTCGTGAATATTTAGAATGCGTAAAACTCAGAGCTTCACATAGCAAATAATTCAGTGTTCCACCACATGCTGAGCAAATTACCCACAGCCTGCCATGTGTGCCATTGATTTTAATGCATAGATTCACATACCGCCTTTGGATTTAGGTAATATCAGAAGTAAAGTACTGGTATGACTTTTTTATTTTAACAGGATTTTTGTAGATACATATTAAAATGTAAAAGAAACTAAATGAAACTGTAATGTAAGAGAAAACCAGTCATGAAAGAAACGGGTGTCTACTTCTGATTTCTCCCCACATATACTGGTTGTTTAGTTATATCTGTTCTCTTCCTTTTCTTGTGTACTGAACATTACCAAGCTCACTTTCTGAGCATTGGGTAAGGGCCACTGTCAACACACTTTGGGCTTTTTTTAAGTCCAATTTCAATTTGAGATCATTCAGAATTGACAGGTGCATTTGACTTCTTTATGACCTGCATTCCACCTTCTTTACACAGGTTTTTCATCCCTCTGGTCTTGTATGGGAATGCAAGATAAGCAGCCTATTAGCAGCCTACCAATTTTTACATGGGTGATGCCTTTAAAGGCAATTTTTTTTTTTTTTTTTTTGCATGGGTGGAAGTTGTTGAGGAAGTAATGCAAATCAGTAAAAATAGTGTGGTCAATGCAATATTTGGGTCAGTGTAATGTAATTAAGTACACAGTGCATTCAGGAATATGGCCTCCATCTTCTCCAATCTCCCATTTCTGGCTTGTTTTGAGGTGCCGCTTCTTGTGCCTTATAATCGCAGTCCAGTTTTTGCATAAACCTAACCATTCTTCAATACTTTTCTGTGCAGGCTGACACAGTTACTAATCCAGTGATCGTTGCCCTCCAGATTTACCAATACCAAGCATTCAACCTTCTTCCTTTGAGCGTAATGTGTCAAGTCTTTGGCTTCCACCCAGGACTCTCAAAAGCATGCTTCAGAGAGTGGCGCCATGTTACTACGTATTGCATTAAGGCAGCCCATCAATATGCAATGAGCAATCAACACAACACAAGAAACAAAATAAAAGACTAAATCAATTGGCAAACACTTAAATACATGACACTGCAATGCATTTGGATCAATTAGACCTATCTGAAAGAAATATAGTTATAGTTATAACTACTTTTACCTTCTAAAACTCCTGGTTCCCTTGTTTTCAAGCCACTGATCTTTAACAAGCTAGCAGTTAGGGAGATCCAAGTTCATTTGCCTAAATGGTATCCAAACATCTCTTGAAGGTCTTTCATTGATCTCCCTATATTTCTTAATAAATGTACCTTTTAAAACCACTAGATCAAATCTTTCATTTAAAAAAGTCTTCTCATAAGAATAAATGTCTCAATTTTTAAAAAATTCCCTTGTGAAGCCCAGAGACTGTTGTTACCATAATAAATATGATTTTAGCATTTCCAGCAGACTTGGAGCTGTCAGTTGTATAGAATTCCCCTTTATTCCTTTCGCTGGCACCTACAAAGCAGAATAGGGGGGTAAATAAAGGTGTGTGGAACCTAGAATGAAGATGGGAGATTGCTATGCTGGGTTATTGACTACGCTAGTTATCTAGAAGTTCAAAAGTTTATCAACATTTAGGATATAAAGGTTTTTGCCCTGTTTTGCCATATTGCCAAAGATTGTGCCCACTGGGAGCAGTCACTGTTTTCTTCATTAGAGCTTTCCCTGATTCTAAAATCTCATGTGTAGGATGACTCCTCCATTCTTTGTACAGCTTGAGATGGGGCTAGGATAACAACCCTTGTAAGAGCAGAATTTATCATCAGCTGTGCATTCCCAGTAACCTGGATCATTCAGACCAGATGTAGACAGGTAAAAGGATAGAGAAGCAGCAGAGAATAAATAAGTTATCATAAGCTAATATTACACGCTAAACATTTGCTACTGCTTCTTTATTTTCATTAGACCTGCTCATCCTCCAGCTTCTTTCTCCACCCAATCATTAGCAAAATGCATCTTTATTGTGCCACCATAGTGAGTTATTGTGAGACTTGTTCATCAGCCTTTTGAAATTTAATGGGTTCTGGTAATTCTTTATTTCACATTTGTATAATTGTAAACATGTGTTTAAAACAATATGTTTTATACCTGATCTCACTACATATTTCCATGTATTTCTATATGGTTTTGCATTGGTAGAGAATTAAATGTAAAAAAAAGAAGGAAAAGCTAAAGTTGTTTTCTTTCATACCCCTTGGGCTCTATTTATAAAACAGGGAATCTGAAATCCGCTCAAACATACCCTGGTGGGAATCTTCCAAGTCCGTGTGTTTTAATGCCAGTAAATAATTCTCACCAGGGAATGCTTAAGAGATAATGAGATTCCCTCTTTTATAGAGCCATTTGTGTATAATGTAAATATATATAGGATGACAATGATATATCACTGGTCTGAAGTATCAACTTCTATATGTAAATTACAACTTGAGCTAGAGATGTCTGTGTTTTTTTAATAAAGTGCATAAGGACAGCCTCCAAACATGTACAAATTCATCTAGAGCTCCATCTATAGGCTACATATGAAAATGCATATTATTCACATATAATATGTGTATGGTCTTAAAAAATAGAAAAAAAAAAAACTTCCTTTTTTGTAGTCCACGTTAAAACATCTGTGACTTCTGTGATAATTTCTCAGTAGAGACAAGCTACTTCATACAAATTTATTCTAAGCACACACATCATTGCTCATAAATTGAGCTCTCTTTCCCTAATTTCTTAATTAAAAACAGAACAAGCTTAAATGATCTTTACAGAGCAAAAAATATATATTAGAGCGATTGAAACCAGCCTTTAAAAATATGATTAATCAGACTTATCTAATAACACAACACAAATAAAACGTAGTATATATGCTAGCCTGAATGCAAATCAAATATTAGCTCCTATCAGCCTAATGTGAATTAATCAAATTAAAGTAAATAGCTAGTCACTCCAGACCAGATCATTGCATTTGTGCAGCTCATGGAGTGTTTGAACTGGCTTATTACTATTCTATTACACGTCTGTTATATTATAAGTCCTGTTGTCCTTAAAGGAAACCTTACTGGAGAGAAATACGGAGGCTGCCATTGCAATGTGTAGCTAAGCATTTCAGTCTTCTGATGTTCAACCTATAACTCACATAGTTCTGTAGATAAAAGGTCATTAGCCACCGGCTAGTATGTTCAAACAGAATTCTTATTGTTAGAATTAATAGCCAGAATTCACCTCTAAATGATTCTCTGATTCTGGGTACTCTTTCTTTTATGATGCTACATTCCTAATATGCAATGAGAAAACCCTTGTCGATCTACAAAACATTTTCATGGAATAGTGACAATTGTGTTGGTGGATTGGTGCAATTTAACTGAAGAAGACAGGGTCAGGCAGAAGGAGGAGGAATTTAAGCCCTATGTTCATCCAGGAAGAGAAATAAAAAAGCAGGTAAAGTACTACTAGAATGCAATTTTATTCATCTCCAGGTGCCGGCTTCTATGTTCAGCTTCCTTATTTAGCATTCCAGAAATAACTAAACGTTAGGGGGCTTTGCTATGAAAATTGTAATCATCTCCTGTTGCTTAGAATATGTCTGGTCCCCTCCTGTGCTTCTCTTCTGACCTATCATTGTGCTGGATAAGAATGCTGAACAAACATTAAGGTACATGTAGAAACCTGTTTGTGCATGTTATTGGAGGGTTACTCTTTTGTATCTATCTTTAGGTAAAAATCGATATGTTTTCTGTAGGCTTGAAAACATCGACTTACATTCCGCAATTTAGCTTATCTATTTTTTAAATATTTTTCATGGGTCAACAATATATATTACCACCAATAAATTCCAATTTTAAAATTACACAGCGTGCATTTTTTGATGTTAGGTTTTAGGTAATTGAAGAGACATGTTCCTAGAGTGGAGCTGATTACAAAGAAGTATTTCAGCCCAGGGAGAAGTCATGTACCCCATGCGCAATTAGCCCAGCTTGCATTCTAGCGTTTACTAATTACTACTATATTTATTTTACTTTTATTAAATGTATATTTATATTAAAATATGTTAGTTATTTATAGTAATAATGGGTTATATGATGGTGGAGCTAGTTAAAGTATATGATCTTTCTGCCCTTTAAAGCCAAAGTTTGGTGATTTCGATATGGTATTGCCTTCATGGCCAGATTTACAACTCTTACCCCCCTAGACTATGTTCCACCCCTTCTAACGCTTGCCTTAATATCTCCATCTAATAGGGTTAAATGGTCATCTAGAAATGATAACTAGAAAAATAGGCATACCATTGCCATCAATAGTGAATTATATAATATAGAAGGTGCACTGTTTGTGTACAGTATACTATTCTACCAACAAATAATTCACAAAATGATCACGGTTTGCACTGGCTAAGCGGCAGTCAGAAATCCATGGGAGTGTGTAACTCAGTGCATCTCATGTACAACATGTTGTATTTCACCCCCACCAGTCTGGTTCAGTGATCGCCAAGCAGTGATCCGTAATAAAATTCTGGTGCTCAACAGAAAAATTTGGACATTAATTGCAATTTTATGTTTTAATAATAATAAAACAAAAATAATATTCTAATAAATTCTTTTATTCTGGATCACAGTTTTTACCTTTATAATGCACTAAATTCAGGAACTGTACTAGAGACGGTAAAACGAGGGAGGCGCAGCATTACGCCAGTGTAGTATTAAGTTGTATGAGGAACTGTTGCCGAGCTGTATGCTTCAGTATTGTTTCCACCATTACAACAGTCACACAAAATACCGATTCTCACCTGATTGTTTTATTTTATTTGTTTATTACTCAGATGGCTCTTTTAGGTAAGTATGACCTGAACTTTGTATTTTCTTTAACTGTTATATTTAATGGCATCAAATAGTTTGTCTTTGCTAGCTATCATTTCTTGTTTGGTCTTAGATTTCAATGAAACAAACCCATAATGAGTGAGAAAAAGCAAACCAATATTTTGCATTTCTTAGTAATATCAAAGATAATGTAACTAATGATAATATTAACAATAGAAATACTTCACTGAATACTGAATAGTAATACTTCAATGAATCAGAACCTCCACAGTCCTTGTCAGGCACCGTTAGGAAGATCATTGTTTTACAAATGTATTTATCTTTATTAAAAAATCAACTTAGAGATCCACGGGATTTAAAATTATGAATTTAGTGATCCATGAGGTCCGAAAGGTTGGCCACTGCTGGTCTAGCTGAACCTGCATCACGACCTGTGCTTTCTATGCAAGAACTCAGGCCTGGGTGGTTTCTCCATTGCCTATAGGAAGTAGCTGTATTGAGAAAAAAAAGAAAAGACATACAAACAGATCTTCTCTATCTATATTTTTTGGAAATAGATGTGCTTGACCATGGTCAACCTAAATTTTGTTTTAGCTTCACTTAACTGCATTAAAAGTTGGTATGTAAACTATACAGAATAATTTTGGAAATTCTACATAAAATTTTCCATCTCTGATTTAATTCCTATTAGTTGTATGAACTTATCCCTGATTGTATTCAGACAGAAAACAGTAAAAATGTATTTATTTACTCTTTAGAAGCTTTTGTACAAAGCAGTTCTGAAGACTTAAAAAGGTTTGCTTTAGATGTCCGCAAACTTGTTTTTCTCAATTTTCAGTTCCTTTTACACTTCATTCATAAAAGCTTTTGAATAAATATCTGCAGATCAAATCCCAGAGTTTTTTTTCTTTCCATTTTTTTTAAACCTGTTTATGTAATCTTTTTATTTACAAAAAAAAATTACATTCTGTAAATGCTTTTTTGATTGTGATGATTGTAAAGGAAGTCACATAATGCATACATATCTCTACAATTGTAAATTGCTTTTGATGTGTTTTATTCCACTTTGTTTTTATACTCTTCCAGCTCCTGTGGCCCTTTTAGCTTTGCCACTGTTTTTGTTTGATAACCCTGAGAATGTAAAAATCTGTATTATCTCAGATTTAAGACACTGCCAGTCATTATCAATGTTGTCATTCACAATAATGTTTTGCCAGGCACAGTACATGGTTATTATCTGACAATAAAGTATCCACAATTTAATTTGTAAAGCAGTCTAATATTAATATTTTCAAAAAGTACATTGTGGTTTTGGTTTATAGATTGCATTATGTGCTTGACACATTTATCCTTGATCTTTTTTCATTAAAAATCGCATTTTATAAAACATGGTTAGGTGCTTATTTGTTCCTTTTTTCCCCTCTCTCAGCCATTTCTCTACTTTACTTGGTTTCTTTATCTCCACTTTCTTCAATTTGACTTTCCATCCTCTTCTTTCCTGTCTTCTCCTTCTCCCTATTCCCTTGGAATATCCTTTCCTCTTTTTATCTCATTTCTTCCTTTTTCTTCTCTTTTCTCCTCTCATTTCCATTTTTATCTTTTCCTCACCTCTTCTCCTCCACTGCCTCAGCTACTTTTCTTTTGATCTCTTTCAATCTATTATCTTCTTCTCTCCTATTCTGTGTCCTCCCCACCTCCTCCATTTTCTCTTCACTTTGCCAGGAAAGTATTGTAGCACAATGTCAACCAGCTTAGTCCTAGGCATCAGATTGTCCTGGCACCGTATTTAAGGAGGAACTATACTCATTGGTGGATGGTGAGCTTCTGGCATAATCAGCAAGAATGCTGTAATATGGCACATACTCCCCTATAGCATCTATAGCAGAACCTGTCATTGGGGCTTTTTTCTTTGGCCATTGGATGGCCACTCATGATGTAACTCCTCTGCACCCGCAAGCGTTACATTCTCCGTGGCATCTGGCACTGTGTGCGGTAGTGCCAAGCTGAGTTGTACACTACACAGAGCATGTGCCCCACAGTGTAGAGCTAAAACAAAAAGTCACCAGGAGCCAGGGCTTTCTTTTTCTTACAAAGAAAATATTGCATTAGCCTTACCCCCTGATGACTTTTTGATTTTAGGTCCACTCCCAGGGTGAAAAAAAAGGTGTTTAAGTTGGGCTCTACTGGCTAAGCTACCATAATGCAGCTGCTTGAAAACCTAAGCTGGTACTTTCCCAGATACACTGGGCCCAATTTATTAAAGCTCTCCAAGGCTTGAGAAGATACACTTTCATCAGTGAAGCTGGGTGATGCGGCAAACCTTGAATGGATTTCTTCAAAGTAATTTGCTATTTGCTAGCAAATGTTTTAAATTTAGGACCAGATGCATTCCAGATTTGTTGGATCTCCCAGCTTCACTGATGAAAGTGTATATTCTTCAGCATGGAAGAGCTTTGATAAATCAGGCCTACTGTGGGGGCCTTTGGATCTCTGTGCTTTAATCTTGTAATTGTGTGGTTTCTGGCTTTCATTAATTGATGCCATTTATAAGCAAAGTTGGAAACAAACTGGATCATATATGGAGGCTTTTATTTCACAATACATATATACAATACGTTTTGCACCATCTCATTATCAGCACCTATATACCTGTCTGCTAGATACTTAACTATTCAAAAAGCTAACTACCAGTCCCTCAGTTATGCAAACCAGTATATAAAAGTGCCACGTTAAACATGAAAACAAATAGAGAAATAAATACAAATGAAAAGCAGCATTGTAATCCTCTCACAGTTTCATCTGTCAGATGCAATCTCTTTGTTACACGTTAACGAGACTTTGGAGGTTGTGCCACTGTCGCTGGAAAACTCATTAGCTGGCATGTTTACACAGTAACACTTCAGGCAATTGGATTGATTCCTTCTCTTATTTTGCCCAAATATTAAACAAACCATCCATCACTCACCCAACTACAAAGGACGGCCTAACTTTTACATCCTAATGATGGTGTCAGGAGAAGCAGATTTAAATGTGATTTTATTATAAAGTCTAATTTGAACGTTTTGCTTTATGAATGAACAAGTACTTTGAACTTGTTTTACAATATAGATTGTTAGAGTACACATAACACATACACATCAAATGTCAAGCTATCTACTTTTTTTTTTTTACCTTACTTATAGATTTATTTTTTTGAAGCTGTAATCTAAATAGTTAAACTAGCACACTCCAGGGAGAGTTGAAAAATAAACATTGAATGGAGCAGAGGAAACACATGCTATCTGCTATGTAGTTTTGAGTATTTTTTTTTTTAATCCCAGCTCTTCTGTACTAACTACTACAGTTTATCCACTTGTGTCTGTAATCTGGTGAACCCGAAACACACCTGCTGATGATGCTGGAACAGTAAATCAGGTAAGTATTTAAAACTTTGCTACAAGCAACAAAACTGAAAGGATGGGCCGGATTTATTAAAGGTCTCCATGGCTGGAGTGGGTACACTTTCATCAGTTAAGCTGGGTGATCCAGCAAACTGGTAACTCATTTTTTCAAAGTCATTTGCTAGCAAATGTTTTGAATCCTGGACCAGATCCTTTTCAGGTTTGCTGGATTGCCTAGTCTAACTGATGAAATTGTATCCTCTCCAGCCTTGGAGAGCTTTAATGAATCAGGCCCGATGCACGAGGGTTTCCAGAACAAGATAAAAGATTATCTAAAGCTCAACTCAAGCCAATGTTTTTTTAAGGGTTAAAACAAATTTTTACTTTAGTCTCTGATACCAAAGAAGAAAATACTGTTTTTGACTGTAGGAACAGAAAGAAATGACACCTTTTTATGTAACATTAAAACCTACCGCAGCAAATCACTTTTAAACAGCAACTCAGTCAGGGTATTATTGCTGTCTGGATTTTCCTATTCTATCGATATCCTCCACCCGCATTTTTGTCCTTCTGAGACAGAATGTATTTGGGACTTGAAGTGGGATAAAAATTGGGTGGCCAAAAGCAGCAATAAAAAATTGACAGAAGTATTTTCCAAGGCTATCCAAGCTAAAAAGGTTTTGATGGGAGTTGGGGCTTAAGATCCCCCTACACTGATAAATGACAGAACAGTCTAATAGATGCTTTTTATAAAAAGAAAACAACATGATGGGTTCTACATTACATATTTAAAAAATATATATTAATATATTTTTAAAATACATATTTGGTACTTCTCTACAATGCATTCACAAGTCCCTATTTTAATCCAGTTTTTAAATTTACAACGATTTTCCAAAATTCTAATGGGCTTCTTAAATACTTTTGAACTGTTGCTGCCCCTTTGCAGTGAAATCCCAAACAGTGTTGTCAGCCCTCTACCTGAGACCACCTCTGATGGACCACAAATCTCTTTTTTTTTTTGTTTTGAAGATGAAGTTGGAATGTCCTCTAGTACAGCGGTCGCCAACCGGTGGTCCACGAGAAAATGTTGGTGGTCCTCAGAAAAATGACACGGCTGGTGTGCCCCCCAATGGGGTCCTTCTCCTGACTCCACTGAACATGTCCCCCATAGTCACAGCTCTACGCTACTGTCCCCCCAGTAGTTTTGGCAAGAAGGTCTGAGCCTGTGATGGGAGAGTGGTTGGGTTCTGGCCTCATCACGTCACTGTGGGGGAAGTTTCTTCCCTTTTGAGTGACACACGGCTTCCCGTGCATGCGCAGGATTTAAAATGATGAATTTAGTGGTCCGTGAGGTCCAAGAGGTTGGCGACCACTGCCCTAGTACACAAGAACCCAGACAGGCCTGACAACACTGCTTGATACTTTGCTGTAACATAAGCACTGTGCTGTCAGCTCATTACAAAAAAAGTTTATATTTTGCACAGACGCACACTTAATTTTATTTTCATAATTAATTAACATGGCACATGACAAAAAAACAGGGGGCCTGTGATTAAGGGTGACATCTTTCACATGCGCCTAGAGCAGTGTGATGTCTGAATACAGCTCTGACTGTAAAAGAATATCACATGGTATCACATGCTATCAAGAAGTTATTTTTGTTCATCCTTTCTGTATCAGAAAAGGTGAATAAATAAAAAATCTAATTCATCTGCTCCAACGCCAGTCGCTAGTCTTCCTATCTGTCCATCATTACAGCTGGCATCCATTAAAAGTAACTTAACATTCTTTTTTTTTAGTTTTGTTCATTTCTATGCATATGTATGCCTATTTTTACTGCGTCTTGTACATCATTTCATATTGCTGCAATCTCAAGGCTGCCTAGTTAGACTTGGCTAAAAACAATATGACAACAGCTGTATTTTACTAATCCCTCTCTGCGTCTTTGTTCTCCAGTTCACAAACATGAATGTATTTTTTTTTTAACCAAATGATCACCACATTTATCAAAACCAGTAATACAAAATTTTCTTTTCTGCTGAAGATAGAAAAAAGGGGTGGATGAGGGTTTAAAAAGCAGAACACCTGGGCTAAATCTGTTTTCATTTTTTTTTACAGTTCAATAATTGGTGAATCTTCTGTACCTCATTTATGCAATCTAAAAAATTCTAAAACAGATGGCCATTACATGGCTGGGAGCACATCTATTGAACACATGCGATGGTGAAACAAAGGAACATATTTTAATATTTTTATCAAACACCTTGCAACATCTTGAGATTTGAAATTTCTGTCTTACGGAACGGGAATGCTTAATGTGTTTTGATTCATCCGATTTCAACCAAAATTGAGTGTTATGTTTGTAAGACAATGAAACCCACTTTCTTTTAACATCTTTTCCTATTATCCTCCTCCTATCTTGTCAGTTACAATTTGTTAAGTAAACATTGTGAGCAGACGATTTTATACAGAATAGTTTTTTACTTTCTTGTTATACTTTTTGTGTATCTGTCATTGGTTGACAGGAAAGGAGCCATAATAGAAGAATGCTTTAAGGTTGTTAATGGAGAATGTTGGGGGAAAGAGGAGACAGTAGTGGTTGTAGTGAGTAGGAGTAGAAGGTAAGAGCATGGAGTTAACAAATGATATGTCAATAGAGTTATGGTGGAATTCTTCTGAAGGACACTGGTGGCTTGGGAGGGGGATTGGGGGAGTTTGGAGATAAAGAGAAAGTGTAGACAATACTGGAAACCAATGAACGAGCTACTAATGCTAACACAAAAACATTGCAGTTGAGCTTACATCATTTATTTTAACATAGACTTGATTATTCCATTGCAGCTAGTTTTGATGAAGCTCATGAAAGGGTCACTTTGGGTGTAGTTCCTGATATATGTACTGTCATACTTCTCTTTTTGCCTTCTATCTAATTACTAATTGCATTTTATCTTTCAAGGCAAGTAAGGATGTGATTGGTTATTTAAGAAAACTTTTCAGTACTAATATATACTAATATTTTAGACCAGGAGCTTGAAAACTGTTGTTATCATTGTACTGTTGTTATTTATAGAAATTGTTTTGATTCCAATAGCTAGAATCTTCTGTTGCGCAATGGGCAGAACAGTGAATGTGTATCTGGTAGTTTGATCTTGCTGTGTTAAAGCCATGGGTTCAAAGGCACTACATAGAGTTTATATCAGTGTTTCTCAATCAGGGTTCCTCCAGAGGTTGCTGGGGATTCATCAGGCAATGAGCAGTTTGTACATTTCAGGTCATTTACCACTGCCACCAATTATCTTTTTGGCTATCTGTAAGGTGACATTCTTCAGCCCATTGATCACCAAGCTAAAAAAGCATACATTGATCTTTTGGCAAATATTGTCAGGGGTTCCATGAGATCTGAAAGTTATTTTAAGGATTGCTTCATGTTAAAAAGGTTTCAGATAGACTGTTTTTTATGATCTACCTGTGTGAGAGGCTTTTCCTTTGCATAGTGAAAAGTTTTTGCATGTTAAGACTATGTTGTCAAAGACTTATGGGAATAGTACTTTGGGGTTGTTTTAAGATACCCTTAATACTTTTACATTGTTGTAAATGTGTTTTACTGTGTATTGTTTGCATTGAGTTGGCAATGCATTGTACTTTTGCGAGACCCTTTTTTATTTAAAATTCAGCAGCTCACAAAAGTGTACATTTTGTTGGGCAATATATTTAAAAAGAAAAAAAACACAGGTTGTTGTGTTGCCATGTATTGGCAGTCTTTTTTAAATGAATGGTCTGCCTAATGCAAAAAAATGTCAATGTGCCACAAATAAAACATGCATAGGAATGTAGGGGCTTTTTGTTTTACCCCTACAAATATGGAAAAAAATAGAAAGTTTAAAAAATTTTCCAGCACTAGAGGTATACAAAAAAATTGTAGGAAACATTATGCATGACTTAAAACCATAGGTAATGGAAATAAAGCTATTTAACTAGATCCAAAAAAGTTTTAGCCATATTAGACAAACAAAATCATCCTTCAGATATTATAATAAAAGAATTATAGTATGGTCATAGTAACCGCCAGTGTACCTGGTACAGGACCACACCAGGTAAAGGTCTAAACATCAAATCAAATGATATTGCAAGTCACCAAACCTAAAACAATTGGCAGGAAACTTTAAATCACATAAAAAGCCAATTGATCTCTAGAGAAGACAGGAAATGTGAAATTCTCTCCAGACTCTCCTAAAAAGGTGTGAAGAATAAGAAAAACAATATATTGCTCCTCTCACTGGGGGTTTTAACATCAAATGGAAAAATGGTTTTGCCTACTGAAGCTGCAAGTAAACTTCACACTAAATAGAAATAAGATGGCCAAGCGTTGAGACACAACCATGGCCTATTTCACCTTTCATAACGGACAGTTATTTTGTAAAAAAAAAAAAAATTACTAATAACTAAGGGATAACTATTTACTAAAACTATAATACTATTTTATTATATTATAGGTATGAATTTAGCACAATATATTTCAATCAAAAATATATACAATACTGTAGAATGTACTAAAAATATTTGAAATATTATTTATACGTTAGTATTTTTTTTTCATCCAATAAAATGCAGGTTTACAAATATGGCTTTGGCCCCCATGGTTAGATATTTGAAAGGAATGAAGACACAGTTGCACTGAACTATACCTTATATGTTTGACAAGTAGGTTGAGTGTACACTGTTTCTAAGCAGGCTTCGGGTAATTTAGAGGTGAGTGTATCTTAGCTAGTCTTTTGGGTTGGCCCAAAGATTCACTTTCCAGTGCCCCTGGTGTGGGTGCATTTGCAGCATTAGATCAAGGGCCAGCTATAACTATAAACATTAGGTGCCTTAAACACTTGTGGTTGCAAACCCCATAGCAAGCCACTTTCAGGTGCTGCAGTTATGCACTCAGAAACGGCAAAACACATTTGCAAACATTTTTCCTGCGGTTGCGGTTTGGTTCTGCTTTCACAGGGGGAAAACAACTACCTGATCAAAGTGACACTTCCAGGAATTGTGCTACAACCCCACAGCAATGCAACCATGTACATATAGGTGCAAAAACAGTTCCCAAACCATTGAATGAATGGGTTGGGAACCATTGAATGGCAGAGGTAGGGATCCCAGTTGATCCTTCAGTACAACTCTGCGGTCAACCACTGATCTGAAATGGGCCTGCCAAGGGACCTGAATGGAAGATTTTGGTTAGACCTGAAGGTTGAAAAATATATTTAAAAAAATGCAGGTTGGGTTAGATTGAGTTAACTTTTGCCTAGAGATATGCGTCAAAGAATACCTGTTTCTTTGCTATTCATGGATAAAGCATGGGTTTGATTTACTATTTCATCCTTAAAGTCAAGGGAACATGTGAAGGACACCGGGAACATGGGCTGAAGGTCTATTTTGATGGCTGTATGAAAAAAGCATACGAAAAAAGAAACCTTATCTCCGGGAGTATATTTAGCCCAATTCTCCATTTCTGGTTTTTACATTTCCATTAATGTGAAACAAACAAGTGGCCTATTTCCCCACCTCTATCCATATTAAAGCAAAGACAAAAATATTGACACATTCAATTCATTAATGAGCCTTTATTGTCACTAAATGGATGCAGTTCATTAATGATGTCTTCCTATTTACATATCCTACGCATCTCATTTTCCCTATCTCCCCATTGCTTCTAATGCTAATCTTTCAATGCTAAGTTAATCATTTTAGGATAGCATGGTGCAGATGGTGTTACTATTAACATGGTGTTAAAGAAACATCCCCATCTGTTTTTATTTTTTAATCAATCACAACAAATGCCATCTCTCTTGATGGGGGTGTTTTAGGTTTAGGTATTCTTTTAACCCTGTGAGCTGGCTTAAATCTTACAGCAAACTAATTGCAATCCAGGGACCTGTGAATGCTGAGTATTTCAGACAGGAAGTTCTCTGTCCCCCTTGTGCTTATATATTCATGAATATTCATGAAAGATTGACAGATCTACTCTAAAAGCGTTTTAATATATAAATGGATGACTAGAAGGTTTTAGCAGAAAATGGCTGTAAAAGGGCTCTGTTGTGTTTTTGATGGACATTTTGCCAATCCTCAAAGAAGAGAGCTAAATTACTTGTACTGTAGATCTGCTGGCAAACACACTGGGGCTCATTTACTAAAGCAGTTTAGGCTGTTCATTTACCAAGGTGAACTACCACCCTGCTAGGGTTAGCTTCCTTAGTTTATTGAATGTGGGGAAAGTTCTATTTGTTAAAAATACCTAATCACATGCAAAGAAATGTTTAAAAAGTTTTAAAAGAACATTTTTTTTCTTGTACATGATTGGATGGCTAGAGCAGAACTTCATTTCCTTTACTAAGCCAAGAGAAATATCCTTTGCAAAGGTTTAATTCACTTTGCTTTGAGAACAAACATTATTTCATTAGTAGATCAACCCCAGTGTCTGCAGACTGATCGTAGATATTGTAATTATACATCCTAACCTATTTTTCTGAAGGGGTATTGCACCTTTTATACTACAGTGTACTAAAGTGATTTAACCTTGTGGTTTTCTAAGTTACAATCTTATAGTCCGATCACCAGGGTGGGAACAGGGGAAATGCTTCCTCCTACTTGAAGCAGATCAGTGACATCATCTCAGCCTAGGCAAAGTTTCCAGTCTGGAGCTAATGACTAATGTTTAATGATGAAAGGTAGGCTTTTTTTAGTACAAATGATAAAGCTGATGTGCAGACCAGTGTAATTGCGCAGGTTTAATTAATGAAGCCAGACACCTGTAGTACCTGCTTATAATTTAGTCCATATAAGTGGATTTTGGAATGGCCATCAACCCAATGGGATTTTCATTGGCATCACAGTACAAATGAATACATACTGTATAGGGCATTGAAGAAGTACATGTGAAATATTTATTATTGTGTGTCACTTTCTATACTATTGTATATTTCCTTTTATTATATTTTTGAATAAATAAATAATTACGACTTATTTAGTTGACTGTGATGCCAATAAAATCCCGTTGGGTTGATGGACATTCTAAACCCCTTCTTATAGCTCATATCAAGTAATTGGAAAGGGATTGACATCCACATAGCCACAATCATTGTATTTTGCTCATTGGTTGAAATGAAAGAAGATGCATTTTGAAGTTTTTCTTTTTTTCTATATTTGTTGAAACATTGCCCCTTTGACTATAAGGATAGGGAGTCCTTCTTGCCAGAACCCTGGGGCTTTGGTATAGAAATTCACTTTCTGTAATGACAACAACCTTTTACCAGACAAGAAGTGATAAGAAATACGAAAATTAAAATGTGTTTTTAAAATGAGTAGGGAAAGGCTTGATCCCTATCAGCTTTATATCGGTCTGTATCCCAATGGCAGACTTCATCTCTTCCTTTATACGTGCTAGGAAAGTATACATTATTTTTATTAATAATACCACCCAAGATCCATTATGTTCAAAAGTTTGCTGTGACAGCAATTCCCCATGTAAAGCGAGCGATCCATGTCTGCGCCTATCTACAGTTATAACATTTTGTACACAATGTATTTTATATATAAAGTTCAAGTCTAACATTTGCCCAGTACAGTATTGTAATGTTACACGAGTCGGCAGACTTTTATTAACACTGAGGACTCTAAAGCCGCTCGTTCGTGTCTCAGTGGGTATTCAGCAAACCTGGAAGTACACCAAGTGATATAATACAGGCAATGATACCATAGAGGCTGCTGTAAAATATTTGGAAATAATTTATTCCTCCGCGCTATGACAAAACGCTCTGTAGACGGTAGAGAAAAAGTTGTTTTGAATGTAATAAATGAGCAGGTGGCTTAGAAAAGCATGTTGACGGAGCATAGTGGATTCACACTGAGGCTAACAACGCTTTTTATTGATAATCTTCCGCCATCTGTTCCGCTGATTTATTCATGCTACTGGAAAGGCAGGTGAGATGACAGAATGCAAATAGAAAATAAGATCTGAATCAGCCTGTGATTGCAGAAAAGATCAATGCCAGAGAACCCCTTCAGTGTTATAAAAAAACTTTTACTGGAATAATAGCATCAGCAGTTTGATATGTTCGCAAAGTACCTTCGCTGTGTGAATGAGGTGTTGGAACTCAACAAGGAGGAGCGGTTTGTATTGACCCTTAGGGTGTGTTTGGCATTAAAAAAAAAATCCATATGTTGCTCTACAAGTTAGAGATTTAAATATTTATTTAAACAAAATGTTTCCCATAAGATTATATGTGTATTCAATATCTTATTTGCATGTTATGTACCTGTAGAAGGTTCCCCCTATGTAGACATTTAAGAGCCTTGGTGTTCCTATCTGTTACGTGATGCTAGCAACCTCAGCTGACTCACAGCTGTCATTCAAGTGACTACCTTTGGTTTTTTCCATTATTCTTGCCAAATGTCAGACCAGTTCTATTGCAGGCTTAACCACAATCCCAGTCGCTTCTATTCAACTGAATAGAAGCTGTTGGGAACCATTTTACACAAGAGTTTGCATGTGGTTGCATTATTTTGGGGTTGCAGCATGGTCACAGGGAACTACATTTCACTTTTGCCCATATAGTTGCGGCCCCCCATTTAAAGAAAGAACCACACTGCAATCGTAACTGCAAGAGCAATGCATGCCAATGCATTACCCTGTGGTGTGGTTTGCCCCTCCTGCAGCAGTTTGTTTTGTG
Organism: Pyxicephalus adspersus; assembly: GCF_032062135.1. Classification (NCBI taxonomy): domain Eukaryota; kingdom Metazoa; phylum Chordata; class Amphibia; order Anura; family Pyxicephalidae; genus Pyxicephalus; species Pyxicephalus adspersus. Next base: position 16,138,871 of record NC_092858.1, read on the forward strand.
CCTGGGAGTGACTTACTGTCCCTACAGATGCACCCACATCAGGAGCACTGCAGAGTAAATCTCAGAGTTTTTTTTAGGTTAGTAATGGGGTTGCTCTTTGTAGTCATTAGAAATAGCAAGCTATAGAAGTCAATTTTTAGTGAAGAGTGGACAATGCTATCTGTACTCTGCATGCCATTAAATATATATATGATATATTAGATAGATTAGATATGTAGAACATGGCAGGGATAAAATAAATTGATTAAAAGTTTAGATCCGGTTTTCTTTATAGCTTGAAAATTAATTTTCTGTATTTACATTATCCTATGAAATAGCTAAGATATTCTGACTTTTGTCAAAAACACTTCAATGATAGAACTTGGATAAAGTTACATGAAACTAGATTTTTACACAAAATTTTTTTAAATTTTGTAGGGCTGTTAGTTAAGCTACATACACACTTCCAATGGTTCTCACCCAATAATCGGCTCAGGGACGATACGATGGGAAATCTGAAGTGTATACAGCGCGCATCGTTCATCGTCTGAATGATCCTCCTGGCGGATCCATGGACGATGAACGATTGTAATGCAAGTGAAGGGGAGAGTGTGCAGCGGGGTGCCGCTCCGTTGCTTTCCCCCTCCTCTCTGCATAGAGCAGAATGGTGCTGTATGTACAGCACTCGTTCATGCATTGTGCAAAAATAGTTGTTGGAAAGGATCGTGAAAGATCCTTTCCAACCACTATTATTGCTTGTGTGTATGCGGCTTTAGCTCATATCAGTGGAATCTTCTAGGTGAGGTATGAAAGGGCCACCTTACAGTGATTTACAAATTATCTGAAAGTTCAGTTCTTTGGTCATATTGAAAATATAGTGGGAAAAATGTGTAAACACCAAAAAGATTACAATCTACTGTGTTGTGTTGCTTTGTTTATTGGTAAAACATAAAAATATGTAGATGGTGATAAGCCAGTGGGGTTAAGTGTGCATGGGCTTCCATAGAAATGATTGGTTTACCACTGATCTATGTTTTGCCATTGAAGAACAGAGAATGCTTGTATTCACAAAATTTTAATATATTTACAGAGACTGGTATTTGTGATGTTTGGCCAGTGGTCACAAAAACTGCAATTGGGTGAACACTCAATGGTGCAGTATTGGGTAGATTACGCCACGGCCCTCTACATGAAAGTGTTCTCTGGCCTGGCCATTCAAGCTCAAGCATTGTCAAATGTAGAAAGGCACAGGGTTCTCCATATTTAGGATCCTTGCTCTATTAGATAATTCTTCAAAGAGAGCTGGATGAAGGAGTAAGCTTGCTAGAGTTGAGCTTTTAAGAGCCTTTGCTATGAATTTTTGACAGTATTTTTTAAATATTACAAATAACAACTAGCAAACAGACCATCGATTGCTTTTTACATTTCTCACAAAGTGTTTTTGGGTACAGTAAATTAGACAAGCTCTTCCTGCATGCAATAAGTGACCTTCATTCCAATGGAATAGCACAGCATATTGTACAATCAAATATAATGAATGCATTGTACCTACTGTGACCAATTTTTGCTTTGCAAAAGCCACCTATGCACAAACCTAGCTTCGTATTAGCCTCTTGGTGACCCTGCGCCTTTCCGCCTCCATAGAAATGTTTCAGCTGCCATTGCTATTTGTTCTCCTCACAAGGCCGCACATTTCACACAAATCTGATTTTCTCTGAAAATTTATTATATTTTGTTCCTCCTTTTAGAAATCTCAGTCAGGAAATGGTGCACGATAATATCTGAATGTGTAAGAATTATTATGTTTTATATGTGGAATGGAAAGTTACAAATCAAGTTCACATTCCTTGACCTCCTGTTGATCCAGCTTTGTATCTTTTATCTGAGAAATACATTGTTGAAGAGACTCTGTCACTAGAAGAAATGGAATAGAGGTCTAGATATTTGTTGGAGTTTCCTAAACATTCTTAGCATAATGAAATCCTGTGCCCTACCCATGCATTCCTATTACACACATTATGATTGGTCGATCATTATGATGGGCAGCTTCACTGGTCAATAGAAATATGAAGGAGAAAGAAAGAGGTGGGCCAAATTCTGTCCTGATATGGAAGGCAATTGAGCAGGTAAGGGCACAACTACCTGCACTTCCAATTTCCAGTTTCTAGTATTTTGGGATTTGGTTTTGAGTATTTGGGAATCCATGGTTATAGGTGTGTACTAGAGTACTCGATGGAACTTTTCAGAGGTGCTAAAAAAAAATTACATTAGCCTTCTATCAACGTGAAAGAAGAATTTCAGACCTGTTTTACGGTTTAGGATTTATTATTGAAAGGTTTGAATCTTCTGTAAGGTTGGTATTGCTATCTTTGTCTCCTCCTCTCTTACTGACCTAGTAGGAAGTGAGGGAAATCTTACGAATGGGGATATAGTCTGCAATCAAAGTAAAGTGTAAATGTTTGAGGGGTCATGTGACCTGCATATGCATGTGCCAACAGAGATTATATGGATAGAATAAGAGTTGACCTTAGCCTTTTTTTTACTGTCCAATCCCATGCAAGGGGTGGGAGGTGACCTAGCTGGGTTGTTTAACTCCACCAGAAAAATGTCAGGTCAACAGGCTGTATTGTTTGGTCTCTCTGGCAGATCAAACAAAAGTTTTCTGGGCAGATAAAACAAACAGAAATGCAGTCAGCTTTAAAATCTGATAGAATTTCTAACTCTCCATTGTTTAATCCTCCCCAAAAAAGAAAAGGTCTGGAGAACCCGTTTAAATATGAACACATAAAAAGCATCTGGGATTTTTTTTTCTTTTTTTGCGGGCCCGAGTCTCACTTTAAATGACCAGAATGAAGCTTCTGAGGAGCAATAAACTATATTTTCATCTTTCCTGATTTCATCATCCACTGTGCCACAGAGCTGAATGAATATCTGTCAGATTAAATGTTCCTTGAATCCATAAGATTGTGTTATATAATCACAGTTCTGGTGGATGGAGAAAAGGGTTTTCTTTTTTGCGTCCCAACAGAAAAGTGTCCTATAAAAAATTCATAAGGAAACAAGCAGTTAGGCAGAATAAGCCATTGGCACATAGAAATGTTTGCTAGACGTCCGGGTGGTGTGATGCAGCTGTCTGGGAACATGATTCAGGACTTTTTCAATGTAGAAAAAAAACATTGTGCTTTTGTATGCCAAAAGAGATAGAGTCTATGTCTATATTTATAAAGCTGTCTGGTATGGTGTCATATGGAATTTTAGTATTCTATTTTCATGTTTTAAAAGGAAAACTATAACGGTTATGTACTTACTTTTTTAAGTATGTATGTATGTTTTTTTAACTCCATCCTTTAGTGTTGTTTAAATGAAAAGGCACCCCTGAAAAAAAAAAGTAAATAATAAAAGATAGAAAATACTGTATGTACTCGAGTATAAGCTGAGATTTTTTTTTTGACATGAAAATGACTCTCGGTTTATACTTGGGAAAACTAAAAAAAATCCCTAAGGGGTTAATTAAGTAGGAGCATACTAATTTCAGGGAAGGCAGGAGATGAAGCACATGATCCTGACAATTTGGATGCATTAGGAGTGACAAACAATTGTTTACATTGCATAGAGTATGTTATGTTTACCAAATACAGAGCTTTATACCATCTCTGTGTGTCATGCGTGCTGTCAAAATAAACTTGGCGGAATATGTCAGTTACTGACAGCAAGGTTTATCTGTTGACATGTCAGGCTTTTTTTTTAATACTCCTTCAGTGAAGACTGGAACTCTAAACCAAACAGAAAAATGCCAAATATTCTCCCACTGGAATAAAGACCTACATTATTATTTTTACTCATAAAATGAGTATGAATTTGATAAGTAGCACTTATTATTGTCCTAGTTCACCAGATTAGCAAAGAAGATTGGGGTAAATTTCTAGATTAGTGTTTCTCAACAAGGGGCCTCCAGAGGTTAGTAGGGGTTTCCTGAGCATATGGCAATTCGAACCTCTCAGGTCAGTTTAGGTGACACCAATGATCATGTTGGCTGTCTGTAAGAGTGACATTCTTCTCACTGGCTAGCAATGTAAGAAGATTTCTTTCCATTGACCACCACACTAATGTACTGTAAGTCATAGATATAATAATTATAAAAGGGGCTCCCTGAAAACTTAAAAGTTATTTCAAGGGTCCCCAATGTTAAAAAAAATGAGAAGGTTGATCTAGATCAGAGGTCGGAAAACTCCGGCCTTTAGTCCAGATACGGCCTAGCTGGCTGATCCAGCTCAGTCTTGGCCAGCAACCTGCCTGATCGACTAGGGGGCGTTACGCCGTGTTGAGTATTTTGGGATAGGACTGATATATGCTGTTTACTTATTCGGTTACCAAATTTTCACAAAGAAGTTTGATATACTATACATGTGTTTTCACTTTCTCTAGCATATATCAAAGAATATTAAAGTGGAACTAAAGTTCCACTTTTAGGGATACATTGAAGAAAGGGCATCATTGCAGAAATGGATAGGCAATGTCCTGCAAAAATCACTATCACCTGCCAGATTGTTTCAGGTATCTGGCAAAAAAAAAGTTGTGCATCCACAATGTGAGTTTTGGTTGCCAAGATAACCAGCATTCTGGGCTTCCTCTGTGAATGCCAGGAATGAATGAAATCCCGCATGACTGTATGGAGATACGTCAACCCGTCCCAGTCAATCAATTTGTATGAAGATAACAAGGTATGACCAAGGACCTTGGTATGTCCCTTCATTAACTTTTATGCTTTATGCTTTAAATTATGAATGCTTTTAACGTGCTTCTAAATAAAATACAAGTTTTACTGATTTTTTTCTTTATTTATGTGAGCCACTTACAAGATCTTGAGATCGGTGGGTTTTCCACTTTTTTCCATTAGTTATATTTATTGTGGGATTGGCACTTCTTTTTGGCCACAAAGTCCTATGCTATACATAGTCATATTGAGAACAGCGTAAAGGTCTTCCTAAAAACTGACCAACAATCTTCCTTTTCTTATTCTATTCTGAAATAATGGAAAAAAAGTTTTTGTTTGAGTTAGTTTTATCATTTTGCAGAATATGAAAATATTAAAAATAAATCCTTTACATAAATAATGTCTTATTGATTTTCAATGTGCTTTCGAAAGAAAGTCGATTCCCTAACAAAGTCCTCTTCTTCTTTACATGTCAAAGCCTTCTGCTCTTCTGGTAGTGTCCAATCACTGACCCTCTGCCCTCTTCTCTCTCCATAACCTTTTATATAGCTAACAGGGGAGGAGAAAATAGAAATATTATAGAGTGTTGTTTGAGTGGCAGCTCTTAGCTGAGGCTGCTGGCATTACATCCAAGATGGCGGCACCCAGCAACAGTCTTGAGACTTATGGACGTATAAATGGATGTTAAAAGCACATACAAGATTTTGGAAAGATTTTATTGGAAATAAGTGGTCTGACAACATGGGGAATATTGAAAAACAATTCAAAAGAACACCCTGTGCATATTTCAGTCTCCTGGCAGCTTCCATGGAATTAGTGTGCATACAATACTGAAAATGTAGGAATGGTTTTGTTAATTATATAGGGTTAAATATTTTATTGTTTAAAATTGAGATGACATGAACCTAATTTCTCTTTTTTAAGTAGAGCAGAACTATTTTAGAGTTGGCTGTGTAACTGGCGCATTGCTAAAAGTAAGCTGTCCATGGTGCTGATATTTGGTTTGTCTTCTGTAAACTGGAAATGTATGGACAGACTGCACAAAGCTGTACATTGAGGTGATGACTCCATTGTCAGTTATAGGTAATGGTAGACAGTAGAGCTAGTGCAGGTTCAGACATCAAGAAGAACAATCCCTCTAAGTCATAGACAGTTGGTAGTTAGAAAACGGGACAGTCTTTCCAAAACTGTTGGGAAGTATGAAGAGGGACAGTCAATCCAACTGAAGAACAGTTGGGGATATAAACAGGGGCAGTTCAGCAGCAATTAAACATAGTAGATGCTCTAATCCTTATTCTATATAAAGCTTACAAAGCCAAAAGTTTTGAGTTGTAATTCAATAAGAATTTGATCCCACAGATTATTTGGATTTTGACATGCTTGGACTTTCCATAGGTGCACCATCCTCCGTAATAAGCTTTAAAGTTGACATATTGATCTGACTCAGTGTAAGACAAAGCAACCCTTTTAGAAAAAAAAATCTTGGCATTACAAGATACAGATGAATGTCTGAAACTTGTTTCCGCAGAGGCAAAAATTCCCTTGATCTGGCTTCATAGAGCGCGGAGTTAACAAAACAGCTTTTTCAGTGATTTGCCAATGTAAGCTCGTTAGTTTTAGATGCTTGTATTATTCTACTGCTATTCATCAAAGTTTCTCCTACCTATAGTGAAATCAATGAGAAGTCCAGCTCTGTTGGATCTTAGCCCTGATATCATTACTCACACAGCAAGCTGTTCCCTATTACAATCAATGAGAGGCTGAAAGGTCCTGACAGGCTTTATTTTTTCTAATATTGATCAGATGACCAAACTGGTGCCCAGGAGTCTAACCATTGATTTCAAAAAGGATAGCTGTCAGTTCGGAGGTCAATTTTATACTATTAAATACATCAGGGTTTGTAATTAAAGAAAATGTCAGCTTGTCATATTTTAGAAAAAAATAGGAAATAGATGACTTTTTGGAGTATTTTAAAACAATTAACAACTGCTGCAGACATTGAGGAGCCACATGTGTAGAGAAAGTAAAAATAGTTTCTGTGCCGGTTGTAAACAGAATGTGAGTAGGTGGTGTGTGATCACCTTTTGTGACCGTTTTTGGTGGAATAGCTGCTGGATGAGAAAAATAGTTTTTTAGTTTTCAAGTTTACTTAATAAATACTTTTAATGGCAGCTAACAACCTGTGATTTGAGCCCTTATTTTTTGTTTGTTAACGGTATGCTTTGGTTGTCTAAACACCACCTTATAATACAATCCTGGGGAAAAGTAAATTGTGAACAGCAAAATTAGCTTTTTATTTTTTTCCCAAACATTGCCCGTGGGTAAAGGTGATGTGCTTGAATAAAACACAATAATATCATTTTTTTTTCAATTTTTTTTATCAAGAATAAAAAAGTGTAGTAATGATGTACTAATGAACTAGATGGTGTTGCTCTGTTTAGCAGAAATTACTTTGGTGGTTTACAGTACTGCTTAACAGTCTCCGTCAATAACTTTTTGTCCTCTCTTCTACTTGCTAAATGTTTTTAGCTTTAAGAAATGTGTGATGTTCTTTACATTTCAAGTTAACCCACAACATTAATTGGACCTAATTTAGGGCTTCCACTTGGCTTATCTAATTTTTTTTATTTTTAGCCATTTCATGGTGGATTTATTTGTGTGTGTGCTTTGCATCATTATCACTGTGAATGATACATTTTATGCCGAATATGACACAGAATTGACAGTTGACTTAATAATGGCTAGCTGCCCTAATTCTGAAGCAGCAATGTATTAACAATGTTTATACCGCTGTACCTCCGACAGTGGTCATGATGGTGCAATTAAAGTCACTGGAACAGAGAGGGAGAGACAAAAAAAAGTTTTATTTGGGAAAACTTTGCCATTGCACTCCTTGAAAGCCCAGGTGTAACTGTTGGGGCCAGGGGAGCTTCTTACCTTCACACCCATCCGCTACCCCTCAAGAAAAGGGTAATGTTAATAAAGATTTGTGGTGTCCCTCACAGCCAACACTTTACTAATGGGAGTTCAATAAAGTTTATTCAGTAGTTACGTTAAATATACCTTATTCTATTTTACATTGAATTTAGGTAAAAATAAGGCACAAACCAACAAACTTAACTAAAGGAGAAAATGAGAAAAGCTCTGCCAAGGGAGTGTTTTCATATCTTTATATTTACGATAACAAGCCTCACAGATGAGGCCTGGCTCAAAATACGAGAACCATGGCATTGAAGCTGAATGCCATGCAGATAAAATACTATTCAGTCCAGTTATGTACTCATTAAAAAAACCATGAAACATATTTTTTACAACTAGTGTAAGAATCTTTCTTTTATATTATGTTGCAACCTTGATATATATATATATATATATATATATATATATATATATATATATATATATATAATAAGCATCAACCACCCAGGGTCATGAGAAATTATTGTTCATCCAGAATCATAATCTTACATTTGGAATGCAGGTGATTGCTATTGAACTTTGACATCTATAATTCAAGTACAGACATTGTATACAATCACTGAATGATTTACATCAGTTGGCTGATGGAAACTTGGCTGATCATCTTTTTCAGAAATATGAGACCCCAAGTACCATTGATTAAATATATGTTTATATTATAATGGGTTTCTGATTTATAGCACTATATCTCTCAATAATATACAATAGAAATCTATTGACAAGCAAAATGAGAGGTTTTCATTTCCCCACAAATACGGTGACATGGTGGATATTACATGAAAATGTCATTAAATGTATTAGAGTCAATAAAGAAGGTGAAATGAAGTTTTTTTAATGGTAACATGGCTTTTAATGGTCACAAAAGCTTCTTCTTCTACTGTGCTGGATCTCTTATTCTATATTTTTATATTTTATTCTATTTATTATTCTAGAAGTCCAAATTTACAGTAGGAAAAAAAAAAAAAAAAAAAAATATATATATATATATATATATATATATATATATATATATGTAATTAAAACGATACACACATGGTGTGTATAAAGAGATACAAATATAAAGAGCATTAAACATAATGTGGTCTATTTAGGAATCAGTGAATCAGATATTCATTAAACATTCTCTAGTGGAGAATAGGTTACTGCTATTGAAAACATCAAGAAGATTGCCCATCAGTGAATGTTTGGTGAATGCCTGAATCATTGCTTTATAAATAATCCTCTATAAATGTAATTACGCTAAATATACCCCTACATGTCAAACACATTCTTGTTTTTTTTACCTAATTAAATCAAAGAGTTGAAATTAAGACATTCTGGGTTCACCTGAATCACTTGAAGATGAAACTGGTTTCATGAAGAACAACAACAACCAGGGGCCAGTGTGTTTTAGCTGCAACATAGGATGACAATTCTGCTTGCAACATCCTTGATACAGTTTCATCAGTTTTTTTTTTTACATAATGGTTTGTTTATAAAGCAGGTAACCCGATATTCACTGAACATTCTTTGTTGGGGAATCAATCACTGAACCAGAAGATGTTTGGTGAATGTCAAATTCACTGCCTTATAAATAGACCTAAATAGAGTTCATTAGAGTTTAATGGTATGATATGTAAAAGACAAAGAAAATTCATCTAAACCACACATAAAACAAAATACACAACTGCAAACCACTAACTGTACATTGCACCCAAACCAGTAAACTATTTCTAAATTATTATACTTGTACATCCATTTATTTTAGCATTGTTGCATCTTTTATTTGTTCATAAGTCAACTCAGTGGCTGAACAAGGCTGGTTTCCATTTTATCGTGTGATACAAATGCAGGTTTTTGTGGATCTCTACATTTCTATGTTCAGACACTGTATATTGCTATAATCATCACAGACACTGTTATACTTGCTCCCTCCCTTGGATGAAAGCCAAAGTGTGTTGTATTGTACTATGAAGTGATCGCACTTTGGCAAACAGTGTCGGCCTGTCAATGATTGTGTTACTGGAGTGGCAAATGGATACGGAAAGTCACAAAGGATATTCAAATTGAGAACACAAGCTATTGACTGAGCCAAACATTCAAAATCTCGACGACTCTAAATTACCTTGCTAAGTTTATTGAAGGGTGAAAAGGGATAATTTTCTGCAGTAAATACATTTGAAATGGGTTTTAAATAGAGAATACAGATAATTAAGGGTAGTGGGCTCAATTAAGTTACACAACACAAAATTATGTTTTGCTGTTCATCACTTTGTTAAGAAATGGTTATTGGCCCATTTATAGCATGCCTACCACCTACTCACATCATCTAATTAAAGTAGAATGCTGGGCAACAGAAAAAATGTCTAAAGGCTTACAATATATACATGATATATAAACGTATTGCTGCAGTACCTGCACTAAAAGTGACAAATCACATCACAGCAGCTCAGAGCAGAGTTCTCTAATCCAAACCATAACTTATAAAAACCGTTTGCTACATAAAACAGATTTAAAGTTCAGTCCTAGGGTATTTAATTTTTCTTAATGTCCCCAGGTATCAATTTATTACCAGCTCAGGCTGCAATTTCCACCTTCATTGCAAAGCTGTTCTCTGCATTACCTCTTTAAAGTCACAAGATGTCCCTAGCCCCTAATATGAAAGCTCACCCTCAATCACTGGTGCCGACATCTTCTTTTTCTGGGTTTGGGTAATTAGCCATCTTGATTTATTAGGGTGGAATGTTGTAACTCTTGCACAAACTCATGGGGTTATATACATTCAACACAATATTGCAAACAGACAGCTGTATTTGTTTTCTTGCTTGTTGCTGTTGATGTCCCTTCTGCAACAATTGGCTGTCTGTTCACTAAAATTGGGGTTTTGCTTACGGAAAAGTACAGGAGTGTCATAGACTGCCCCCAAAATGTGTCACGCTGGACTCAATGAGTATTGGCCATCATGGTATTGTGATTTTCTGCATCATGCAGAACTACTCAGCTCTGGGAGAAGACCAAAGCCAAGAGGACCAAGAGTGTCATATAAGCAGTGAGAACTTTTAGTAAAGCCACCCCAACATTCAGAAAATACCACAGGGGAGCTTTTATTTCCCAGCACATTTGTTATAACCCAAAGCTCAGCACATGACATTTGGTATTGAAAAAGATAAAATATCACTTCCAAGTGTTTGTGACTTTTAACCTATGCTCAATTGTTAAGCAAACTTTAAAGCTAACCTTGCCATGCCAAACATACAACACAAAACTGCAATATTTTAACTCCAAACCCTATACCTTAATCTTTTAGGTGTAACCCAAACACGCAGGAGAGGACCTATGTAAAGGAAGTTGACCACCACTGCCCTAATGTATCTTATATGTTTTTAATTTGTACAGAAGAACAGGAAAACATGTTTTATTCTGGTTACTATGCTGCTTACAGTTATGTTATGCCTAAATTTGTGGGCAGTGAAGTGAAGCACTTGCTTTTTAAAGGGTTCCATTTTTAGTTGCTATGTAGAAAAAAAAAGAAAAACCTGTTATTTACTGCTCAAGGTAAAATGTACCCACACAATAAAATCATGCCCCCACATGTTCAGACATAAGAAAGAGAAAAAGAAAGAGAGTCTGAAAACAAACAGCCTCTGCTATCCTCTTTCTTCAGAAAATTCTGTAAAAGCAATGCAATGCATATACCATGTATTATATTTAATTCTAAAAAAATGTACAATGTAGTAAATCAGAAAATAAAATATAAAATCAAGTACAAGCTCAAAGATAAAAATAAAAGTGAAATAAAGAAAGCAAGCTTGAAAATAAAATGAATGTTGCCACCAAGGATCGGTCAGTTGTAAAATCTTCATTTTTGTACTTGGGTTCAGATAAACTTTAAAAACATTTTTTATGCTTTATAAAGAAAGGCTTGCCCCCATTTAATATCTGAATATAACTCTTGATGTGATAGCAGTTAAAGACTTGGCAGACAACAGTAAACACGTTTCTAAGGACAATAGCCTTAACGGAATCCATGGCAGTGTTCTTCACACAATGGTTGTTGATTTCGGTTTCAGTGCTTCCGAACTTGTTACAAAAGGTGCAGAAGAGTGTCACAGCGATGAAAGCAATGTCAGTATGAATGGAATTAGATAAAAATCTTCTATTCTCTGATAATGTCAACATCTCCATTGAACATGGTCTGATTGAATAGGCATAAATCATAGCTCAGTACAGATTTACAATGCAATAAGATATTGGTGTATTCAGATTTAAATGTAAAATTACCATTATGTATTGTTTAGGTCATCAGACTATTTTACAAACGTGTGAAAAATCCTTTACAAGAAAATTAACTAATTAACTGTGGCTATTCTTCAAAATTTTAGAAATGCATGGCACATTATAACTATTCACTTGTTTGTTTACATTTTATAGCATAAACTTTAATAAAACACTGAACTTTTAGGGAGATGCACAGTGACAAACTTTTGTATGTAATAGCAGATACAGACAACAGTGGCCCCCTCTATTGTGACTTGTATGATGACTATTGTGGCCCCCCCTTCCACAATCTCTATCTTTATCTCTCCCTCTATCTTCTCTTTTTTGCCATTCTTCTCTTTCTAGCTCCCTCTTTCTATCATCTCTCCCTTTTTTTTCAGCCCCCCTAAAACATTCCACACCCTAGTCTCTATCTTTATCACTTCTACTCTATCCCCTCTTTATCACTTCCTCCTTTTTCCATCTTCCTCGCTGTCTTTTTATCTCTTTCTATCCTTTCCTGCATACAGCTTGAAGACGAATACAGCTTGAAGACGATAAGTACTTGCAGATCTGTGTGTTGGGTTCTGAGGGTGTGCAGTCCCCAGCCAGCAGGAGCCACTGCAACAACTTACAATACTCACCTGCAAGCCCACCTCCAGTCTACAGCTCGAGGCATATGCATTGGCAAGAACTGTGGGAGTTGTTACAGGGGTCCCTGCTGACTGGGAACTGTCCAGGGGCACTACAATATGTCCACCCTGTTTGTATGTTCTCCACAATGATCTCCGTATGGTAGCCGCTTTGTCCTTTTGCCCACTGGGCTAGGAGGATGCATACTGCTACCTGTGCACCTGTGTCCCTCCAACCCTCCAACATGGATTCACTGCTGGCTTTCCATGTGTAACCTCTAGCCTTGTCCACCATGGGGGTTCCCTGGTTGTCTGTCAATCTTTACCCTCACCAAGGACCACCTGTTGTATACTTATATCCTGGGTGCATTCAAGTGCAAGGATAGTGCAACTCACCTCCCATGAATTAAGGACTAGAAAGCCTTTAACCTACCTGGTGGTATGATTATTTGAGTATTTTGTGATGTCAAATCGGTATGCCGGACATCACCAAGGGGACGCCGATGCTCGCCGGCCATTGCCACATGAGAGGACACATATGCCGGAGGATGGCGTGGGCTCATGGGGACCAGGTAAGCCCTTAATTCCACCCCGAGTGTGGCTCGGGGTTAATGCTTTTTGTAATGAAATTTAACCCCGAGCCACACTCGGGATTACCTCTAGGGAGGTTAGGGCTCAGCAAATCTGGCTGGTCTACTATCACAGTGTGTCACAGTCTGCTGGGTGAGTTAGCTAAACCATGCTCTGTGCAGTGTCTGACAAATTTGCATCATTCTCATTGACTTCAATGGGATTTGAATTCAGCCACAAATTAACCCGAACACTGGGGCACAATGTCAGTGAACCAAACGGGCAAATTCAACTAAAACTACTAACTAACTAAAAGATTTTTTATTACAGAAACAATTGGAATTCTTTTAAAAGGTAGCACTGTAATTTACATGAGCTATTAGTGTGCAGGAAGCGTCTTTGTTATTTAAGCTAGCGCCTTTATTTTGCAAGTTTTCCACACTGTTTAGATGCATGATTTAGTGACTCATAAATGCTTTTCTTAGAAACAATTACTTTTTATTACTCTCTATAGTGTCAGCAAAAGCGGTATTTACAGCACTCCCTTAATAGTTCCTTGGTAACCAATTAATAATATTAATTTATTGGTATACAGCAGACATCACTGGCTGGAACGGTATGAAATACCGAGTCTGATCAAATGTATATCATGCAAACCTGCATTGTTAAGGCAGAGTTTATAGCACCTATTAATATACCGCATTGCATTAAGGAAGGCACATGGGTTGACATTGAGATAGATGGTAATGTACACAATATCTATTTAATCCATATTATATTGTGCAGCAATGTGATTTATGCCCTATTAGCCATCACCTAATCTCATATGCCTGGAAAACAAATATTTACTTATACAAGGCTTATTTGCATGGTTGCCTATGCACCATCACACCCAGAGAATTATATTCCATCTTTCATGCTTGTAGGTTAGTTGATGGCATGCCATTCGGGGCGTCTTTGTTTTGTTTTCAAAAGCCTTGTTCTGGCAGAAAAAAAATGTCCTATGACATGAAGGAGTCAGAGTGTGTGGTCAACGTTCCTGCAGAACTACCACTGAGATAAAATCAATAAGCCTGCTGTTAGGTGATTGTTTTTAATTAGTTTGAAAGGGTGATGAATTTACATTCACATATAGATGATAAAAACAATATAGATTTCATTTGTAGGGTCACTGTACTTTTAATTATTTTTATTAGATATATATGACCAGATGATCAGATTGTGCAAACAATCAAATACTCTAATGAAATACATATTTCTTTGTCTTATATATTATATGCAGTGATTTATATTTCTTTCCAACCAAACCTGACATCTAGTCTCCTGTCTTGTCTGACATGTACCCGCACCAAGACTCTGGACATTTGAGTCTTAACAAATTCTTAAAATGCTTTATTTGATAAATTAAGCATTGAATTTTAGATTGTGTTGTTTTAGAGTTCCTACATCTACATTAGTCAGTAAATGTTTTTTTTTTAATTTACTTACAATTTGTAAAAACTTTAGTCTTACTTTTCTTCTTACATGTTTGAAGAGTTGTAACAGTCTCAGGCTTTCCTGTGGTGTAATGATTGGCCATGCTGACTTATATGCATATATTTATATTTTAGCCATACCATATATGCAAAAGCAGAAATAAACAGTTTATTTCTTATTAGGGGAGCACCACCCTAGCTCAAACCCTGCTTCCGTCACTGTAGGAAAGGAAAGCTTTCAGTTGTGGGGTTGGTGAAAGAGCAGAAACAGCAAAATAATGGCAAAGTGACAGAGGAGAACAGAACTCCCCTGTCATCCCCCACAGATCTGCCTCTTACTCATCTTCTGTCCCACAACTTACAAAAGAAATTATCTGAGAGTTAGAATACCATGGGTGGTAATAACTTTCATTTCCTTTAATTGATTTTTTGATTAAATAAAATGTAATGGTTGAAAGACTATGCTTAGAGAAGGGGGAGATTGGGTGAAAATCTTCATCCTGCAGTTCAGCCTTAAGAATATCTAAATACTTGAATGTCCAAACAAATTTAGTGTAAATCTATTATTAATATGTAACATCAGTGGAAACATACCGTAATTCACCTGAAGCTGTATAATGTGGGAGTTCCAATACAAACCCTGTGCCTTTAGAAGACATTATATAGAAACTGTATAAATTATATAGAAAGTATGTAGTTCAAATGATACTCTTTATTAGCTAACTTGAGTTAATAAAAATGCATAATTTCAGGATTTGCTAAAATCTATCGATCATGTTTTACATGAGCTTGATGAAGGTACCTTAGCCGATCCCGAACATTTACATGATTACCTAAGTAATTGAATAAAGGGTATCACGTGAATTACATATGTTTGAAGTTTATTCTATAGCTAATATCAGTGGTGGATGCAGCCAACATTGGGCCCCTGTACAGAACTGACTTGGCCCCACCAACAACATTACAATGTGGCTGCTGTGGGAGCCCCACTTTGGCCATGAAGGGTCCGGGCCCCTCGTGCAGTGGCACTGTTTGCACCTCCCTATGTCTGCCCTTTGCTAACACAGTACAAGACTCTATTTCTGCTATAAAGACTATATAAATCAGAACACTGGTCAGAATTTAGAAGAAGTAAAGTAATTGTCTAATACAGTGACCAAATGACAAACTACTGGAGTAAGAGTCAAGCATGTTGCTAGAAAATAGAATGGATGTAAAAATGACTCCTGTCTCTATGAATAGTGTGCATTAAACACGCTGCTCCTTGGCTACATCCCTAGAACAAAAAAATACACATTGTAAATTTATATCAGAACAGCCGAACAAACTTGACTTCCAGTTAATGCAATGTTTAACTGATAATTCATACAGCATATTTTAGAATCAGCCAGTACATACACAAAGCAGTTAATATCCTTGGAGGGATGCCAAAACCACCATGTTTTCAATACTTTACTAGGACATACGGGAGAAAAAAAATCCTTTTCGTTAATATTAATGTCCAGTACCGGTATTAAAGGATCTTCTCGGTGATTGAAACACACTTGTTTTACAGATCGGCACTTTAGTGAAGTACTTTTTTATTGCAATAGCTCTTTTTGATGTTTTAAAGCTACAAATACATTCCTTATCTGGAGGAGCTTAGAGCTAAAACTTTTATCCTTTAAAATAATTGTTCTTTCTGATTCAAATGGATTTTTGCATTGTTTAAAAGGCTCTGAAAGCATCTAAGTCAAACCACTCTTCAGGTTATTTAATTTCTGTTGAAATCTTTTTTTTTTTTGCATGTCTGATGGTTAGCAGTAAAGCTAGGGTACTTGTGCAATTCTTTAAATATTTTAAGTTGTGTAAAGCGGACCCCACTTGGTAATATTATACTGACATACCACTCTATGAGCTTAACAACCGAGTATTCGAACTGCTACCCATATTGAACTCTTATGGTTTTTTCTCTATTCAGGGAATGGAGAACTAATAGTAAATCAGTCTATTTTGTCAGCTCTTTTCTTATATTGGGTTTTCAGTTAAACAGTACTATACCTACAATGATACAACACAAGCTCCCATACCCGTGCCAGCTACCCACCTTTGGGTTTGGAATCTTCAATCATCTTTAATGGGGTGACCCAACTCCCCAGAGGCCTGATAGAGGTTCATTTATTTTGGCAATAAGATATGCCACAGGAGCAGTAAGCTTAAAAACAAGTGAATAAAAATGTTTTATTACAGAAGAAACATAGTATGTACTTCTTGTTGCAAATTCCTACTGTAAAAGTTTTTTGAAGTAGAATACTGTCTTTTGTTTCACCTGGGATTGGTGGGGAAAAAAATATAGAAAAATATATAGCATTTGCTTGAACAAGAAGGGGCATTTCCCACTGGGGTCACCTGTGTCCAATAAAGATTCCAAACATAGGATTTTTTGTCTGTTGTACTGTTGTGTGTAGGTATATTTCCACTGGGGAACAGCTAGGCTAAGATTGGCACCCTGCGGACCATATTATCCTTCGATGGGTCCTCAATATTTTGACAGCTCAGCCACACCATAACTAGGCTAGTTTTTTAATTATTTAGAAAGCCCAGACTCCCTTATGGCCAAGCTCTTTTACTTTGCCCCGCCTGAATTCCTAGACTCCACTACTCCACCTTATATTGTGTTACAAGGGCACTTGATGTAAGCAAGTCTATGTCATTAAAGTTACTTGTGACATATCCACTACTTTCCTAGTTCTTTTAGGTTGATAGTGGGGAAAGATGAGGGCTGTACATAGAAGACTGATAATACATTTTCATTTGTTAGAAGGTGCTGATGAATTATTATATAAAGGCTGTGGATTGAATGAGTTTCTGATAGACTGGTTTATTATAAAAGGGAAGGACATTTAGGAAGTTGCTGAAGATAAAAAAGCTTGTAATTTAGTGGAGCTGCTGATTGGAAATATAAAAAATCTGTACATTAAAGGTGTGGATCCCAAGTATGGGAGAGCCTGAAAATAAGGAATGCTAGTAAAAAGAGAATACAAACGGGATGGCCACAGCCTGAAAAAGGGGGCTAGTTGGTAGACCAATATAAGTGACACTGGTGGTCGATATTTCAGTGGTGGATATTATATAGTCCTGATGCTACAAAATACATGGTATATTATTGCATAGAGACATATGTATAAGCAGTGAATGATTGTTTGTGGTGACTGATTCACCACAAGCAAATGGTGAAAATGATATAGAATTCTGCTGATGGATGAGCATGTGTTAAGGCCTGCTGATAAATGAAAATTGGGAGTCTGTAAACTATGAAAGTATGTGATGGATTATTAAAAAGGCCCACAATATAAAGCCCCTTTATATTATATATTGGCAGTCTCCTACCACCCTATATAACCACCCTCAGGACAAGTAAAAGGCACCCTTCTAGTGCAAGTGCATAGTTTCCATCTTTCTTAAAGTTTCTTAGCAATGGCGGTATACTTTTTATATTACAATGCTGTGTCTTTTTATTACAATTATGTAGTTAGCAAGAAAAAAAGATACTGTTATACTAAAGGACTGGTTATCATTTCTTAACTTTAGCTACACTTTACTTCTAGGCAACAAAAGTTCCTAGTTACAACTCATTCAATAAAAAATGAAAACATAATAGGTGCTATAAATGTGTTTGGTATTCATAGACTTTTAAGGGCTATCCTATTTTTTTTTTTCTTCTTTATCTTTTGACAACGAGTTTGACAATGAAAATAAAGTGTAGAAATACAATAGAGTGAATTTTCCGGGTCATTGCATTCGTTCCAGTCTCCTCAGAACCTTCCATCTCGTCTAATGATAACAGATTGTGATATTATCTAGCTCATTGTGACCTGCTTGGGAGGATGAGTGAAATTCTGCCCACTGTGAGTTATGGCTAAAATAACGCCTTGAGTTACTGCCGTGATCAAACAGGTGATTTTAGTAACAGAGCCTCAAACAATAGTCTGCTATAAAGCAATGCTCAGTCAGTAACACATTCTGTTTCATTGTGTAAGCTTTTTTTTTGCAGTTTGACTTATTGTTATCATGCTTTCAAAGGACAGGGTGGCACAGGTTAATACAGAGCAGCTTAAA
>NC_092858.1:16157997-16209699 GCF_032062135.1 Pyxicephalus adspersus
AAATATTATCAATGGGGTTAAGGTCTGGATTCTGTGATGGCCACCCCATGTGTGAAAATGTCTTCTGCTCCCTGAATCACTCTTTTAGACTTTGAGCCTGATGAATACTGGTGTTGCCATCTTGGAATATTTTTATGCCATGAAGGAAGAAAAAAAATCAATTGATGGAAAAACTTCATTCAGAATTTGACAGTGCTTGTAAACAACTTCCAAAAGTCACCTTATATCATTTATAAATATTTTTTTAATATGGACATTCCATGTCAATCAGCCCCAATGCTTGATATATATATATATATATATATATATATATATATTTATGTAACAGAGAGGGAATACTCATATGTGTTCACTGTTACTCAATGCTAGGGTTTGCCTACTGTGCCCTGAAATGTATAACCCATCCATAAAATGTGGGCTTCGGTGTTCAGCCTCTTTAGAACAACCATCCATGTGACTTTGACAAGTTACATTATAAGTTGTTATTCCAGACTTTATTTTATGCTTTCTAATTTTACTCATTTATATTGTACTTCATTGACTTTGGAAGCTGCTAGAGCTCAATGCATATAGTGGTTAATAATGTGCTTCATTAATGTGCAGGTTTAAGATTACAGCTATACCGCTGTTTTTTAACAGACCCCACTTTAAAAAATATTGTGTTAAAATTTAGTATAGTGGATTTACATAAAACTATGTAAAGAATATAATAAATAGGAAAAAAATGCATGAAATCATTGTATCTGTGTAATACAGCTCACTAAAGCATAGAATAATGTGCGTGCGTTTAGCTAGATTTTAGTATGTAGTGTCAAATTTACCCATAACTAATTCAGAAGAGGCCAGACAAAGCAAAACTAAATGGAAACAAAAGTATACTTTTAATTGTAAATGTTGTGCTTTCAGTTTTGATTTTTTTATATTAAAACGTGTGAAAATATGCAATTTGTGCATATTATGCAGCTGTTTTGGGCTCCAATTAAAAAGTAGAAAGGGAACATAATTATTTGTGTTAATTTGCAAATTTTACTTGCAGTCTGTGCTATCTTTAAGCTCTTGCTGTGAGTTCTCTGGAAGTATTTCTCACAAGCTAGACAAGTGGAACTTTTATTTCCCTGTTAAAATACAAATTGATGGTTACACAAGGGTCATGCTTCTAAAAGTTAGTTGATTATTTTATTTTTATCCTTTTCATTTGGTAATACACTTCCACTGTACAAAAAAGTATTAAATGGAAATACCTTTTGTAAATACAGTAAAGGAGAACTGCACAAAAAGAAGAAAGAAAAAAAAGACTTGTAGAAAATAGAGCAGAATTTGCTGCAATATTTTCTCCAGTTTTTGTTCTATATTTTTTATATGTGCAATCCCTAACTGATCCTTGCAACAAGTCTTCTCTTCTAGATGTCACCAGTGTTTTGGGTTGAAGTCAAGCAAAGAAGGCAATATACAGTAAATTAAAATAAACTTTTCACGCTTACTAGCCTTTTTTGGAAAGTAAGTACTATGTTGGCAAAATACTATTTATTTTTCTATTAAGATTTTATTTTTACATTAAAAAGCTTTTATTAACTTCAGCCCCTCCTCTGGAACCTTGTTGCCATAAGTAAAGCTAGAGAATTGCATCTTAGAAAATACGTGTGAGACCCTTAGAATGTGAGCAAAAGTTTTTTATTTGTTTTGTGATGTGGTATGAGCAAGAAACCAGAAAATATAGAGAGATGAATATCTTCCAGCACCAAAAATAGAGGTGGAGGAGAGATAAGGAGCTAAGAAGACTAGAAGCAAGAACAATGTTGCTGTACCACATAGAAGGGTATGTGTGTTTTCTATATGTTTTCTTCAAATTTTAGTAAACAAAACACAGAAGAAAGCCAGGGTATTTGCTGTGCGGCAGTGTATTGAAAAGACACGCTGTGAATAATACAATAACAATAATTCTGTTAAATCAGAATATTCATATATTCATTCTTGACATTTTGACAATTAATTGATGATGTGGTCATCCCCTCAGGATTCTGTAATTCGTTTTTTTTTTTTACCTAATCGCTACACATAGAATCGCTAAAATGAATATTGCAATTAAACATACAATGTCCCAACGCGTTTCGCCACTATGGGCTTCATCAGGGGACTTGAGGGAGGTCAAAAGTACGATGCTGAATTGCTGGCTGCATATAAACAAACAAATCATATATATAAGAAGCACATCATATATATAGGGATTATTTCCAAAGGTGAAGGAGTCAAATTTATATTTGGTTATACCAAAAAGTATGAAATAAACCATTTACAATGTCATTATTGCTTGGTATTTGGCAAAAAATACTATGACAGAATTATATACTGTATGGTCATTGATCAAATCATGTACAATTTTTTTGAATATATACCTGCATGATAAAACAAAATCATGAAGGATGAATGGATATGATATCACCAGAACAGAATATGTTAAACAATTTAGATCATAAAAGATTTATCAATACATATATGTCCATATGGTTTTAGAGTGTGAAATTATATCATGGCTGTCCAAACAGAGTAAGAAAATGTACTTACTTCTGTTGGTATAATGATCAAAAAAGAGAGGAAACAATGGGATTCAAAGAGAGATGCACAGAGAAAGTGACACTTTCACATTGCGAATGGTTTATTTCACACTTTTTGGAATGACCAAATATAAATTTGACTCTTTCACCTTTAGATTAATCCTCTTATATATGATGTGCTTCTTATTCTAATTTGTTTGTTTATATGCAGCCAGCAATTCAGCATCTTACTATTGACCCACCTCAAGTCCCCTGATGAAGCCCACAGTGGCGAAACGTGTCGGGACATTGAATGTTTAGTTGGAATATTCATTTTAAGCATTCTATGTCTAGCTATTAGGTCAAAAAAAATTCCTTTACAGAATCATGCGGGGGTGATCACATCATAACTTAATTGTCAAAATGTCAAGAATGATTATATGAACATTCTGATTTAACAGAATTATTGTTACTGAATTATTCACAACGTGTCTTTTCAATAAACTGCCGCACAGCAAACACCTTGGTTTTCTTCTTTACTCTTGTTCTATTTACTCCTATTGACATTATCAGGGTATGCGGCCAGATAATTAACTATTGTAGATATACAGACTAGCACTTTCCTTTATCCATTCCTTATTCAAATTTTGTTAGGACTTTTTATTCTGCTTTACATCGCCAAGGCTATGGGTGCCAACCTGGAAAAAGAATATTACTGCACTTTAGAACTATTACATGTCGTTCATGAGTGATCAGGACCAACTATCACCACTGGAGACCTTCGACATCACCAGAACAAACAGAAAATCCCTGAAATAAAGGTGTGTATGCTTTGGGGTATTGGTAAAACTACTAGTATACTTTACCATACCTTATTCTGTAGTGATGCTAGTTGTTATGTTTTTGGATAGGTTGAATCAACCTCTGGTTCCTTATATTCTCTGGAGACTCCAATGGTGACATTTTTTGTAGTAGTTTTTTCTATTGGGTCTGTATGTTTTGGGGTATTAGTAAAACTATTAGTATGCTTTAACATTTCTTTTTCTGCACTGCTAATAGTTCTAAGGTTTTCAAAGAGGTCCAATGGGTTCCCTATATTTCCTTGAATAGTATTGGTTCCCTATATTTATATTTATGGTTTGGTTTCTTTCGGTAGTAGTGTGTGTCATTTTCTTCACATATAACCATAACAAACAGTTCAATATTTAATACATAGGTCTCCTCAATCTTTGTTTATTTGTCCCAGAATATGGAGAATCCATCAAGGTAACATGACATTATCAGTCGCCTTTCTAATAGTCATGAAATTGTTATCGATATAGGAAATTAAGTGGAAAATATCACTACAGTCCTCAAGCCATCTAGAGTGATTAAAGCTGGTTTAGAAGGTCAGGCAGTTGACAAGGCAACATTTATCAGGTTTCAGGTGACCTCTAAACCCTGACTCTCAAGCTAAACTTCCAATTTCAGACAGAATTAGTAAGGCTAATTAAAGGAGCCAACATTAATCTTAAGTAAGATTATTTACTTTATCATAAGGAATGCTGCACATTTACTTTATATTCAGATTCCTTTATAATAGTCATGTTTTTTTAGATCTGTGGTGCACTGTCAAGGCTGAAGGATTCTGCTTTATATCCATCACCTTTTTATGTTTTTGCCATGTATGATATGCCACTATGTTATTTCTATGTTATTTTATTCTTAGGGATTATTTGCCACTATTGTGTTACATATTCAATTTTCCATGTATAATGCCAAGCAAACGCTCCTAGAGTACCCATGGTGTCTTGATCTTTGCTGGAGTCATAGCTGAAGGTTGTTGGCTCACCTGTGACACTGTTGATTGGCCCGGAGGTGAAACGTGAATGAGCTTTTTCTTCAGTCCTGCTGCTGAGGATGCAAAGCAGTTTGTTTCTAATTGGATACAACATAGATTTGCTTTAAGTTTTTAGGTACTCCCATCATATCCACATCATACACCTGTAGTGGAAAGCACAGGCTGGGATATAAACATCAATCATAGAGCTGCTCTTCCAACCTTAAGCTTTGTTGCTGTCAACAGAAATGAGATTCACTCATCTGAATCTGGAAATGTGACCGATATTGTATATCTCATGTAGACCTTTTATGCCAGACAACACATTGATTACCAGCCCTTCAGATACTGTATCAAGCTAGAACAATGAACTATTGGCTCAAACGTCATTGCTGTAAAATAACTTTTAGAAGTACTGTGCGTTCTGTAACCTTTTAGTTAATTTTATTTTAGCTTAGCAGGAGATGAAAATAAAATCTCTGCTACGTCTGCTATATCTGTCTTCTGCATGGGCAGTGACACAGAAAAGAAAATAAGTGCAAACGGCCCCGAACACAAGCTGGGACTCTCCAGCTAGCAGTTAACACACTTTACAGGGGATCCTTGGCATCCATCTGCATCTATCACCCTCCATCCTATCTGTAAATAATGTCTCCTGAAGGATACAAGGATTTTAAAACAAAGAAACCCCTTCTCTTCCATCCCCAGATGCATACCTACTATCCCCTGGCCATAACATCCATCAATGTTAGCATCCTTTTCCGCACCGGTCATACATGCCCATTAGATCCGTATGCACTTCTGTGGGATCATCTCCCAAAGCTGGAATGTAAATGCATTTGAAATTTCACTTATCTTTTAAAGAAGAGCTTCATGAATCATTTATAGAAATGACAGTGGGGGGTTACAAGTGTAATGTATTATCTACACTTAACTCCATGCTGTGCTTTCATGGATACAGCTCTCCAAAAACAGATCGGTCCTGGTAACCTGAGTGTTCCCACTTTTTATTTACTGATTCATGTTATTTACTAAATAGAATTGATCTCTGCCAACAGTTACTCCATAAACAAACTATTACTAAAAAAAAAAAAAAAAAAAAGTAGCAAAGGAAAAGAAAGAACCCAGACCAGAAGCACTGACCCAATAGTTTCCTAGTTCTAATCACAATGGAATGATAAGCATATTTTACAAATAACACTTACTATATGTACTTGAGGATCAGCCAAATTGTAATTAGAATCTATTTTAAACTTAAGTCACACCACTAGATGGTGCTGTGTCTTTATGTAAAGTGTACAACAATCGTTTGCTGTCTTAGACATTATTAGGAGTTTGTGACATACTTTACATGAGGATACATTGCCATCTGTTGTTGATCAACAATAATGCACAAAAGATCATTTAACAGCAAGTGACCCATTATAACCAACTCAAAAGTACAAAACACTCTATCTAGTGGTAACCACCTGAGCCTGTGTGATGTTTCCCCCCTTTTAAAATAAAAGTTTATTTAAATTAAACAGACATGGAGGCTGGGGAGGCATCTCTCTGAAAAAAGGCAGGGAAGTTTTAAAATGAAATAGAAGCTGCCGACCCATAGTACTGCGGAAAACACCTGAAAAGAAACCTACAATTATCAGGTTTGATTGTTGAGATCACACAGCTTCAATTAGGAGTCTGTTGTTATAATCCAACATTTCTTTACTTTGATGGAGGTACTTTAAAGTTTATGTCAAAACAACATAACGAGTTATAAAGAAATTGATATATCCACTACAGTATGTCCTTCTGATGAAGCTCTTGTAGTGAAACACGTCAAGGACGGTAGAATGGAAATTGTTATGATTGATAAATGATATTCATGTACTCAGACCTAGTACTAGTAAAGTACTTTCTTGTATTAAAAGAGGAATAGACTGCAGAGATGGAGACATTATCCTGCCCCTGTACAAAGCAATGGTCAGACCACATCTGGAATATGCAGTCCAGTTTGGGGCACCAGTTCACAAAAAGGACATTGTGAAATTGGAGAGAGTGCAGAGAAGGGCAACTAAACTAATAAAAGTAATGGAGGAGCTCAGCTATGAGGAGAGATTAGCTGAACTGAATCTATTCTCCCTTGAGAAGAGACGTATAAGGGGGGATATGATCACCCTGTATAAATATATTAATGGTCCATATAGAGAACTCTCTTCCCCATTATTCACTTTGAGATCATTACAAAGAACAAGAGGGCACTCTTTGCGTCTGGAGGAAAAGAAGTTTAAGCTCCGGATAAGGAAGGGATTCTTCACTGTAAGGTCTGTGAAAATGTGGAATCGGCTCCCTCAGGAAGTAGTTTCAGCAACTACTATAGATTGCTTTAAGAAAAAGCTGGTTGATTTATATAATTGGGTATTAAGGCTTTAAAGTAAAAATAACAGTGACTGTTGATCCAGGGAATATCCAATTGGTTCATGGAATCAGGAAGGAACTTTTTTACCCTGTTGGAGCAAATTGTACCAGGGTTTTTTTTTTCCATGTCCATAGGGTTTTATATCTGGGATATGTTTATTTTCCTAGTGGTTGAACTTGATGGACTTATGTCTTTTTTCAACCTAACCTACTATGTAACTTGGAAAGGGGCTGTGTTTTTTTTTTTAATAGAATTGGATTTGATTTTCAAATGCATATCACAAGTACATATATCCTATTTTTATATACTCTGTTGATGGCTGCATGTCATTTCTGATTGGGGGGATATAGATGCCACTTATACTGTTCCCCCAGGACCCCACCACAGACCTTACATAGCAGTTGCATGATGTTGCCCTTTAACATTGCATCTTCTTTGTATGTGAGCCAAATGTTGCCATAATCCCAGCACCATCTGTAGAACACTGAGCCATAGTACTATAACAAATCCTTTTACAGCCATGACTGATATAATGGAAAAAAAAAGAAACCCATAGAGATTTGATGCTTTTCTTTTGATAAACTCAATGAATACTTTTTACAGCACTTCTGACCTAGTTTTGCTAGTAGGTGACCTAAAAAGCCACCATGGATTGACATTACTGTTATTCTTGCATTTTTCTGTTGAAAGATCAAAACATCAGAGCGAAGAAAAAAGGTATATATCTATTTTATGTTGGTATATATATTTTTATTTTTTTAAAGCATATGTAAACTCTAATATTGAGATATTATATTAAATAAACTATACTATGTTAACGTCATTTATATGAAGAACATTTACATATATTTAATCCTGAAGTTATACATTATATCTGGGTATATTTACTTCCGGTACATTCTATTATAAGGGTGATAGCACTTTCCTTGTTTTGTGCCCAATAATGCACCTAGTCACTTCGGATGAGAACTACAGATCAATTTCAATGCCCATTACACAGTCATTGTCTTTTATTGTTACTATCAGGTAACCCATCCCGAATCCCTGATTTCCTCCAACCCCTATGCAGCCACTTCTGACTGATATGCCATCCAGTGATGTCTACGTGGCATTTCTGATGGTGACAGTGGATCATATCTGCTTAAAAAGGAGCTAAATGCTTTACAAATATAAGCAGATAGCTTTTAATAGATGCATCTTTTCTGCCTGCCATCCAGCTCCTTCTGATTGTCCACTGAAATGTATTTCTGCTATGGACAATCATGACATGCCATTGATGCCAAGGCAAAGTAACTCCCTTGTTCATATGCAGTAGTGAATTAATCCTCAGCCAGCCAATCAACATGGCTGAAGACTTACCACTACCGGAGAAGGACAAGTATTTTGTTCATACCTGGCAAGAGATTAGGGAATCTATGCATGTAGCTCCACCATTAAGTGGAACTGTACATTAAAAAAAAAAGTTTTTTTATTTTAGTAGGGACAGATTATCTCCCTTATGCAAAAAAATGCACTTGCCTTCCTGTTCGTAGTCTTTTCCAAATGTGTATGTCCAGCTCAGTGTACAATACCGGGTATACCGGCATACCCAAGGCTGCATTTATCTTAGTCAGTGTTGGGTTTAGTTAGGCTTAGGGTTTGATCTAGACCAGCCATCGTCAACCAGGTTTACATGGAACTCCAAGATTCCTTCAGAGATTACTTTAGGATAGATTTAGGCCAGCCATTGTCAACCAGGTTTATCTGGAACCCTGAATTTTCTTCAGAAGTTGCTTTAGGATACATCTAGACCATCTATTCTCAATCAGGTTTACTGTGAAACCCAAGGTTCCTTCAAAGATTCCTTTAGGATAGATCTAAACCAGCCATTTTGACCAAGTTTGCATGACCTTCAGAGGTTGCTTGGGGTTCCTTGAACTGTGGCTGAAAAAACTCTATTTTGATTATACCTACATAATTCTGGGGCCAACACCCCAGAATTATTTTGGTACAGCCAACAGCAGACTCTAATGATGTTTTAGGTATCTCTAAAGCTGTTCTTATAGCCTGCACTGTAGGGTAACATTCTTTCCACCACCAAATGAGGAAGTTTTTTTCCCATTGACCCTTCAAAAATTGGTTTTGGTAGGGGTTCTACAAAAAAAAAAATATATTTCAAAGGCTTCTCAGAGGAAAAAGGAGGGGTATGAAAAGGGATATGATTGACATTAGATGAATGCCAAGTGATCTAACTCGAGAAGTCAACTAGGCATGACCACCACTGGCCAAAAAGTAAGGCAAGAATAAAGATCCAACTCAGCCAATGTTTAGTTGTCAGATATAGACCAACCTGTATTCAAAGAAGTTCTTATTGGATATAACATGGTGTCATTTGTTCAGTTACAGTGATGCCAAGTCTCAGGTTTTTCTCTGTATGATATGTTATGTGGAATTTTGGATGGACATGACAGTAATTATACCGTCCAGCAAAAAAGAGTCTCCATTGGTTTGCCTTCATTTCGTTTCCACAACTATCTTTAGAATCTCTGTGATTTTTTTTATTTTTTTGTCCAATTACACTGCACAAGACACTCTGTATAGATCTAATATTCCAGACATGACAGAGTCTTCTCAAATGAAAAAGAAAACAACATCCAACTCATATTAACTTTTTGAGCTCTAACAAAAACTATATTAGAGTTGTCAAGGTCACTTTCACAGCGAATGTAATTGTGTTTTTTTGTCACCGCAAATATAATTGCAGGTAAAGTTTCCTAACAGTTTCCACTTTTACAGCGTAATAAAAATAAAGCAATATTTTAGCGTGACAATCTGCTAATGTTGTCCAAAATGCTGCGGGCAATACATCTTGTCTATAAATCCTTACTTCTTAATGGAATTTATTTTGTCACAGACATTTCTCAGCACCTGTCTGTGCTGCTCAAGCTGCGCGAATGCTCTCTTTCTAAAAATATTTTTTTAAGGTGAAATAAAACGTCAGGTTAGGAAAGGTTTTGTTATTTAAAGGGAATTTACGAGGTTATCATTATTTTGAAGATACACATGGAATTAATCAGCTCCTTTGATAATAATGTTATCATTATGTATTAAGATAATTATATGTGTATTGTTTTTTGTTTGCATGTGTTTTAAATAAAGAAATAAACCTCCAGTGCAGTGAATATTTGGGGAATGTCACATGATATGTCCTGATATATCCCAATAAATATGTCATTTTTTTTCATTTTTATATCATTGTTGCTGGACACCTATGCTCATTCATCCTCTTTATGTTTCGGATTGGCTCCATCTCCACCAGCACATCACATCATTGCTTTGGATGAACACTGTCTGTACAATGTGTTTGGTCTGACCACTTGTAGCACTAGAATAGGACAAGGCTCAAGGTACAAAGTAGTAACCCTGTAGAAGTATATACAACATACTTACCATTGTGGTGACCTGTAAAATTCTGCAGCTTTGCTTCACTCCTGCCACTGCAGGTATTTGATATTTCCATTGGTGTTGAATACTACACCACCACAAAACACCATGGTCCCTCTTGTCAATGTATGCGTTCCACAGGACCTGCGAGCTATGGGAGAAACCACTGTGGATTCAGCACAATTTGAAAGACTGAGTGCATGCAGAGACAAAGAAAAGAAAAACCCAATAAACCATGGGACCAAAGAAAAGAAAAACCCATTAAACCATGGCACCATTCTATGCCATTCTGCCTGAACCATTCCATGTCATTCCTTTCTGCACCACTCCATGGCATTCCTTCCTGCACTACTTCCTGCCATTCCTTCCTACGCTACTCCATGCCATTCCTTCCTGCACCACTCGATGTCATTACTTCATGCACCACTCCATGGCATTCCTTCATGCACCACTCCATGCCATTCCTTCCTGCATCACACTATGCTATTCCTTCTTGCACCACTCCATGCCATTCCTTCCTGCACCACACTATACCATGCCTTCCTGCACTACTCCATGCCATTCCTTCCTGCACCATTCCATGCCATTCCTTCCTGCACCATTCCATGCCATTCCATTCTGCACCACTCCATGCCATTCCTTCCTGCACCACTCCATGCCATTCCTTCCTGCACCACTCCATGCCATTCCTTCCTGCACCACACCATCCTATTCCTTCCTACACCATATCAACCTTTTCCTTCCTGCTCCACCCCATGCCATTCCTTCCTGTACCACTCCATGCCATTCCTTCCTGCACCAGGAGGAGGTGGGCACTAGGTTCATGATGATGAGGGTTTGTGGGGATAAGGGGTTCTTGAATGTCGTTAAATCACAAAGACAGATATGTTTTTTTTTTGGCAAATCCAAAGACAATCCACACATTAATATTTCAAAAGTGTTTTTAGCCATTTGTCTGAAGGTCCACTTTAACAGATTTTAACTGATTTCCACATCTCCTACATATTTTATATTCTGAGTTGTTTGAAATATTTCTTTCTGCAGCCAGAAAGCTGACAACTGCAGTCAATTCACCCTCCTCATTTGCAAGGCACAGAATATAATTTTGCTTTCAGGTACAGTAGGCTCTACTAAATGAAATTCAGAGGGAAGTTGCTGCCCTATCAGAAGTTTGGGAAAACTTGTGAACAGCTGGCGTTCCCATCTGCCATGTCCATCTGTATTGTAATTTTCTTTTAAACAGGGAAAATAACAGGATTCAGGGTGGGTACACCCAATATTCTCTAATGATAATGTCTTTGTGTCTCTTTTATGAATTCGAGAAGGTGAGACCATCTGCATCACTGGGAAGAGTGACTGCTGGCAATGAGTTTAGCTAGAAAAAGGTGATTATTATATTGCTCAGTGGGTAAGAGCACATTCTAAAAATAACTAATAAAAACAGTAAAAAAAAGACATAGAAACTATATAAATGTACATTTTTTATGGAAATCTTTCTACAGTATAGGTGGTAATATTTATAGTAGACTAGCACATCTATTAGTTTTTCCATAAAGGATATTATTAACGTATTATATGAAAATACATTTACAATAGTAAATTAAATGTAACAATGTTCTGCCTAGAGATTTTATGTGGCTGGTATTTTACCAGTCAGCCAGTAAAAATGGGATTTGTTGCCAATTTTAATAGGAAAGAGATCTGAAGGCTGGCATATTTGCTCTGGAAAAAATGACCTTCAACTGTGCAGAAATAAATCTTTCTACCTACTGTTAAAAACTGTTCGGGGTGGCGCTCATTGTCCATTCTCCTACCTGAATTCAACACCAGTGCCACATTAAGAAGCAGGTATGGCCATAGAGAGAGATAAAAGTGGGACAATCATAAGCTAGAGCTTTGAGTAATGTGCCAGTGTGACCATTATTATTATTATTAATATTATTAGTAATAATAAACAGGATTTATAAAGCACCAACATATTATGCAGCGATGACCATCACGATGAAGACTTCCAAGAAGTCTGCAGCCACTGGATGCAAGGGGAAGAGTTAGGTATGTTAGGATGGGTAAGAGGGTGGTGAAAAGGATAAGAAGAGCCATTCTTTAGGGACATTATGCAATAAACAACTGCTATTCACACAACTTTGTCAAATTTAGTGTAGTGAGGTCATTGGTCATCTAAGTTGCTTCCCTAATCAGCTAGGAGGAAACAACCTTCTACCGTGCGGAATTAAATCCTTCTACCTGCTGCTTGCTACTTATCAACTCCTGCCTATAGGAAACAAATCCCAGAAATGTATAAAATAATTAAAATACAAAGTTAAAATATTTATAGTTTTAGTATTCACATGCCAACAATATGAAATTCTGCTCAACCAGTCCTTGCACTGATCAACCATAATCTGCCTGAATTGTATTAGGAAGCACAGAAACCAAGTGATGATTTCACTGGGTGTAAATTAATGTATGTAATAAAAATTTTAAAGGTTTTATTTGCAAATCCTCATTAGAATATTGACTATATTGAAAAAAGAACAAGGAATGGCAGGATATAATCAGATTAAACTTCAGCTTGAAACATTACAAGAGCTGGCATTTAAAACCCCAGGAAAAATAAGTGAGGCTAATGTTTTAATCCACATCACAAACAACCCTCCTTCGTTATACATATATTCATGTCAGGCTTTCGGGTTTCTGTTGGATTGGCCATACTTGCCTTGGGCTGCTTGTTTCATTGGGATAGCTCAGGATTAAACCATTGGAGCCCAAGACTTGATGATTAATGAAGTTCTCTGGTTGAATCGATATTTTACTGTATTTCTATAAATCTCACAGCGTTTTGTTTCTGAGCCACATAGGATACAATACCAATAGAAAATATATTCTGTTCAGATCTGGAAGAAAACTTAAAACACTTTTACACTGATATGGTAAATGCAATCTTTTTTATTTATTTTGGTTTATGATACAGTGATGTCTTTAGCATATGGTAATGATGTGAGTGTGATCAAACATCAACTTACTAGAATCTGTGAAATACATCTAAACGCTCAGTTGATGTGTGCTAAATCAGCCATTTTCAACCTTTTTACCTCTGAGGAACCCTTAAAATAAATTTCAGTAGGGAAAATGCCCAACTTGCATTGGTGGTTAGAATGCCACAGATGGCTACAAACATTCTGCATTTCATGCCCTCCCTCCAGGACTATGCTGGAATCATCTTATGGGAGGTCAATTAGCCACAACTCAAGGAACCTCTGCCAACCTCTGAAGGAACACTAGGGTGTCTCAGAACCCTCGTTGACAATGGTTATCCAGGCGGTAAAAACTAAAGGCATTTTATAATTTCCTTTAGAAAGCAGCCACAGCCTTTTCAGAAAAGTCCATCCCCCAGCATGTTGTAAAAAAAGGTTTCTTGCTCTGTGTGTGGACTCACTGCAGAGGTACAATACCCCCCTGTGATCTGGACCTATAGCTTTGTTTTAGGTAATGCTCATGCTTCCTATTTATTGGAAGGCATTGATTCTGGGGTTGATGGACCTCTGCAGTGAGAACACTGTTTCTACTCAGTAAACCAGGGTCCTTCTTTACAGGATGCTATGGGAGACAAGCCACATAAAGCTCACTTTGTTTGCAGTACAGCTTGGGGAGAGCTCTCAACCTGGCAATATTAAAGTATGATGGCAATGCTGTACTCCTTTTCTTTCTGCTTTTTCCTCCTATTAGTATGTTCACAGTAGCAGATCCTGATTGTCTCCTAGTGCAAGCCTTCCCTCTCCTGGCCCTGAGTATTATAGAAGGCTGATATCAAAACAGAATAAAGTACTTCTACTAGCGGCATTTTAAATATATTATGTGGAATTATTGGTCTTTTTTATATCTGTGTGGGATGAACTTTGTTGCATGAGTAGCAGTGTTACCAATGTGTATTAAAGTTGAACTCCAAACAAACTCTAAATACTGAAATAAAATACTAAAACTGAAACTTGTTTACATGCAAAAGAATTTGTATTTCTGTCTATACAGTTTAGAGATTTACATAAATCTGCCATACAGCACAACCCTGTTGAAAAGGGCTGGAGTGCCCTACTGTACTTAAATAATGTATACAGGTCTTGTACTTACCCCAGCCTGTGACTGCTGCCCCCCTCTTACCAATCTGAGTTCAGCTTTGCATGAACTAATTACTTTCTTTTTCAATTCATTTGTATCTTTTGTATTTGCCTGGAGTTCACCTTTCTTGTTACAATTGCTGATGACACTAAAATCTATCTGTCCTCCCCTGACCTGTCTCCGTCAGTCCTGGATAAGGTCTCATGCTGCCTGTCCGCCATATCATCATGCATGTCTGACCGATTCCTGAAACTAAACCTGGATAAAACAGAACTCGTCATCATCCCCCCTCAAATTCTAAATCTCCCCCTGACATATTCCTAACTGTTAACAACACTGTTTTTCGGCCCTCCCCTCAGGAACATTGTCCTGGCCTCACCTTTGACTCGGCCCTCTCATTTACCCCCCATATTCAGAACATTTCCAGGTTCTGTCACTTTCACCCATGCAACATCTCCAAAATCCGCCCCTACCTGTCCCCTGAGACCACCAAACTCCTTGTACATGCTCTCATCATCTCCCGTCTGGACTACTGTAACATTCTTCTCGCTGGTATTCCACTAACCCGACTCTCTCCTCTACAATCTATTATGAATGCTGCAGCCAGACTCATCCATCCTTCCCTCCGCTCCTCTTCTGCTGCATCTCTTTGTAGTTCTCTTCATTGGCTTCCATTTCACCTTGGAATTAAGTTCAAGCTCCTGTGCTTTGCCTTCAAATCCTGCCACAGTTATTATCCTACTTACCTCTCTGACCTGGTAGACAAATACTCCCCTAACCGTTCTCTCCGCTCCTCTAATTACCTACAATTGACTCCCTCACTCATAACCTCATCACACGCACGGCTCCAAGACTTTTCTAGAGCTGCCCCAACTCTCTGGAATGGTCTTCCTCATCCTTTTCGCCTTGCTCTGCTCATTTAAAAGAGCTCACAAAACCCATTTCTTTAAACTTGCCTACCCATCTTCTTCTGTCTTTTGAAACCGTCACTACTTCCCACCACTACATATCTCCCTCCTATTGTATGATACCTCCTTCACCTCTTAGATTGTAAGCTGTTCCGGGCAGGGTCCTCTCCTCCTCCTGTGTCACTGTCTGTATTAGTCTGTCTTTTGCAACCCCTATTTAATTTACAGTGCTGGCACTATATAACTCCTGTTTATAAATAATAATATTAATAATAATTCTATTTCAATTTCTTGATGATAAAGGTACCAAGAGGCAGCCATATTTGTTTATTTATGTGCTTGCCTTTCGTTCTATATTGTAGTTCTGCAGTCATTTTGTGTCACTGTCTCTCTACTGCACTACAAATCTATCAGTCCGATCTGACTACCTGAAATCAATGCAGTCTTTACACTGTCACCTTACACTGTCTCATCCACAAACACCATGTATCAGAGTCATAAATTCAATATTACAATCTATTTGCTTTGATGGAAACTTGACTTTATATAAAATATCCTCATAAAAAGCATACAAGCAAACAAGTTAAATGCCAAAGTTGTATCACAATATGTGCTTACAGGCAGTACATTGCCATTTCCCTTTAATACAATGCTCACAATTCTAAGAAGAAAAAAAAATCATTAATACTATAAATGCATGCAGTGATATAGATTTTCCTTTGTGCTGACTCATAGTTTAGATCCTGTTGTTGTACATTTGGGATTCCAGGCCAGTTCTTCCCAGCTGTGCTAAGTGTATTCTGTCTGTCTGGGGTCTGCTTAGCCGCTGCTGTAAGTAGCATGTGTTGAAATGGTTGGAGGCTTTTTCTTCTTTTTCTACTGTATCTTTGTCACATGGGTGTTAAATGCTGCTGGCTTCATGTCTTCCTTGTCTTCAGCTTTCTTTTTCTTCGCACTTTTATTGTTGAATGATAAGACTTGATTTTGCAGGTGAACAATGCTCAGGGGTATAGAGGTGCCATATCTAGGAAGCTACGGAGAAATTCTTAGTGCTGTGTTACCATTGCCGGCACTGAATACACAATGTAAATGTGTGAGTGATTTTTATGGCTGCGTTTAGATCTGTTGACGTGTGGCAACATGTTTTCAATACTCAATGCATGCAACACACATCAATGAAAGGCTTATGTGAATAGCATGCCAATCTAAATTCAGGTCCATGCCATGGACAATGCCGTCACCTGCAAAAAAAACCTCTAAATTTTGCAATGAAGCCATCCTTTCATTAGCTGCACCAGCATGATGACACTCCCACGCTATATCCATTAAACTTTATCAATTATTTTTTTTTTTAGTTTTGAATAGAGTAAAGGAGGGTTGCAACACTTTTTTTTTAGATTTAACTGTTATTTGTTTCCTCACTAGAAACTCCTTCTCTATGTATGTCCCTGTGACCACTGTTGCTTGGACTGAAATTTGGAGAACACCAAAAATTTTAGGCTGACATGAGAACAAGAATGGGAAAAGATTCCTTTGGGGATACTGGTTTTGATGACAAATGTTGACAACAGTCTAAGAGAAGAATTACATCTCTTATGGAGATTTCTTCTCACTCACTGTTTAACCTTTCTAGCGTTCCTATTGCGTTCAAATTTCCATGCAAAAAAGCGTTACATTTTTTTTGCATGGAAATTTATATTACATTGTGGGCTATAATTTTTAGGCATAACTCCCCGAAATATGTCCAATATTTAATATATTTAATATATATTTAATAATAAACTTAAAATATAAAAACTGTTAAAAGAAAATTGAAAAAATAGTTAAATATGTAATGCAAGTGTACATATATATATATATATATATATATGTACATATATATATATATATATATATATCATATGAACATTTCTTTGTATTGGACTCAGTACAGCTATTTTGTAGTGAATCCAATACAAAATGTTTTGAATTTCCTGCCTATCCACCCGCCCGCACCGACGCATGCACCATTGTCACTGGGAAACCCCCGGAGATCATCTTTGCTAAAAAAAATAATTGGATGAGTTTTAACCATTACCAACTTTATCCAAAATGGAAAAACATGCTTTACCAGGTGCTGAAAGCCACTCGGACTCATTGCAATAATAAGAGTAATAAGAGTAGAGAAGGGGCAATAAACTCTGCTGTAAATATGTGCAGACACCTCTTCTTTGTATATTTGATAGTAGTTTTATTTGTATTTTATTTAGGGCTTACTAACTTTAAAGGAAATTCATGTCAATGAGGAGAGCAGTCTTCCAAGCCCCTTTTCATGGCCAAGCATGTTCAGCACTTCTAAATCTAAACTGTCTGCTTAGCCTGGCTCCCATTCATTCCTTTTGGTCCATTACTATGATGAGCCAATTCAATGAATGGTAATGTGCAGAAGGTAGAAAGATCTAGGCAAGTTAAATGGAAGAATGGGAGTTTTGCCTATTGGAATCCATTAAAGAAGGTTTGAGAAGGTACAGCAGGTATGTGCTTGAACACACACCTGTAGCAGTTTGCTTCACTCTTTTGACAAAATCACTTTTAAAAACATCACAGTGATCACCCCTGTTTTGGAATAAATGCTACATACAGTAAATTAAAGCACCAATTAACATTAAGAAGTTTATGCCTCGTTAACGCCATCCCCCACTTGTCTAAAACTGCCTCTTAAAAACCAATAAAGGTAATTAGCTGAACTCGGCCAATACAGATCTGCATTTAGAATTTTAAACCAAAAAAAAAAATGTGCAGGTGACTAATGCATTGGTGTGGGAACACGGGGGAGTGAGTGTCTTGTCTGGGCCTGGTCCTAATTGCAGAAAAGCAATCGCTGCAAAAAGCCTGTTTAATTTGACATGAATTTTAAAAAGCAAACAATTAGGTTCATTGTTTGGTTTCAAATGAGTCCTTTCTGCTTAATGACTGCCCTAATTCTGATTAGCTGCAGTGAAAGTTACATTGTGGAGTGTAGGAAAAGGTAGATAATAAACGTGCAGTCCTAGCTAGAGAAATTGGCATAATCACATTGTGTTACCAGCAGCCCATTTATACATCATACTTAAAGCAGAACTCCAGGGAAACAGCTACACGCACAGATGAAGCATGACTCCAATTTAAAGGTTTTAGAGAGTACTTGCACCAAGGACATTGCAAAATGCAAATATTAGTGGCCATGTGTTATATATGATAGGTCTACTTCCCTTCCAGCAGGTACATTTATGCTATTAACATACTTACCAGGCTTCTGGGAAAGGGCAGGCTTTGGAATAAAGCTATTTGTAAGGGTCAGTATTGGAAACTATTGACATGAACTATGGGCATGAACTAATGCTTTCCAACTCTATAATCAGCATTATTTTGGGGCCTGGTCTCAGTCTGGGAGTCCAATATATATGTTTAGGGGATCATTTTTCCCATAGCAGGGAAGTAAACCTTCCAAGTACAATACATGCCATTGAGCTGCTTTTCTAAGCATTAAGTGTAAATGTGCATTAAGCGCAGCGCTCATTATGCCAGTCCATGATGGGGAGATGATATGCTGGCATCCCAATGAGTTCAGCATGTTAATGTGCATTAGGCATGTATTAGAGCAGGGATGGGGGGATAATTTGTGCTGTCATGACTAATTTTATGGAAGGTGTACTTTATCCAATCCACTACACTGCAAAAAAAATAAATAAATAAAAAAATCAAGCACAACTATCAACCTGTGCACACCAGTCCAGCATTGGTGTGAGCTGGGCATGTTGATAAGCATTGATATATATATATATATATATATATATAGTAACCTGTAGTTACCCCATATGAATATTCTTTCCATTTTGACCACTCTTTTGGGTTTAGCACCACCTCCTCCATGCAATATAAAACATCAAGGGCCAACACTTTATATCAGTGTTTCTTAAGCAGGGTTCCTGCAGAGGTTGTTAGAGGTTCCTTGAGCAAAGAGCAGCTTGCACCTCTCGGGTCAGTTAAGGTGACACCAATGATATTTTTGGCTATCTGTAAGGGTGACATTCTTCTCACTGGCCAACAATGTAAGAGGCATTCTGCCTCCTGACCACAAATATACAGTGAGCTGTGGATAGTATTTATAGTAGGGCTTCCCTAAAGACCTGAACGTTATTTTAAAGGTTTCTACATGTTAAAAGGTTGAGAAACACAGCTTTATGGGAAAAAACAAAAGGATGAACTTAGAGAAGCACATTACAACCATAATAGTTCTGCTTCAGTCATACCGGAGTTAGTGCTTAGGTGGAATAAAAATTGTCCTTGTGAAGGTTGAGAAAGGTAAAGAACTGAGACAAGGAAAATCTGCCGCAGACACATCCTGTTTTTCCATCAGTCTGTTTGATGTACAATCATTTTGGAGTACTTAAGAAATGTACATCCAATTGCCCAATAGAGGAGGTCAAAGTGCCCCCTGAAATCAATACTGCAATTGACTTTTTTTAAAAAAAACCTTCACTAAATTATCCCCCATCCAGTTTTGTCCATAGAAAGAGCATCTAACCGCCAGTTGCATTCAGCCGAGTCGTGCCTGCCCTGTAAAAGCTTTGAAATTAGTTGTTATTATGTAATGTGTTACATTTTATTTCAGAGAACAGAAAATAGTCCTGGAAATTAACTGTCATTCGTTTATTAGAGCAGCCACCCCAGGAAGATAAAATGCTATTGATGTGAAAGAAATCAAACAGATCAGGTGCATATAAAAGTATGACTAGTAAGACTAATAAATACTGTTTTGTATAGAAGACTAAGTAGACATTTGTCGGAACATTTTTATTCCTGTGCTATAATGGCTGAGGCTGTATTCTTGTTTTAACAAAAGGTTATAAATTGGTATGTAAGGTTAAAAACTCTTTTTTGGGGGGATAAAAGCAAATTAGTTATACACACATCTAGGATGTTAGCATTCATCATTTATGAAAATAACCAAAAACTGCACAAGCACCAGGATTTACATGATTGTGTTGTCTTCGAACCAGTATCTCAGTCCTGAAAGTTTATGGTGACCTTTGAATTATGCCTGGATAAAGATGGATCTTTTGGAAAGAAAAGTGGATGAAAGCAATGTCAAAGAGTGGAACTGGGATCTTCCAGGGAATGAGTGAAGGCTTCTTATTGCAGGTTTCTACCTCATTCAATTCATACTGATACTAGCTACTGCAGAAAAAAAAGTTATACCCCATACAAGGATTTTGTCATTCATTATCACATATTCCATCAACTTCTATTCTGTGAATAGTGAGACTTTGACCAAAATGATGAATCTGATGTTGATGACCACTTTCTAAAAATGCTAGATGACTTGTTCTCCCAGAAAAATTCAATGCTTTGCATTTACAATTCAGAATAAAAATATGAAGCTGAGGTATGGCTAGATCATGACACTGGGCTTCAGCTAAGGGCCTGGGTCTTCTTCACCATAATCCAAGCTACCACCCAAAAGATAGACCTTTGGAGAAACAACCAAACTTCTGCCGAACTTTGGGTCTTGCTATGTCTGTCTAGGTTCTTTGGCTTGGGGTCCCCATTAAAAAGGGGCAAATCGGAGCTGGGAAGGACAAATGGACCAGAAAGAGAGAATGCAGGAAAAAAAAAGCTGAAGACATAGAGAAGGATATACATATATGGGACAAGAAAAACCACACTTGCCTTGCACTTCATGCCACACCATGTTTCCATTTCAGTGTCCAGGGGTGTTCTGGGTTTCTTTTAGGAATGTTTCTAGATCTTCCGTCCTGCATACAGGTTGTATGTCAATGATTAGAAGGTATTAGCCTCTGGATCAGCATGACAGGCTGCAGCTAGCATTTCAAAATTTAGAGGACGGCCTCCTCAATACAGACTATCCTATAAAGTTGCAGCTCCTTGGCAGATCATCAGACGCATCTCATGATGTACTATAGTTTGTTTTTCACAGCCAACTCTTTTATATTATAAGCCATTCGAGGCTGGTAAAAAGATTTGACAGAAATTAAAGCTGCCAGCAGACAGACACTTACGTTTACATTTACTTATTACGTTTACTTATGTTTACAGCATGTAGTGTTTCCATTTTCTCAGAAATTTCCTACACAAGGCTTTAGGCTCAGTTTACCAACTACAACCCATGCATTACTTACAATACTTTTTACGTCCTAATATTTACCAGCTTGAAATGAAACTAGAGTGAAATCAATTACATGACATAGCCATGTTTTAACATGATTTAAACGAAACATGATTTAAATTTGTTATAAGCAGTGTATTGGTGTCATCTTAATCTCCAAAAAGAGAGAACATGGTTACATGGTGCTTCAGAAATTAAATGCAATCCAGTTAGGGCTTACATTAATCCTGACCATGGGGAAAGAGAGATTTTTAACTTTATAGGCAAAATAATATTTAAACAGATGGTCACTGTCAAATAACACTGGGTGACCCAACATTTTTAAATCCTTTTCTCTTGCTTGAAGTTGTGTTATGTACATGAATGTTTGAAAGGCCTTTCATTTTCTAGGACCAAATAGAGGTAAAACCCACATAAGTCAACCACTAGAAAAAGTCAACAGGTTGAAATAATACTAGTAAATGGGGACGTTTACTCAAACCTTATCTGATGGCCTGCTGTAGAGGAAGCTGTACCTAAGGACCTGCAATGCAAGGATCTCCCTGCTCCTACTTTATTTTCATTACCTTTTTTTTCTACTTCTTAAACATTCCTCACTTTCAGGATACAACTAAAACAGGGAGCAAGCCCTGGTTTACATTGGTCTGATTTATCAAAGCTCTCCAAGACTAAACTGGTTAAGGTGATATCTATGATTGCGCACAGGGTCAGGAAGGTCGCCCACTCATCTTATATGACAGTATCATGAACTTTACACTGACACCACAATGCTGAAAGTTTTCACATTGTTTTTTATTGCCAGTGAGCTAAGGAAGTCTTGCCCAGACACATTTAAACCGTTTTGCTACTACGAGATGCTAAATGAACATTTAAACAAAACTGTTCCATTTGAAAAGTAATTAAACCTGGAGCTTTTTCACAAGTTTAATTCCCCTTTAATTGCAACAACTAAAGTACACACTGTTCTGAAATGTTCACAGTATAAAAATCATTATAAAAAAAACACTTTGATTCACAACACTTTTTAATTTTTCTCCAATATGATATCGCAGAGTCGAGAGATTACGCTGTCAATAATACACAATAGAGATGTTGACAGCGGAGAATGTTTCGTTGTCTTAATCAAGAAAACAGCCCGGACTGGTGTCCTATTTCCTCTCCCAGTGGGAGCTGAAAGGTAATTACTGAGAAGACAGAACCTTTACGTTGGTATAGATGTGAGTCGGTTTACAGCGGCAAGAGAGCCACAGCGCAGAACCTGCATAACCTCATTGTTTTTGGCAAATTAAGATTTTAATTAACATGATAACTGCCTTGTTTTTTAATTAAACAGATTTAATTAAATCAAATTACTTGTTTACGAAGAATCACTAAACAAAAAAAAAAAAAATCAGTATGTTACATAACATTCATACGGAGCACAAATGGTATACATGAGCAGTATTTTTGTTAGGAAGGTGCTGTTATTCGGTTGGAAAATCACATAAAACTAAAGCTCAGTTCCAGGTAAAACCTATTGTTTTGGTTTGGCTACAGTCAGGTAGGGTTATAATCTTTTTCAAGTTTCATTGCCATGTTTTTTCTTAAATAAAAGATGGAGATTTCTTTTCACATCCTGCCCTGAAGACCAAATGAGAAGTAATGAGATCCCTCTAATTTAAAGACGGACATGTCCCCAACCATAGCCCAACTGACTCTCCTAGCTTAGTGATTGATCACCCCTTCCATTTGCTGGCACGTTTCCTGGTCATAGTAAGTGACAAATCACAGAGGAAAGATGTTTTCCTATGCCCAATCAGTGAAATTGTCTACCAAGAAGTTGGGTGGTTGAACAAACATAAGTATCAGGGGAATTAGGAGGTAGGTGTCTGGCATGGAAAAGCTACTGAAAGTTTTCAGAGCCTAATGGCCCAGTGTCTAGGGCCTGGGGTCATCAGGGTTCAGGTCTCAGTCTGCCTAGAACAAGAGCAAGGGATCCTATGACAATAAGTGGGGCGGGGAGGTCTGTTGAGGTGTCTGTTGGGAAAGTGGACCCATGAGAGAATCCTTTAGGGGGACAGGGACTTGCAAGTGCTACAATATTTGGAACTGTCATGAGATGGGTTCTTTCAATAAAACAGGAAGGATAGCTTGGACTTTTTGTCTCCGGAGTATCCCTGTCAGCTGGTTTAGAAGATGACGGTAGTGAGGAGCCTATTGGCTTCCTGGTGTGTTGTTCTTATGCCCACCAGATCATCAGCTGGCTGTCCTGACTTCCTGCCCCCCACTCCATATATTATTCTTGCTGATTGTGTTTATTTAAAAAAAAATCTAGACTATTCTTATGAACTGAAATGTGTGTTGTGCCACCAAGAGAGAACCCACAGAAATGTCGCCAGGTACGTATGTTTATGTTATGTTTGGCGCTACATATGTTTTTTACTATGCAATGCCCTTTGGGAGATTTCTGTAATTGTTGGTGGCCACACAGAACATAAATAACTACCTGACCAGAAGTTATAAGCTTGTCCTAATCTGTTAAATCTATCTGCGCATCAAATTAAACCAACATGCTTCAACAGAATCCTACATCGTAAGAGGAATTAGAGGGGGATATATATCCCATATATCATCCCATAAGAAACTGGTGCCCATGAACCTGATGGCTGGTAACCTTTTACATGTACATGCTACTGAGTCAGGCTTACATTCAATAATATACCACAGTCTAGTCCTCCACTCCTAATTCTTCCATTTTGTGCCTTCAGAAGATATTCATACTTCAGGGCTTTTTAACAATTTCTCAGAAAGACCACCCTGCTGTTTATTTAATTAAATTAGATTTCTATCTGCAACCCTGGAGCAAATGTGAAAATTAAAAATTCTGCGTAGATAATTGTGTTATCTTTTCTTCTTATCATGATTTACGTAATGAATATAACCCTTCACTAAATGAGCCTACACATAGAACACTGAGGTTAAGAAGACTCGGCCCATCTAAAAATTCACACTGGTCCAATGGATCGTCAGGTAGTAATTTATGTACTAAGGTTGCAAGGAAACTCATTTATTTTTTAACCTGTTTCCAAAGCAATGCTCGCTGATCCAAAGACAGTTGACAACTGTGTGTTGTGGTGTAATAAAACACACGTTGTGTGGTGGCTAGGT
The DNA here is from genome assembly GCF_032062135.1 of Pyxicephalus adspersus. Lineage (NCBI taxonomy): Eukaryota > Metazoa > Chordata > Amphibia > Anura > Pyxicephalidae > Pyxicephalus > Pyxicephalus adspersus. The sequence goes on from NC_092858.1 coordinate 16,182,485, forward strand.
GTTTAGGCTGTTCATTTAAACACACCATATCTAGTTGCATACATTACTATTGTTAAAGGCCCTTAGATATCGGTAGATAGTGATGTGTTCAAAACTGCACAAAAAGGTTAATTGGCATCTTTTGGTATACATTATTCCAGCATTATCTATTTTGTTGTTAATTCACTTGCTGTATCTATACAGAGGACTCCAGTTATAACACTTTCTCACCTTCTACTGTCATAGAGGTGTGAGATGCAGTACAGGGTATCTTTGCTGGTGCAATCCTAAAGGTGTATGAAAAAAAAAAATAATGGAAACAAAACGGAGAGAGGGCCTTTCATGTTATGGTGTGGTGGAGCTGTGGGCAGCAATAAAGGACAAGAACATGACATATTTAAAACAATTAGAATAGCTGGTAGTTTTTGGGTGAAAACTTTTTTGGATAGAATGTTAAAACCTGCAGTTTTTATGTATTATTGTTTGAGCCTTTCAAATTTTTTTTATCAACCATGATTTAACGTACCATGAGACTCCATTGGAGACACATACAATAGAAAAAAAATAGTATGGTAAGGAGAAAAACCTGTATTGAATTTTTACCCAATGTTCATCTTTTCTCTAAACCTCTGATAAAGTTCTACCCATCCTCTCCTTCCACAAATACGTACGTACCTTTGTTTTCCCTCCACAGCCTCTTTAATAATTTACCTTACAGCAGGCAAAAACCTTCTTGGCACTTGTTGCTCCTGCACACCTAGGCTACATACACGTCAGATGATCCTCATACAATATGAGCATTAGGGCTCGTCTCAGATTAGAATCTGCTGTACAGCGGCCATTCAACGTCCTTCATGGATCTGTCCTGGTAGATCCACGAATGACGGAAGACGAAGACCCACAATAGAAGTGTAGGGAGGAGAGCGCAGTGGGGTGCTGCTCACTTGTTCCCCCCCCTCCACGTCTTATAGAACAGAATGGTGTTGTACATTCATCTTTCAGTCTTTTGTCAGTTGAAATGATCGTGAAAGATCACGTGTAGATAGCCTTATTCTCCAGTATTTTTAATTGGCCCGCTGACCAATATCGAGCCTTTAAAGGTCAATGAAAAGCGAATACACAGGTTAAACCTATGCAGTTCAGCTAGTGGAGGTCAGCACATGTAACATATACCATTTCTTGCTTTCAATATGTCTTTGAGCGGAAAGTCTGCAGTACGTTTTTAATATAGTACATGCAATCTAATTAAAGCTAGCCTCAATTCAACGTATTATGCACCCAGAATTCAAAAACAGAGAACAAGAGAATTTACAGCATGAAACAGACAGCTTATACACAGCATGAAAAAAATAGCATATACAATCAAATTGTGGCCTGTCTGGCTCTAAATACACCTCAAGCAGGGAAATTGTGTCTAGATCCCGAAAAACAGTGGTTCTTACTTACTGATGTGATGCCACGCAGTGGCTCTCCATGAAGCCAGGGGCTCCCCATTGAAGTGTTTAAGGGATTCTTGCTGCTTCCTTCGTCAAGAGCAATCATAGTACCGACATAATTGGCCTTGATTAATGTGATTTTTAGAAGAAAATGTAATTCTTAAAGATATTTTAAACCTCCCCCCCCCCCCTTTTTCTCTTCTATCTGCACCACTTCTATCAACATGTAGTGGAATTAAAAAAATGATGCTAATTTTCTCAGTTCTTTTGTATTTGTTCCAAAAAAGAAGAATGTGTTTCGCTTTTGTGAGCTAATTGACTCAAGAAGCTTGGAGAGTAAGTGCTACTTGAGAGAACAATTTTATTTTTACAAATAAATTAGCATGTTGACAAATATCTCCTAAATTAGCAGAAATTGTTATTTACATACAATCATTATCATGTCGTTAATAATCATTTATATTCTGCTGTAATCTAAAGCATTCCTTCACTAATTAACATCGGTATTCTAATGCCGCTAGTCAAAGGGGTTTATTCCATTTTGTAATTTGCAAAAATAATGTTTGCTAACACACTATTATATGTTCATATAACTTTTTACTTACTTTATTGGATATCCAGGGACCAGGGGAAAGAATGTTATGTATTTCAGCACCATATGTGGTGAAATTAGGTATTGCAGAGTCATAAAACTGAAACGTGAAACGCCAAATGACTAATAACCCATTATTACCAGTCTGTGAATGTAGTAGGGAGTGTGGGCCAAAATGTTTTTTAAGCTGTAGTAACAAAGGTCACCACAACTAAGAGTAGATCTCTCTCTTGTCTTTCATTTCTTATATTGTAGCTCACAAGCCCTTTTATTTGGATTATTTTTGATAAGTACGGTTGCATGTAGCTCACTTCCTTGGTTCGATTGGTGTTGTGTATATTACTGCCCAGGGTGTAAGCACCTATAAGGTCTTCTGCAGAGCCTCGGAAAGTGAGGATGTTATGCTTCATAGGTGCCAGGTTGCAGCCTTCAACATACTCACTACAGGGCTAGAGAAGAAGGCACAACAAGCAGGAGATTAAGTACTGGGTGCTTACAATGTGTGCAAAGTCTAGACAGCTGGAGGTCAGTAGTAGGAAGTCCATCAAATAAGGTAAAGTTGCAGGCAGAGGCATAGTAAGGATGAGCATAGTTCTGCAGCAAACAATCTTAAAACAAGGAAAGTACCAGGGAACAGATGGAAGTGTAGTTGGCATGAGTGAGAGTTAGCAGCAGAAGACCTGTAATTCAAAATGAAGTAGGAGCATAGATGGGGCAAGCAAAGGTCAACAACAGAAGAGAATGTAGAGCAGAATTAAAGGCACATGAAACTGATTAACCAACAAGAGGCAAGGGCGTGGAATCCTCTGAATAGCCCCCGGTGGGTGTGATGATGTGTGTGGTTTCATATGACTGCATTAGTTTCCATGGGTGCACATAGAGGCAGCAAAAGGGAGCCTCCTGTCTCTCTGCATTTCTGGGTCTTGAATGCACAGCCAGCCAGAACTGTCACACAGCCTGGTGCTTGTTATTGACCCAACAGTCCTGTTACATGGGGGATGGAAGAAAATATTTAGGCACTGTAAGGGGAAGAGACTTATTTAAGTTACATACAAAGACATACATCCATCAAGTTTACCTACTAGGGAAATAAACATATCCCAGATAAACCCCTATAGACTTAAGTGATCCAGAGGAAGGCAGAAAAAAACTCATAAAAAGCCTGGTTCAATTTGCTCCAACAGGAAAAAAAAAATCCCTTTCCTAATCCCATGAAGCAATCTGATGTTCCCTGAATTAACAGTCTCTGTTATCTTTTTTTTAAAACTTTAATACCAAGTTATTTTCTGTGCTTCTAGAAAAGCATCCAGCTTTTTCTTAAATCAATCTATAGAACTTGCTGAAACCACTTCCTGAAGGAGCCAATTTCACATTTTCACAGACACAGACTGTGGAGAACCCCTTCCTTATCCATAGATTAAACCTCTTGTCCTTTGTGATGACCTAAAGTGAATAACTGAGAAGGGAGTTCCCTATATGGTTCTTTATACAGGATGTTCATATGCCTTAAAAGTCGCTTCTCATAGATAGATTCATTTCAGCTAACCTCTCCTCAGAGCTGAGCTCCTCCATTCCTTTTATTAGTTTAGTTGTCCTTCTCTGGACTCCCTCCAGTTCCACAATATCTTTTATGTGAACTGGTGCCCTAATGTTTAATGTGTTAGTTCGTTTTATCTGTATTTTATTTAAATTGTACATTAGCTTCTTTATTCATCTTTATTTATTTGTGTGCACCTACCAAAGATCACCTGAAGTTTGAAACTTGCTGCCCTGGCAACTGCCTAGCATGTTGCGCATTTAAAAAAAGGAAATTATTACTAACTATACAAGTATGTTTTCCAAATCATATTTTAGGCGCCTTGATAAAATTCATACCCCGCCGTTTTCTTTTTACCTGCATATCTGAAAAGCATGAAAAGACTATACATTGTCTTTAAAGTTTCAGGCAGATAAAAATCATTCCAGTTCATGCAGGTTTGTGTTCATAAAAAAAAAAATCATAAAAGCAAATAGTAAGTAAAGTAAGTAAGTAGTAAAATGTGATTTAAAATCAGCATCTTGCAATTCCCCTGTATATCAGAACCGGAATCAGACTGGGATTGGAAGAAGCAGTACAAGGAGCCAATCAGATGGGTGTCACATTTACCTCTTCCTCGTTAAAGAGCAGGCCTCTCTCTCCTGCACATGTGGGCAATTCTGTCTCTGGGCATGCCTCTGCTACCAAGCTTTATCAGTTTTGTCCAACCCGCCAGCCAATCAGGAAATAGCCTTATAACCATACCTGGCTTTTTAGCTGGCTCAGATAAGGGACTCAAGTGTTGGTGCAATTATCGTGCAATGTGTCTTCACTAGTGCTGAGCCCCTAGCTTTGCTAGCAAGTTCCTGTACACCTGTTAGATAATTCAGTGTATCTTATCTCCAGCTCTTGTTTTAACCCCTTGTTGCCCAGACTGTTGTTTACAGTCGATTCCCTCGTGCTGTTCCAGTGTTCCTCTCTGTCTGTGGATATTCTGGTGTCACTTGTGCCTCCTGTAGCTTCCAGTGCCTTCTTTTTTCCCTGTGTCTGCAGTGGCCCCTGTTCCACTGGTGTCTATTTCTTGGATCCCTCGTATCTGACCCCTTGCTTGTGACCTGACTTCTCTTGCTTGCTTCCTGCCCTGTCACTGGCTTTCCTTTTACCATTATTCTGCCTTGTGAATTGGTACTTAGTATCCTTCTGCCCACCCTGGTTTGCCCAAAGACTGCAACCTGGCGGTGACCAGCAGCGCAACATCCTCACCACTATAGGCTCTGGAGAAGACCTTCTCAGAGGTCACACCTCTCTTGTGCAAGCTGTAGCGCCCCCTAGTGGCCCCATCCCCCCAAGCATGACAGTGGGCAGGAGCAGTCACAATGAACTCATCAGTCTCCTTTTTCTCCTTCGATGTCTTTTCAGATGTTAAGGGCAAAGTCACTGACAGCAAGTAGAGGACCTTAATGGTACTGATTAAAAATAGTTTTTTATTACAAACTTTATTTCAAAAATTAAAAACAAAATTAATAATGTACATGCAACCACTTAAATACATCAACATTACTAATGATCATCCATTCATTATTATTATAATTTTTATTATTACACAGTATTTATATAGCGCCATCATATTACGCAGCGCTGTACAAAGTCGATAGTTGTGTCACTAACTGTCCCTCATAGGAGCTCACAATCTAACGTTCCTACCATAGTCATATGTCATTAATGTAGTCTAAGGTCAATTTTGAGGGAAAGCCAATTATCCTTACTGCATGTTTTTGGGGTTGGCCAACATGATCACAATGTTTCATATCAAGAATATGCAGCACACCCCAACTGTGGTCTGACTGCTGGTCATCTGTTTGTTCTGCAGACTTATCTATGTTTCCAATCTGAGATGTTCTCATTTTATGCTTCACTGATGTTCTTTGAAACACTGTGATCAAGTTAGACAATAAATACCATATTAAAACAAGACTCTTCAGCAAGTATTTCTCCTGATGAAGCCTATAAAGTGAAACACGTTGGTAAACAATGAAAAAATGAACATGAGCAATTTTAATGAATTTATAATGTGATTGCATATTCATCATATTGTTCTTAATTTTTGTAACTAAAGTTTGTGATCAAAAACTGTTTTTAAAAAGTACCATTAAAGTCCCACAATTGTTGTCAGTGAATATGTTTATTAGGAATGTGGAACTGTAATATTTGGACGTATTACCAAATGTTTATTGATAGATGTTGAGGGCACAGATAGGACTGGTGGAGCTATATATCATGGCTGAGCAAATCTGAATCTGAAAAATGAATGGACAAAAATCCAAACTTTTGGAATGTAAATCAGCACTTGAGCTGTATATGTATTTCCTGTCTATTTTCCTAGAGTTAAGCTCACAGTAATTGTCAATTGTTTTGCCATGATTATGGCAGCTTTTGGTAACCTATTGATTCATATTATCAGCCCTTTCAGAAAGGCTAAAGGGAAGCTTGAAAGGACTTTAGTTCAGTTCAATAAGATGTGTGGAGATTGAATGCTCGGTGTAGCCAAAGATTTTCCTTCCACAAAACTACTTTGCCCCAAACCCTAATCCCGGAGCATCGAATTCTGGCCCGGCATGTCCTTTTTTTGGCCCCCAAAAGAATTCCTAATATGAATTGCAGCTGGCCCGCCGCTACTGTAATCCGTAGTAATGGCGGGTCAGCTGCAATTCATATTAAGCTGCTGTTCTATAAACGCAAGTACGATGCCGCTACTACAATTTCTGCCATCACGCGCATCTATAGACCAGCTGCCTCTCTGCCTATTTGTGGCCTATGTGTGACCCCGTATTTTCAATTATTTAGATCAATTTATTTCAGCCCTCTGTGTATTTGAGTTTGACACTCAATCTATATTAAACATAATGTTTGTTTATATTGGCTCTTTCATTACCATTGATAAAATTAGCCTAAACATTTTTTGGTTTATATTATTGGGGTGGTGATGATTATCTTCAATTTTTCAGAGGCAAGACATCACTTGTTTGGACCTCACAATGAGCCAACTGGACAAGTTTTTGAGGTTTTGCTAATTATCAGTTAATTAAATAATTATCATAATGTTAATAATCACCAAAACAGCCTCCTGATGTATGTTTTACACTTATTATCACTGTCTTTGCTTGGCCAAGAACATGGCCTTTAAATGTGACCTATACTGTTCATTATTCCAAAGGACTTGCTTAGCTCAGCTTAATAGTGAAATATTAAAACCAAAGCAAAGAAATTGATATTTTGCCAAAAGGAAAAAAAGTTGTAGCAATGTTTTTTTCGGCCAAGAAAACGTAAAATTAAAGCACATCTTCTGACAAGTATTAACCCTTTTCTAACCCAACCTACATGTGTTTCTTTTACCTTGGGAAGCAAGATGTGCTCGCCTAAATCCATAATCTTGGTTCTTTGTTTAAAGGTGCAGAGAACCAATAAATTTGAACAACAGATGCACCTCTGTTGGCTAGTCCCCAACGCCCCCCGTGCTTTCATTACCTGCAATCTTTCTTCCGGATCTTGAGAATCCTGGACAGCCAAAGTGACCATTTTAAGGAAAGAAGTATTTGACCAAAGGCAGTATAGGTAAGTATGGTACATAGTACATACTTAGTATAGTGAGTATGGATATATTTATAAACCGGTGAATGTGCACTTTAAAAAACAGGCAAGTAATTAATGGAGGCAGAATGGAGTGGCATATCAACAATTGGGAGGAAGCTCCAAAGGCAGGTAGATGAGCATGTGGCTCCCGCTTCTGTACCAGACCTCATGTGTTTGCTCAACGGGAATGCCAGTATTCAGAAACAGGGCCTCTTCCCACATTTGATCCTCAAAAACAAATGGGGGGGGGTGGTGTTGAGAGGTTTATGGTGGAATTAGGAAGCCTTTTTATAAAGAGGTGACATTTCCACCGAGAGTATTGAATACAGGGCTACAGTGAAGTTTCACTTTAATAATTTGGGATCAGACAGGACTGTGTTGCAGAAAGGGACAGGTTACCCCCCTTTTGCATTAGGAATTCTAACCTGGCTGATTGCTTGCTCGAGCTCTTCTTCTTTTGATTGGAATATGGCTAGAGATAGCAATAAGGAAGATAAGATGATGGTGTCATGCAATGGATTATTGGGGACAGGTGAGTATAACAAGGTAAAGTTACACACAATACCTCTTACCTATTCCCACAAAGAGTTAAATGTAATTATTACCAGTACTTGTGTCTGTAGAACAGAAAGTTAGTGGAAATCTTCCACAGCAGAAGTAAAAACCTCATGGGTTTAACCCTTCCCTACTGTATTCAAAACTGTAACACTTTCAGCACTAGGGTAGCCAAGTGTACGAGAGCAATGCCCAAAGGAAAAACAAACTGTGTAAAGCCAGATTGTTTATCCTACATGCATTTTAAGGCTTATTTTTTTCCTTTAAGGATCTTCAATGAGGACATTTACAATGCTTTTGCAAATGTTGAAATAGTTTGTCATGCACAAACGTACTGAGAAATGACCATCTTAGTAAGCAGATTTAATGGATAATTGAAAACAGCCTTGTTTTAGCACTTGCTGCCCACATAAGCACATCATTGAAAATTCTGTTTTTGCTGAGTTACATTAGCTATTGTGCCTGAGGCCAATCAGCTGCATTTTACACTGCCAACTTGGGAGCCCTGCATAAAACATCCAGCACACAGCCATATTGTATATCATGCAATGTTCCACTTGATTTATTTACACATCCATATTTTTTTTTTTAGTGTTTTGGGTAATAATAAACAACAACACTATGTCAGTCATCTCCTGGGACTTACATTTTTTTGCACAGCAATAATTTTTGAACAAGGCAGTCTAGAATACATTTTTTGTTTAATGTAGTGCTTTAACCATTTCTCTGGAAATTGCTTGTGTAGAGTTTAGATGAGAAGAGCTGAGGATTAGAAGATACAGTTGGACTAGGACTGGCAAACTGCATGAGGGACCAAGGGAAAGTTATGACAACTACCTTCTTACTTCTTATTAAGAGCATTTGTAATATCCTGACCCTTTTTACAGTTTATAATAAGGGCTTAGGTTCAGACAGTGAAATTCATCTTACTTCAAGTCAAATGCTGCCAATAGGAAATGGACAAGGCTTTTTTTAAATCTTAGCACCAGTCAGATTTGGAGTAAAGGATGTGCCCCTTGATCAACACCATATTACAAACCCCAATATAGCATCATAAAGGATGCCTTTCAATTCTCACCTTTCCTATAGAACAGTGGTTTAATACCTATAAGGGTAGCTGTGATTCCCCCAAATTGCCAGAAGATGAAGTACTCTTGGGTCACCAATGTTCAGTGATAACCCCACTGGACCTGCTTTTTTTGGAACTGGGATAGCCAGGTCTGTTGATTTTATATAACATTCTTTCACAAGTCATCATAAACAAGCAACAAACAGTTGTCTGACTATTCAAAGCCCAATTAGGAAACCATATATTAAACCAAATCCACTAATAAAGTTCTGACACTCAAATAGTAGACAGGGATGGGGGGTGGGAACTTGGTTATCAGCTAAAGAATTTTGAGATGAGTGTTGCTGACCCCTGGTTACTTCTTAGAAGCTCTGAACCTATTCATCGCCCCTCCAGCCATGGCAGCCTATGTTTATAGCTGTATTTCTCTTACAGGGTAATATGGGAACCCTTTTATTATGCCTTGCTTCCCTTAGTCATGGGTCTACTTCCTCTGTAATGTAAAAGGTCCATCATTCCTCTGTTCCATTTTTTTAAATGGCTAGACAAGCGTAAATTGTGTCTGATTTATCAGATTTAAATGCCACGGCATGAATTGTTTTTTTTTTTTTTTTTGCATTTGGATTGTCCCTATTGGGTAAGTTGTGTAGTTTCCAACAATGCAATAACAATGCAAAAACAACAATGCATGCTGTCACAATTTTACATTCTAATACTGGTAAAAACAGATGGAAGCTGACCCGTGACTCTCCTGGAGGGTGACTCTTGGGACCAAACCGTTTCCAGGTAGAGATATCTCTGTGTCAATGTTGTGTTCATGGAAGGTTCATCTCCATTGCCACTCCCTGTCAATTTGTTCTGTTTAATCTTTTTCGCATTTTTTCTTTTAAATAACCATCTGCAAACTATTATTTCTATAGCAGACCAGGATTCACAATATGTAACTCTGGGATTGTAAAATGATAATCAGAGATGGAGTTGTTACCATCCAGCTCCATTTTAATGCTCTTGTAATGTCCCTCGTGCTGTAAGGTAACTCTAATTTCCATGAGAGCCTCAGGAGCTGCTCTTACACGCAGTCTGAATATAAAAACATTCCAAGTTGTTCAAACTACAATAATTGTGTGGCCCCTTTTGACTGCCTGCAGCACTAAAGGTAATTTGATTTGCTTTTGAAACATAACAGTCATTTCCTAAGTAGACAATTGAGCCTTTCTTGAAAAGTTAAACTATAATGTTTCTTCAATTAGGAAATATTGATGAAAAACAAGATGCTTTACTCTTGAGCGTGGCTATTATTAATTTCAGCAATCACTTTGGGGATGCCCTTTTCTTTCGAAGCTTGTATGTTAGTGATAAGAGGACTAAGCAACCATAATGTTAGTTTCTCATTTCAGGACAGCAATTCAAGCTTTCCCTGTGGTTTCTCTGCCTTTGTTTTTCAATTGGCTATTTTTTTAGTGTTTTTTCTGTCATTTCCAATTAAAAGGCACCATTTTAATATTTAGAGAAAACCCATCACCCAATAGCAGACATGGTGCTGGCAAAGAGTAGTCAATTTTTGTGTCTGTTTTTTGGTTTATCTGTATTTTTTTATATATTTACATGCCAATGTACACCTTTTTCACAGGTAAAGGCTGGTCAGATTTTGTGCAGCCATTCACTAGAAGTCTTCAGCTGCCTTGTAAAAGCAATGTCTGGACTTTTGGTGTGTTGCAGTTTCTTTTTAAAAGGAAGATTGGGGTGCTATTTAAAACCAGGCCTAAAGAGCTTGAATCTCTTTTGGATAGAAAATTGGGCAGCGAGTGAGTGTGCCTCATCCCCCTTTCCTTTCCAAAAGAATGTCCTCTGGAATCTTGCTTGTCAGAGAAAGGGGACAAAAAAAATTTGACCCTTCCTTTTTCGCAAAACGAGACCACCCTCTACCCCCAAAAGTGGCAAAGGCCATTGTTTGGGGAGAGGGTGTTTTCCCCACAACTTGACCCCTGTGTTGTGAAAGTCTGTGGGTGAGAAGCTTATTTGGAATCAGGAATCTATAATAAGTGTTTGAAACACAGTCAAATTGATGAACAAACATTTTTTAAATAGACCTCAAAGTGTAAGTAATCAGAATACTTTGCTATTCCACCTAACCCACTTTAATTCATTCATTAGTTTTTAAATTTTATCATGCACAACATAAATCTATAACGGGTCATGTTCATTATTTACATGATTGGTCCACTGGTCTAACCCCACCTAAGAAATTATTCCATCTCTGTATCTGCAGGACAGAAGCACAAAAATAATCTGCATTTCAATGTAGTAACATTTCAGCAATGCCTAACACTAACCTGCAGATGATTTTGCTATTTTTGATCTATCACTTTAAGCATCAAGTTGCAATAGACATTTAAAGACTATGTCAGTTTTATTATGTAGATATAATCTGCCCATTTAGCTTTAATTTGACAATAAAAGTTTATTTGGAAAGAAGATAGGAAGTAGTTTAATGAGAAAGAATGCAGGCACTGAAATGCTTATACATACTCTAATTGGGCTATATGTTCAATGCAAGATCATATTTTTTCGTGTCAAAAGTCTCTGTGGACTGTCTAAAAAATCTATGTGGCCTAATTTCCAGTCCTCTATGTAACCTCTATTGCTGAAGTAATTTTTTTTATTCTTCTGTAATGTTAGAGAGAACAGTAGCACAAATATAACCTGTAGCTTAAAGTAAGCAGCGGTTTAACACACCATGTCCCATTAAATGTTAACTATACCAAAACCATGCAGTTAAGGTAATTGGCCTCCCTCTAAAAATGTCCATAGACTGTAATAAAGACATATGACTATGGTAGGAACATTAGATTGTGAGCGCCTTTGACGGACAACTCGTGACCTGACTATGGGCTTTGTATAGCGCTGCGTAATATTTCGGCGTTATATAAATTCTGTGTAATAATTATAATAACTATTGTTGTTGGTGTTTTGTTTTTAAAGCCTAATTCTAGCCAGAATACACAGATGAATTACAAAGAATTCACATGAGCACATTTGCCTGACTGATTGGCTCCTTTTGCTTTTGCTTTTGCTCCTACTCTCCCAGTTTGATCTCTACATTTGGGTTCCAACATCTACCCACCTGCCATTAAAGATTTTACTCTATTTGTGGGGTTTTTATTCCATCATCAACAGTACGAGCAGTTCTTCTGTTGCTGGGAATAAAGCCATGGAGTTATTGCTTGTATCTCCCATAGTTCTTGCAAAGATGTAAGAACTGTGGGAAATTCATCCCACCAGAACTAGGGGTTAGAGATGTTTCAGGAAATCCAGTTAGAGCTGATACCTGCTTTGGATTGTTCCTTTTCCATGCTTGAATTTGAAATGCAGCCAGGTGATGATAGCTGTCATCGTCTAATGCCCAAATTGGCTGAACAATGACAGGAACTTACCTGGGCAGAGCTCCTGTCATTGTGTTCAGCCAATCCAAGATAAAAAGAAGGTTGAGGACACCTGTCCTTGGCTGCCCTCTTGGTGGATTGGATAAACAACGACAGGAACTCTGCCCAGGAGGCTGTACATGGCTTTATCCATTGTGTCCAATGCCAAGAGAGGCAGCTGGCCCTGGAAGTTATTGTTGTGCCATCACACATTTTTAACATATGCTCCCATTGCAATTTGTCATTGACAGGTAAAACATAAAGTGTTTTCATGTATTTTTTTTATTTAATATGAGGTAGTCCAGTGGCTGATTCCACTGAGTGTGTGGCTCAGGCAATTCAGGCTGTGGCCATTGTTGTATGCTATACCTGTAATTGATAAGTATAATGTATAGTTATAAAAGGTTTAAAAGCCAAAGTATGGGTATGGGGACAGTGGTAAAACCACAAAATCCTGTGGTAATTGGGACAATTCAGCATCGCTTACTACAGTAGTGTGTAGGAGCCTTGGTGGTACTTTAGCAGGGCTGGTAGGAGAAGGTGAAGGACCAAAACAGAATTCTTAATGTCTGCTAGCTTTTAAAAGATGCATTAAGCATTAATCTGGGGTCTAATGCCAGCAGTCTTCTCCCCTTGTCAAAACATTATTGCTGCATGTCTTCTGCAGTCACTGCCACATAGATATTAACTTGTATATAGATATTAAAAGCCGAAAAAAATGGGACACCTTTCCTATTTCTTTCCTTTAACTGTTTAACTGCTGTGAACTACATGCAAATATGTATTACCTTCTACTATTACTTTACCTTCTACTATTACTTTAGACTTTCTTTTGCTGATAGCCCTACTTAGTCACTTGTTTAACATGTGTTAAAGGTGTTAATTATACAACATGAATTGTAGATTATTTTTCTTGTTTGAAAAATTGCATAATTGCTTAAATATACAATGGGAATGGTAAAGAAGTGTAGAATCTTGGAGTGAGGAGTGACTGGCAAAGAAAAAAATGAGGGACCAACAAGGCCATTGTACAGATCTCATTCAGAGCCAAAATATCAGATATTGGGTATTATCGTTTTTTGAATTCACTGAATTATTCGATATCTCACTTTAAATTCTACTAATATTATGTTAGTAGGTGTATGAGCCACTGCAATATATATTTATTTACTTTTTTTAGTGCTAATCTTATTTTCCTAGAAAAAGGAAACACTTGGGAGAGACTAAGGTCATATCTGTATGGATGAGTGCCTTGCTAATTAAAATATCTGGTAGCATTGCTAAATGGCAAATGAAAACATCTGATATTACTATTCACGAGAGTGGTGCTTTGTGACCTTTCTACAAACATAGGATCCTATTTTAATTAACTAGTCTATTTCTAACAGCGTTTCTCTTATTTGAAAAGGAAACTTTACTTACATATCTTCACTTTATTCTCCTCTCTAAAAGTCCTGATATGTACACATTTGATATTAGAAATGTAATGCAACATGCCTTGACAGTTTTAAGCACATTCTCAAAATGCCAAAATCTACTTCATATTAAACTTTTTTTTTTATGTCTAAAAGCGGTACATTGTTTTTCATGAAAATTTATTTTACAGTATAGTATAATAGTATGAGTATAATAAAGTTTAAAACACAAAATCATGTAAAAATAATAAACTGAATAAATTAAAAATCTATTTATTTAAAAAAAAATACATTTTTTTAAATTAAAAAAAAAAAAACACATTATACTCATACTATTATATATACTGTAAAATAAATGTTCTTGAAAACATTGTACTGTTTTTACACATATAAATCCAATGTATTGCATTCAATACAGTTATTTTGTATTGAATGCAATACAAATGGATTTTGAATTTCCCGCCCCGCCTTGCCGGAAACGTACACACGCACAGTCGTTACTGGGAACTCACCGGTGACTCATCGGATGCAGAAGACGGCCGAAGAAAGAAGACAGAGATTGTGGCGATTGACGACGCAAGACGCCAGCGGATCAAGCAAGCGCTGTATTTACTTACCTTCCCAAAGGTTTACCTACCCCGAGTGTGACTCGGGGTTACCACTTTTAGCAACTTTTTTGTACCCCGTAACTCGGGGTTATTGGTAGGGAGGTTAATAAATCAGGCCCAATGTTTCTTCTTCTTCTTCTGTAAGAATAATGATAATCCTTTGATCTCCTTAACAAATAGTATGTTTCTTCCCAACAAGGACAAATATAGAAATAAAAACTGAACAAAAGTATTACAAATTATTTTTTGCTTGGATTCTTCTTTAAGAACCATGAATACACTTTTGTGTAAAAGCAATTCTACCTTTATTAATGCAATATTTTTTCAGCAGTGTTCAGACTAGAAGAAGGAGAACCTGTTCATATACCCAATCAGCATACCAGTAGCTTGTTGATTGCCGTAGATCAAAATGTCAAAGGGTGGGTGGGACAAGACCTGTGGGTGTTATTTAAATGCAGCAGAGGATATTCCGGTCTCTCATCCTACCAGACTGGACCTTGTTGTCAGAATTTGATAGATAGAAGAACAAATCTTTTAGCAGCTAAAACTGCTCTCATAATATCTGTATTCCATCTGTGTAATTAGCTCTTGGCCTGGGGTTATCTTTTATATGGATTCAGCTCAAAGGAGGAAGCATTGAAATCTTGTGTCGTTGCATCTCAGAGAACCATTAGAAGCACCATCATGGTCTATTAATCTGGTGCGTTATATTGTCTGAGGCACGTGCATGTGATGGGTGCTATTATCAAGGGTCTATGGTTCACATTTGACATCCCCTCTGCATCTATTTCAGTCATACGCAATTTAACCAAAGAACACACATTTAAATTTAAAAACCACATTAGATCTGAAATCAAGCTATTGATTAGAGGGTCAGATTGTAACTGATTGGTGCTTGGGGAATTCGGCTATACGGACCTGTCAAGAAATGGGTTAAGTGTGTCAGAGATTTAATGGAGCTTTCATATATATTTGTTTAGTGTGCTGTAATTCTCCTTGGAGGATTTTAAAACCATCTGACATTGACACCTGCTAACTGCAGTAGAATCGGGAAAAGGAAAGCTTGGCCAGCATATGAGAAAGTATGTTTTGCTAACAATGTTGTCTATGGGGACAGCTTCATTTTCTTTGATCAACTGACCTGACTAAAGGAAAAAAGTGAGAAGCTGCAGAATCATCAGCAGTAAACAGAGAACTTGTTTTTCATTTTCACTTCACAGAAATACAAATTACTAATGAATTTATCTGCTACCACACAAAAATCGGATAATATATATATATATATATATATATATATATATATATATATATCGTAGCATAATGTAAAGTGTAAGGATGGGCATTTTAAGGTTATTTCAATGTGTTTTCCTTAATGGAATTAAAGGGCCTGGACAAGACATTAGGTAGGTATTGCACTTTAGATTTGCAGCTCCTAATTTGAAATCAAGGCCCAGAGTGTCCTGGAAGGAATAGGTGAGCCTTGCGTTCTATCCCTCTTCCAGACCTGCAATTACCAAGCACCTGGCTAATGATAAAAGGCAATGTATCTTTGGGTTTGAGGGAATTGGACCCTGAGTGGCTCAGGCAAAAAGGCTGGTTGAGGTCTATAAGAAAGAAGTAAGGATATGCAAAGCCTGGGAGCTTGGTGAACCATGGAGGTCTACCAAGGCGTGGGTCCATTAGACTAACAACTCTGAGTGGGGGCATCAGAAGGAGCCAGGAGGCTGCAACTCAAGTTATTTTTTCTGACTGTGATGCTGCTGATCCATAGGGAGGGATCATTCTGGTTGATTATTCTTTGTATTTGCTTTTAAACAAATTAAAATGGGCAGAGTGCTCTGAAATTTAAATCGGGGTCTTGAAAACCTTTCTGCAAGGAGAGTGTTTGGAGCTAATCCTATATATATATTATCCCATATTTGCTCCTGAGTAAATTACAATGCTTTCTGGAGAGACTCCCTAGCAAGGTGTTTTCATTGATTTATGCTTCCTCGCTACCACCTGGTCAGGGGTTCATCCTAAGTACCGCCTGAACATGACATGTGAAGCTGGGTGATCCAGCAAATCTGTAATGGATTTCCTAAAGGTCATTTGCCATTTGTTAGCATATGTTTGTGGTCCTGGACCAGATCCATTCCAGGTTTTCTGGATTACCCTGGTTAATTGGTGAAAGTGTATCTTCTCCAGCTTTGGAGAGCTTTAATAAATCATGTCCAGTGTCTTATAAAACATAACATTGGTGTTTTTTGCGGGAGTCATGTGGCTTCTTCACCCTCTTTTTATAGACTTTAGCTGGTTTAAGGATTAAGGCAATGGCTACACTTTCTTAGATTATATTGCATCTATTTCACTGGGGGAACGCATTTTGAGTTAACACTTACACTTGTTTTTTACTAATTTGTGTATGGTAAATCCAGAAATGACTCCAGTTTTATGCTATTCCATCCAGTTTTTACAATAAAGGGTACCCTCTATTTTTGTCAAAAAACATACAAATTTTACATACAGTGATAATGAAACAATAAATTTAAATTTCTTTTGTTCATACAAACGATTTATTGTTACTCTATGACATTTGAAAATGTAAAACATTTGAAAATTAATCAGGTAAGCGGTTAAGGTAAAAATTTACTCCTCTAGCTTTTTCTTGAGTGTTCAGTGTTAGGACAATCCCGCCGGATGCTCGAACAATAGTCAGCCATCATATGTACATCCCATCTACCCTGATACCGTCCATCCATGACCTTCAAATCTTGGTGGAATTGTTCACCTTGCTCATCACTGACTGCACCAAGGTTTTCCGGGAAGTTAGAAAGATGGCTATGCAGAAAATGCACATTGATGCTCATATTGAAACCAAGCATAATCATTTTGTAGCTCCAAGAGTTTCTGCAAGTCCTTGACAACGGCTTTGAATGATAACCAAGCATTCTTTTCGACTTCTGACATTGCCCTGATGAAATGTTCATCTTTGATGAGTTGCCGAGTCTGTTGACCATCAAACACACCGGCCCTTATTTTTTCAAATGACAGGCTAGGAAATGCCAAAATGAGGTACATGAAACAGTTTGCTTCAATTGGCAAAGCTTTAACAAACTCCTTCATCAGACCCAGTTTCATGTGCAGAGGCGGGAATATAATATTCTTTCTATCAACAAGTGGCTCAGAATGTTTGGACCACCAGGTTTTAGGACAGATCTTGGAGGCCAATTCCTTTCCACCCAATGCCTCTCACAAGCTCTGCTGTCCCACATGCACAGATAACAGGGATACTTGGTGTATCCGCGTTGCTAACCAAGAAGGAAGCATACCATTTTAAGGTAAACACAGATGACCCAATTGAGTTGGTGATATTGCAACAACTTAATGACTCTCTTTATGACCGCATATTCTTCACAAAGAGAAAGTGAATGGACAATTGGGACTGACCAAATATATTGCCATTGTGAAGGAGGACACACTTTAAGCTCCGCTTTGAGCTATCGATGAATAGTCACCATTCAGTTGAGGTATAGATTGGAATTTCCAATTCCTCCAATAAACCAGGTATGGTATGGCAATACACAAAGCCACTGTCAGTTCTACAGTACTGCAGAAATGCAATTTGTCTGGTTGGAAAGTATGATACCTTTGTTCCTTTTTTAAGTAAGTTTTTCTCACGCAGTCTTGATGCCAGGAGTTGTGAAGCCTCCCTGGATAGTCCCAAATCACATGCTAAATCACTCAACTCATGCTGATCAAATCCCTTACGAACAGAGTCCTCTTCAATTTCAAACTCCTCATCGTTCTTGTCACCTAGTTCATCGCCATAATCATGTTCGTCAAGAGAAGGTACTATAAAGAAAACCGGCACTGGGATTTCATCTGAATGAGCCACTGGGCTTATAGCCAATGGTAGACTAGGATACTTTGTTACATGCTGAAGTTTTCACTATACAAAAGTAACAGTCACTGAAATGATCTCCTGGCTCTCGCCACACTGTTTGCACATCTTATGAGGGGCCCAAGACTTATCTTGATCACCAAGTTTAACTTTGAAATATGCCAAATAGGCTTGCTTTATAAATGTGCTGATGTTCGCCCTTTGACTGGGAATAGTAAAACTGTCACAGATTTAAAAAAATAATTAGGGTTGTTTAGGCACTTATGATGAGAAACAGCAGAGCCAGACATGATCTGAAAGAAAGGAAATACGTGTGTAGGTAGAAAAATAAATTTTGCTTATTCACTATGTAGAGCAGCGGATAACCTCTTACCACACTGTCTTGCGTGTAAATGAATAGCCTATACTAATCCATGCTACAGTAATCGCATTAATATAAGCGGTAGAGAAAAAACCTGACGTGATAGAAGAAAACTAACTTCACTTTAAGAATTAGCATACCTATTTTAGTGTAAAAAAGCTTAAAAATTGAAGTTAACAAAAATTTGTTCAAATCTATTCCCCATTGTTTATTTTGGAAAATGCTTTATAAACAATTTTTTGGGATAAAATGTCCTAAGTTGCATTAACCACTATGATGTTAATTACTAAGGTGCTATATTTTTTTTCTGTAGGGGCTTAAATGTGGCCCTCAGTAGACATAATGCAGCCACTGGAAGATTTATTTCACTCAGGTATGAGGTTTAACTGAGTTTGACATGTCTGTTTTATATGAATGATCCATTGAAAAACCCTAATTACAGTGTCAAAGTTCACCATCTACTCTTGATGTCAATTAAACATACAATGTATTGGGAGGTTATCTTAACTGTTACACTTCTTGCATACAAAAGTTGGCATCTGCGTTTGGAAATGTAATTTAATGACAGCTGAATGTATGCAGGTCTGATAACAATGTCTTCAATATAGGCTTTACTTAGCTCAGAGCATGTTTTTCTTACCAGGGCAGATCCCGATTTTAGATAAAGGTTAATTGTGTCACAAGCTAGGGATTAAATGCATAACATTTTTTATCATGCCTGCTGCAGACAAAAAAAAAGGAGACCTTCAGCGATATAGCAGTGCTGTAACCTGTTCAGCACAGATAGATTTGCTGTCTTAGACATCTGTTTAGAACATCTGTGGACGCCATCGGTTTGTGTACGCCATTGAGCCATGCAGACCTCAGCTTTTCTTTTATTGCCCTCCCTTGATGGCTTTGCAACAAATATATTGGGCAATCATTTATCTGGCTATCTCACCAACTATCGAGCATTTTGCAGCTTTTAATTATTACACCATTATATCAGTGTCATAGGTTTACTACAGAGCCAATGTCAAAGCGAGTATGCTGTAAATATGTGTATTAATAAAGATTTGTATCATTGTTCTCCCTGTATTTTTATAGTTTAAAGTCCAGTTATTGAACTTGTGGCCTAGTTCTGAACATTCAGGCTTTTCAGGGACTATGAAGTGCAATGGCATTGTACAAAGTTTTGGGTGATTGTCATTGGCATCAAATTGTGTATAATCCTTTGATATGTAGTTACTTCGACATCTTGAATCTAGAGATAGAATAGAGCATGGTGTGGCCATAGACATGATAGTAGCTTAGCCCCACACCCTCATTTTTTAATTGGACATTGGCAGGGACTGAGCTAGGCACAGAAGAGGCTTCCATGCTACCATTGGCTATATTGGTACTGGTATGTCCCCATAAGGCACCAACTACCTATAAGTCTATACCACCTTGTTCACTTATTGAATGGTATACAGCTCTCACCATTGGCACTATTTCTCCAATTTACTGCAGGAGTATGAAGGCTGTAGTTGGGCTTTCTAGACATTCTCTTGGCTCTAAGGTTGCTTTGTGGATGATCCAGCTCTGGGTAAATTCTCTGCTTCAGGCAAGGGATACTCGACTTTGGTTGTTGTTCCCTGCTTTTGGAAGCCTGCATTAATACAAATTTGTGTTTAGGCATTGTTGACCTGCTACTTAAAAAAAAAGTTTGCTGATTGTGAAACTGTAAATCTTACTAAGATACTTTTTTGGAAACAAGTACATAGCTCACAATTGTTCCTCATATGGAGAGATGGTCCCTCTTTTGAAACTAAAGTTCTTGGTACTTCTTTCCACTTTTGGTTGTCCCTCATTTTGCATTCAACACAATAAACATGGGTATTATTTACCTGTCAGATGTAGTTCATTGAACATTTCATCCAACCCCTAACCATCTAACCTCAATCAAGATTTATTGTTAAGTGCAGGTACCCTTTAAAGTCAACCTTTAACTTGCATGTGCGGATTTATCCACTTACATCTCCCGATCCCCCCCCAAATTTTTATTATTATTTTTTTATTTGCTAGGAGGAGGTGCAGCATTTTTTCCTTTGTTTTAGGAATCCTGGGATATTTATTGAGAAATAAAATCATTTTAAGTACCAGTAATAATGGTTACAAACACAATGGGCCCGATTTATTAAAACTCTCCAAGGCTGAAGAGGATACACTTTCATCAGTGAAGTTGGGTGATCCAACAAACCTGTAAAGAAATTCTTCAGTCATTTTCTATTTGCTAGCAAATGTTTTGAATCCTGAACCAGAGTAATTTCAGGTTTGCTGGATCACCCAGCTTCACTGATGAAAGTGTATCCTCTCCAGCCTTTGAGAGCCCAATAAATAAGACCGCAATGGAGACACAAACTGCAATAAAACATTGAAAGGTTCTCATCCCAGTCAGTTGGAATTTCACTTTATGATAGGATACTGTACTGATCAAGAAAACAGTATAGGATGGAATCTGAAATGTATCTTCTGTCTGAGTAAATCTATTTCGTTGCACTGTGCAGACTGTACAAGATGACATTGATTCTATTGGTAACAATTGTTGAGCAGAATGTCCTTTCTATTTTATAGCCACTTTCCCATTGCAAAGAGATGATTTATTTAAAGAGGGTTTTACTGCTATTGATCTATGTAGTGCTATTGTAGAATTTCCCCCTTGACTGCAACAACTGGCAGTCTCTCTGTATTATTAGAAGCAAAAGAAGTTTAATTATTCACTAGATAGATTTTTTGTATTTACAAGGTACAAAATAATTTAAAACAAAACAAAATTCAATTCATGTTTAAACTATGATGATAAAAATGATCTTATTATCCTTTTCTAAACCGTCTAACTTCTAAATATACCCTTCCCTTCCACCTAATACCAATTAAAATCAGACCCAGATGGTATTAATGGCAAATCACCATTTCTTTTAGTTAGGTTTTAGTTGGTGATAAATTGTACCAGCGACTTCTGGTTGTAGAATATGAAAATGCTTTAGAGCTTCCCAACCATTTCTACTATACAGCAAAGAGGATAACAGTCAATAAATCCAAAGACTGGCAGCATCTAGTGGCAAAATTGTATTAATGTAGAGGACAAGTTAAGAAAAAAGAAAAAAAAATGATTCCACTAATATTTTAAAATATATCAAAAATTAGGGCAGTGTAAAAACCACATTAGGATAATTTCCATTTCTTCCTGACTATTGGAAGGTTTACCTTTTATTCCTATTTTGTTGCCAATTATAATTTTTGGATATATCCATCATTTTCATTTCCAGTCATACAGGACAATTAGAAAGAGTGAATCTTAGGGCAGTGGGGCACAACATTAACAATGGTTCTAACCCCCCACCACTCAATACACATCTAAAAAAGTTATTCCTTTAGTTATAGTTTCATGTGTCACTGTATTGCTAATTTCTTAAAACATGCAATATAACAGATTGTCGCACGACGTGTTGCAACAGCGTGTAGTGCGTGGGTGTAATTAAAGGAACATTCTTTTTTTATTTTGGGAATAAACATATACATGTATGCGGTAACACTGGAAGAAGAGAACAGACGTCTACAAATATGTTTTATCAATTTAAATGCATCAAAGGCACCCATTGTGTTAGTCTTGCCTCCCACTATCAGCTTCATTTTGACTTATATTAGCATATCTGATGACTACTAGGTTTTTCAATGGCAATGTTTCAGAGAAATACACACAAACCTTAATAGTTTTATAGTGTTTTAAGTCCCTTTATTATGCTTTACAACTGTCCTTTAATTACTCAGCTGCAAGGGCAAGTACAAGGCTCAGGCTTGTCTGCATCCAGCCATTAATCACGGTGTTTAATGTGATTATTAGGTTCTTTGTTTCACCACTTGTCTTGAAATACGGCATAATATTCAGCTTTTGTTATCTGGCAGTTTTCTATCTTTTAATTAATTGTTTAAATCTTAAACTGTGAAGAAAAACAATAAATTACAGCTTGGGATGCAGGCGGTAACAAGTGAGACCTCCAATATGGAAAGGGGCTGTTTGGTATGTGATGGCAGTTAGTTATGAATGACGATAGGAGAAAAGAGAAGAGGGAAGAAGACAGGAGAAAAGTGAAAAGAAAACAAAAGAAAAAAAGAGAGGAGAGAAGAAAAAAAAAAACAAGAGAGAACAGAGAAGGGAGAAGAAAAAAGAAGATAAAGGAGAAGTGAGAGGAAGGAAAGAAAAACATAGAAATGAAAGGAGAGAAAAATAAAAGGAAAGTAGAGAAGAAAAGAGAGCATAGAAGAGAAAATAGAAGAGAACAGGAAAGGATGGAGGAATAGAGGGAATGAAGGATGAAAGAAAAAGAAGAGAAGGAAAGTGACAGAAGAGAAAGAAAAAAAGAATGGAAGGAGTAGACCAGAAAAGGGGAAAAAAGGATAAAAGGAAAGAAGTGCAAAGGAAGAGAGTTGGAGGGAAGGAAGTAAAAATAGAAAGAAGAGGAGAAGGAAAACAAGAGAACAGAAAAAAATAGAAAGAAAATTGAAGGCGGGGAAGGGAAAGGGGGGAAGAGGGGGGTGTGGAGGGGAAGCAAAATAAAAAAAGAAGGAAGGTAGGGACAGAAAGAGGGGAGGAGGGGGGATGGTTATATGGAATGGAGAAATCAAAAATGTTGGGGTGCAGGGTAAAAGGAAAGAAGCAAGGGCAGAGGGAAAGAATCCTCTCTGAAAAGTGTTATAGAATTAGAAACTTTGTTACGTTGTTAGTTCTTTCTTTAGTTTTATTAGGGAGGTTAACTCCTAATGTCCACAAAACTGAAAGTAATTTCAAATTTTAAATTCTGAGTTGGCAACTTAAAACAAAAACAAAAAAAAAAAAGAAAAAAAGAAAAAGGGGATATTGTAACAAAGTTAAAAAATAAAAAAATAAAACCTACACCTGGCCACGGTATTAACCAATTGTAGCTCTGCGCAAAACAAATTAAAAAGGTTTGACTGACCTGAAAGCCCTAAAATTATTGGCACCCAATTGAATTCTCACTGAATATATGTGCGTAAGGTTGTCTTTCAGGAATATTATTATTCATGAATCCTAAGCTGTTTATTTTGGCTCAGAGCAGAGCTGACTCTGTGATGATTGATAACAATTCAGAAATTGTATTTCTAATGATTGTGGCTGCTTTTCTATTGCATTATTTGGCCAGTAGAAGTACTTCCTCGAGATATACAGCAACAATGGGCAATTAAAGTGCAATCACTCATGTTACTAACTAAATTATGGCAATTATATTAATTCCTACATTGACAATTTACGCCTATAATATCGTTATCTAAATCTGCACATTCATTACTGACTACCACACACTTGGCTCTGTTTTGCCAACACTGCAAAGGAGATAACGCAATTAATATTTATTAAACATTAAATACAAACATTTACATACATATATTATAAAATATATCTCTGAAATGCTTTCTGAATTCAATATATTATCTATTTCATGCTATACTATATATGACATGCTATACTATACCTTCCCTGTTTATTATAGGTATAGGTCTATGTATATTCCTCCCCATATATAAATATATATATATAGCACTCTGGCCATTGCAGCACTGGGTCTTAGGTTCAAATCTCAGCCAGGACGCTACCTACATGGCAGACGCGGGTTCTCCCTGTGTCTGCGTGGGTTTTCTCCCACATTCCAAAAACATGCAGTTAGGTTAATTGGCTCCCCCCTAAATTGACCTTAGACTGTATTAAAAGGCATATGACTATGGTAGGGACATTGGATTGCGAGCCCCTTTGAAGCATAGTGACATGACTATGGACTTTGTACAGTGCTGCGTAATATGTCGGCACTCTATAAATACTGTATAATAATATTATGTATATGGTTTTTATCCATGAAAATATACTCTAAACAACCAATATATTATTAGTTATGAACATTGCAAAGGGGTTTGCTTCATATGCATAGCTAATAGTTTGACTTAAATCTGAACCAAATACATAGATAAAATATGAAAGATGTTGTACCATCCAAGGGATTTTCTTTTATGTATATTCATTTCTGAGATTTACACAGCTCTACCCCAAATCACACCCATATTCTCTTAAAGGTTAAGTTCACTTTGAAACAAATTGAATTTATTGTTTTTGCCCTTTTATTGCAACCTAAGCTAATTGTTCAGACGGCAACTGCCCATCAGTTCCCCATGGATTTTTATATGACTGTCTCTGAGCTTTAGACTGCAGCTCCATGGAAAGAGGTATTTATGCATACCTGCAGCCAGGATAGTAAGAGCTACCATTGCTGGATGTAAAAAGCAGATCCATGGACGTTGGAAAAAAGTAGGTATGCATGTAAAGGGTAGGTAGGTTATATATATTAGGGGAAGGGGACAAAAAAAGGATAAATGTGCTTTGTTTTAAAATGCAATTATGTCAATGTTTCCCAATGTTTTCCCAGTGTTCCTCTAGAGATTGCTTGGGGTAAGATTGGAGTTCTCCTTTAAATTTTGACCACATTTATGGCTTAAATGTTTTAAATAAATAAATATATATATATATATATATATATATATATAGCAATGCTTATATCAGTCTAAGAAATTACCGCTTTAGTGTTTAGCGTAGTTGAATTTCTATATTTACTGTAAATAATATTATTTTAGTTCTGCTTTTATTGATTCCAATCAATACTGCATTCTGCATTGGCAGCTGCTGGACTCTGTGATAAGTCTGTGCAACATATTAATTATGTATGGCTGTGTACGATCTCCGTTATCTACTCCCCTGGGATGAGGATGACCCCATTTTCCCTGCAGCCATGCGAGGAATTCAGACAATATAGAACTGATTGATATAAAATAAAGAGCTACCGGTGAGGGAGTCTCATGAGCACTACGCTGATGTAATGGAATTGTATTTACAAAATAAGCAAGGTTAAATGGTGAATATGAACAGCAACTATTGTTTGCCAAAGAGTCCTAATAGCATCATTACTTCAACTTTGTTTAAATTCTATCCAACTGCTTCCTCCTTCCTGCTCCTCCGTTGTGTGACCTCCCTAAGCCAGGCCAACACATTTGTAGAACAAGTGGTACTTTTTTAAATTCCTTAATTAGCCATTTTTCTAAAGTAACCAGAATCCAGTTGCATTCTCATCTGAACAACAATTATTGATATAGGTGTTTGTAGTTCAACATTTCCCATTATTATCTTATCACAGCAAAGGGAACGGTGATTGCACATCATGCAACAAGTAAAGGGTTTGTGAGTCAGGCTGGTTCTAAGGGTTCTTTATATTTTATAATGTGGGGGCAGGAGGATATGTAGAGATAAGGGTGTGGACGAAGAAGAATGAAGAAGGAAAACGAAAGATGATGACAAAGATGAAGAAGGATATGTAGAGGTTAGAGGATGGAAGAAAAAGAAAGATGAAGAAGATGGAAGAAAAAGAAAAATGGATGGAGAGGAAAGAGGGTAGGAGAGATATGAGAGAACAAATATTCAGGATAATTAAGTAAGGTTCCTCACCTTCTTTAGAAATGGTTGCATTCCCAAACAGAGCTATGATGTAGTACCTATGATAGGAAGGCTTCTAAGCGTTGGGTAGTATTTGGTTTCGGTGCCCTTGTATTTTCCATTGATTGATAGAATTGAATCCAGTTGAAACATGTTTTTTGGGGAAATGGAAAGGAAAGTAATTTGATATTCCCATAAACATATTACCTATTTTAAAAAGAAACATATGACTTATAAACTTGATGGTCTTTTAAAGACCAATTCCATGTCATTGAGACCGTGAGCCCATGAAGGGATTGCAGCCAACTGCAGGGTTGTAACACATTCTCAACCACACTCCCAACCATTCCCATTCATTTTAATGAAAATGATTGTGAAAAGCGTTGTGCATGTGGATGCTTTCCCATTACATAAATGGTGGATGGAAGGAAAATTAAGCTTCCGCTCATGCAGTTGCTTTCCTTTCCTTTGCATGGGAGTGGCTAACCACACTGTTTACAGCCATAGCTGTAGCATGGACCTAAGAGAGGGACAATCTCCAAAAAAGGGACACTGAAAATAATGAACACCTAATTAGTTTCTCAATTAGAGGTGTGAGAGATTATAATTTCATGGTCATCTCATGGTGGATACAGTCTGTCCCAGCTCTTCCATCATTGTTATGACAATCATTTAACTGCCCTTACCATTCAATGGAGTGCAGATCTAAGTAACATTCACCATACTTATGGCACAGTGAATATTTTAACCCTCTTACTTGTCTTGATTTTTATCGGACATTTGTCAACTGCCAAGGATAACTCTTTACCTTTGTTAGCGACTGGCTGAAGATTCCAGTGGATGATCCACAGCTTTTTGCTTTTTCACTAACTTGTTGCACACATTCATAACATATATGCCTACCTAAAATCTTCACTTACCTTTGCTATTTCCATTCACTGCAGATTCACATTATCAGAAAATGTGAACAATTAGGGGTATCGGGCAGCAAAGGGCAGACAAATGTTCCTAGGTTAGCCTGTTTTTGCTTTTTTCACCATTGCCGCTATCATCAATGTCATCTGGGGGTAAAATGTGAGAGTGCAGCATTCATTGTTATAAGTTGTGTTTTGTCTATTCAGGAACATTTTGAAGGTTACATAGGACTATGTATTAGGCATATTAAACATTCTAATTATATACAATGCAATTTAATGGAGATTCATCATAATGACAGTCTTGATTACATGGCTAAAG